>NC_133332.1:98480447-98782447 GCF_042186555.1 Aquarana catesbeiana
AGTTTGACACATGACCGAAACTTTTTAGTTCCCTCATAAGGTTTGGCAATGACACTAAGGGCTGGGTCAAATGAAAGAGCACGTCGTCGGCATAGGCCGATAGTTTGTGTTCCGTAGACCCTACTGTTACCCCTCTAATATCAGTGTTTGCCCGTATTGTTCGAAGCAGAGGCTCCAAAGCCAGAGCGAACAGTAGGGGGGAGAGGGGACACCCCTGCCTCGTGCCATTCCGTATGGGGAATCCCAAGGATAGATGGCCGTTCACTTTGACCTTCGCACTGGGGGTCGAGTAAAGCGCCATGATCCATCTCAGCATATGAGGGCCCAGTCCCCAAGCCTCCAGAACCGCCTTAAGGTATGACCAATCAATCCTGTCAAAGGCCTTTTCGGCATCTGTGGACAGAATAAGGTAGGGGGTGGAGTTCTTATGGGAACATGCCCATTGTATGAGCTGTATGGCCCGGATGGAATTGTCCCTAGCCTCTCTACCTGAAATAAATCCCGTTTGATCGGGGTGAATAAAGGAGGGCAGGACGTGTTTAAGTCGATTTGCCATAATCTTAGCAAAAATGTTTATGTCGACGTTAAGTAGCGATATTGGTCGATAGCTTTGTGGGAGAGTGGGGTCCTTGCCCTCTTTCGGCAGCACTGTGATGTGGGCCAGTAAAGCCTCAGGGGGAATCTGGTGATTTGTGGCCAAAGAGTTAAAATACCTGCACATATGATTTTGTAGCAGGGGGAGAAACTTTGCATAATATGCTTTGGAGTATCCATCCGGGCCAGGGCTCTTCCCGTTAGGTAGGGCCTTCACTGTTGAAATAATCTCCTGAGGGGAAATGGGGGAATCAAGGTCTAGCTGCTGCTCTGGCGTCAGGGAGGGGAGTCCAGCTGCGGCGAGGTATTCGCCAATCGCTTTTAGTTTTGCTGATCGTCCTGTGTGTGAGATGTCCTTATCTAGGTGGTATAATTCTGCATAATAATCTCTAAAGATTGAGGCAATCCCAGAGGAGTGTAATGTAGCTGTACCGTCAGGGGACCGGAGCGAGTGTACGTGGGCTGTCCCTCTTCTCTTCCGAAGCGCTCTAGCTAGCATTCTGCCGCATTTGTTTCCCTGTTCGTAGTATTTATGTGAAAGATGGCTTAACTGTCTGCGCACGCGACGGTCGAGGAGGCGAGAAAACAACTCCCTCAGTTCAGTCAGCCTTTCGCGGGCGTTAGTCTCCCCCTGACGTTTGTGTTTAAGTTCCTCTTCCTGCAAAGCTGTCAGCACCCTCTTGAAGTCTATCTGTCTTTCCCTTTTGAGTTTGGAACCCAGGGAGATCAATTCACCCCTGAGTACCGCCTTATGGCTTTCCCACACCACTCCGTCTGCCATTTCCTCGGACACATTCTCCGCAAAATAGTGTGTGATGGTCTCGGAGACCTTAGCTACCACTGAGGCGTCGTCCAGGAGGTTTTCGTTGAGCCTCCAGGACCAGGCCCTCTGTGTTTCGTCTGGAACCCGTATCACGGCCCATATTGGAGCATGATCTGAAATAGTGATGTTGCCTATTTCAGCTGACTGCAGCAATTCAAGGGTGTCATGGTCCACACACATAAGGTCTATGCGTGTATAAACATCATGCACCCCCGAGTAGTAGCTGTAGTCCCTCTCAGATGCATGAAGAGCTCTCCACGTGTCTATAAGGAGGCTATTCTGCAGTGACTTGCGAAAATGCTTGAGGAAGGCTTGGGAGTGAGTGGGGCGGCCATGGGATGTGTCAACGAGCGGGTCCGGGCTCACGTTAAAATCCCCTCCAAGAATTAGGTGACCCTCCCTGAATTCGTTCAATTTATCTAGCACAGAATCAATAAAGGAGAGTTGTTGGGCATTGGGTGCGTAGAGAGTCGCAAATGTAAATTTTTTGTTGGCCAAGACCCCCTTCACAAAGACGTATCTGCCCTGTGAGTCTGCCTGAGTCTCTGAAGGTTGGAATGGGCATGACTTATGGAATGCGATGGCTGTACCTCGTGATTTGGCGACTGGGGAGTTGCTAAAAAACCATTGGGTGTATAGGTGCGTGGGTATCTTTGGAAGGGACTGTTCCCTGAAGTGAGTCTCCTGCAGGAAAACCACCTGGGCCACCAGTCTCTTAAGTTCCATCCATAGCCTGTTGCGCTTATGTGGAGAGCAGAGCCCCCTGACATTGTAGGATAGTACCTTTAGTGACGGCGCACCTGACGTGGATGATAGCTGATCGTTCACACCTCCTCCGATTTCCCCATGCATGGCCCAGTTGGCCAAAAGGCAACCTGCAGATCAAAGCAATAGATGGTTAGCTTTAGAGAGTGATCTAAAACACAAAATAATATCAAGGGGGAAGTTGGGAGGAGGGGAGGGAGAGGCTAGGGAGGGGTGGGAGGTGGAAGGAAGGGGGCCTTGGAGAGGGTTAGGTGGGGAAGTGGAAGGGATAGGGAGGGAAAAGGCGGGACAGGGATATGGATAAGGAGAAGAAAACAAAAACAACAATAGTCTACAGAGCTCGCCCGGGAGGGGGGTATCAACCCAAAAACCGCCCGGGTGAAGACTCGGAGTCCCACAAGGGACTGTCACCTAGTAAGGTGAGGCCTAGGTGGGGTACGTGGGAGACCACCAAGGAGACGATTAGCCCATCCTTCCATCCAGTCCATTCCGACACATAAACAGGGTGGGAAACAAAAAAATTGTGCAAAACAAAAAAGGGGGGTAAACAGTACGTCTCAACAAGAGAAAAGAGGAGATTGTGGAACCCGGACTCCCCAAAAGTGCAAAAACAAAAAAGAAAAGGGGAGGACAAGGCGGCCAGGCTAGGAGCTGGACCACGGACCCCCTAGTCCATCATGTTGCTTATGGTTCTTGTAGTAGAAAGGTAGTGCAAAGGGCCTACTGTGAGGTGCCTCACAGGAGTAGGTAGACTGTAACAGCAGCGCGTCCGTTAGGCCCAGAGCCCTGACTGAAATGCCAATGATGGAGAGGGGATTCCGCCTAAAAAATTAGGAAAAGCGATAAGGGTGGCAATAGCTCATTTAGTCACTGGCTGTGGAAGTGCCCAGACGTGGGCCCTCCGTTTGCCTGTTGCGGCCCCGGGACCGCCTGTTTCCTGCCGCCTGGATCCATGGTTGAGGTAGCTGAGGTTTTGGGATGTCCGGGGTGGTGCGCCAATCCGGGAAGTCTACAGGGTTAAGCTCCAAGGTATGTAGGAAGCGGGGGAGGTCATCCTTTGTGCGTAGTATAGCCCAACGGCCATTTTTAGGAGCCTGTAGGCTGAATGGGAAGCCCCAGCGGTATGTGAGGCCTGCCGCTTGGATTTCCGTTAGAAGTGGGCGAAGGGCCCGCCGCTGCATTAGGGTACGCCGTGAGAGGTCCTGGTAAAAGGACAGTTGTGCTCCATCAAAGTCAAAGACTGGTCTGTTGCGCATTTTTTGCATTATGCGATCCTTCAATGTAAATTTGTGTAGCTTGCAGATCACATCTCTGGGGTTGTCAGGGTCCTCTGATGGGGGCCGAAGTGCCCTGTGAGCTCTGTCTATCTCAATCGGCACCGACGGAGGCAAACTCAGGATTTCACGGAACACTCCCTGTAAGGTGGGGACAATGTCCTTAGGTGCAGTAGCTTCTGGGAGGCCTCGTATGCGAATATTCGCCCGCCTGCTGCGGTTCTCCATGTCGTCTAACTGGCACAAAAGAGCCTCAATTTGATGACTGTGTGTGACGGTCTGCTCTCTAAGCTGGGAGATGGCGGGTATAGAGTCATCGAATTTCTGCTCCAAAGTCTCTACCCTGTGACCCAGCTCAGTGGTATCAGATTGTAATTGTTCAATATCTTGCCTGAAGGCCCTCTCAATCCTGCTTGTAAAGCGCTCTAGGTCCTCCTTAGTAGGGAGAGACCATAAATGCTGCCTGATGTCTCTGTCCTCAGTCAAAGCTGCCAGGTGTGTGTCCCTGTCCTGTGATGATGTGGAGCGAGGGGATGCAGGGGGGATGGAGTCGCTTACCAGCCTGGGAGAGGAGATAGGAGATAGAGCTGGAGGCGCTGGCTGAATCTCCTGTTGCTGCAGCGTGGCCGTTCGTTCCGGCGCCATCTTGGATTTCCCCCTCTGCTGACGGGGGGTGTCTAGAAGAAAGGAATCCAGCGGTCCCTGACCGTTTGGGTGGGCTTTTTTCGGCTGGGAAGAAGCCCGCCGCCGCTGTGACATACCCTGTGCGGAAATCGGGGGGTAATCACCCCTGTAGCTGCTAATTATGCTGCGGACTGGACGGAGCTCGGGCTCAGCACGTCCTCACTCCTCCATAGTCAGGCCACGCCCCCCAAACAGGTATTCTGATCCATCCCCCCTCCTTGACATACACGTTAGGAGACCCCAATTGATTCAGACTTCTGTCAAATTTGCCAATGCATTGCCCCCCCCGGCTCTGTGTAGTATAACTACTTGTTTGTTTACTCCTCATTACAGACCACCTCTTTACTCACGACTGGTTTAGCCAATTCCAGAGTTCAGCTTGAAATGCAGTTCTGTGCAGTGCAATTCCAGCCCATTCATTTTGAATAGGCTGAAATCGCACCGCACCACACCAAAAGTACTGCATGTACTACTGTTGGTAATGCACTGCATACGGATCACATGGTCCCTTTGTACCATACATTCTGGTGCAGGCGAACACACTACTTTTACAACCTGCATTTGGGGTGTTGTTAACATTGCACTGACACCCGCTGTAGATCACAAGGGCAGTGTGCTTTCAATGCGGTACGGGAAACATGCACGGAATGTGGATTACCAGCACCCTGTTCTAGTGTGAACAGGCCCTTAGAGTTTTTTTTTAAGGGATACCAGAGTTTATGTGGTTTAGCAAGTAGTTAAGTGTTGGAGTCAGTGTAACATTTAGGTAAAAGGGTAGAAGTCAGGGATAACATAATATTACAAATGTAGGAGTATACCTTTATTTAACTGCACTAACAGCAATAATACAATCCAAACACTAAAAAAAAATTGTGGTAAGAAATTCCACTTTAATTGTTATTGATTTTACATGTTTCCCATCAACAGCAGGATCTCGTCAGGTAGGGGAATGTTTCTAAATGTGGAAACCGTTTTAAATGAACTCAATTGGAAACAACATGGTTCGGGTCTTGAGTATTACCATATTCAACATTTTTAACTGTGCAGGCTAAATAATTTTCAGATGTAAGAATCCATAAAATGGCCCTGATTACACAGCGATTACACAGCGATTGCACAGCCAATCGCCTTTACTTCTTGGTGGTGTGGATTTTGATCTTGATGACCCCAGCCTCAGTCTATAAAGACAGTTTCCTTGCCATACAGTATACTGTCAATGTGCAAATTGTAGATGAGGAATAACTATAGCCATTGACAATAAGTTACTTAAGAGATTTAGTTCAAACAATTCAGAATTTGTTAACAATATATAACCAAAATGTCCTTTTGGGAAAATCACAGCCCTTACTGTTTATTGGGTCCCATGCCTTCAACAGTCATATACATGTAAAAGAATTAGCAAAAATGTATATGTGTATGTTGTATGTGTGTGGCTACTCCTCCTCCTCGGCAAGTTCCAGCTGTTGATGGTGGGGGTAATATAGCCACACAGTAGCAGGGTTTATGTTGCTGGTTTAGGAGACAAGCTAATCTTCATGCGGGTATTATCACAGCTTTAAAGACACAATTGTTAATAGGTTAAATTAGGAGCCATTAAGGTCTAGTCCTAGCAAGTGAGGAAGGGTTAAAATCTCTGTTATATTTTTATTGCTACGTGTGCCCCTATTAGGGAAATTTTCCCTCACTTCCTGTCCCAGTGACAAAAAATACATTAGGTTTTAACAGCTCTGCTATTAGGCACCCCAGAAAGTTTTTGTTTGGACCAGAGTTAATTGAGAAAGAGGGTGGGGGTCCTTGAACACTGTGAAAATTGTATCTTTCCTATAGTGTTATAGAAGCATATGTGCTGTCAAGGATATACAAAAAATGTTTAGTTTAACTTTCTGACTTGCCTAACATATAGCTCTCACCATGTAAAGCCTAGTACACACGAGCCTAATGTCGGGTGACATCGGCCAGTTCAATAAAAACCGGCCAACATTCGGCCCTTGTGTATGGCAACCAGTCCAACAGAAGCCGGCTATTTGTCTGGCTTCTGTTGGACGAGCATGCTGTAAGACCAGCAGCCGTCTGGCTCCCGATTGGTGCTCTCATGGCTGAGCGCTGACCGGAGTGTTCTAGCGGTGGACTGTCCCCCTGCCAGAATACAATAGCTCACCAGGAGAGATCTCTGTACTACCGTCAGATCATTAGTCTGGTGCTTCGTTCAACTAAAGCTTAGTCTGTTCTAGGTTTTAGCATATTCTTCACTAGTACAAGGATGGTACCTATGTGTAGAAGGAATATATAAAGCTACATACCTCTTATGCTTCGGTGTGGAGGACCATTTCCAATATCAACAATGCTTCTTACTACGTATCCCTTCCAGCAGGCAGCAGTTCAATGTGTGAATTAGTGTATGTGATGTCTACGTTCAGCTTGTAAACATTTATAGGAAAACATCTCTAACCCATTACATCACTCCGCCCTGTGACCCGTGACGCTATCCCAATGGCTTGCTCACTCCTTGGCTTACAATATTGAGAAGCTGCTCAGCTGGTTCATCCTGTCCATAAATATTATGCTGTAAATACTTGAAACCATGCTCATATATAATATCTTAAGAAACATGAAATATTAGAAATTGTAGAGTTGCTAAACTACAGAAAGTGAATTTAATATAGCACATGCGTGACACATGCTCTCAGGGGAGATCTTTTGAGACGAAGAAATGTATCACTTGCGGAACCACACATGTCACCTATCTTCTGTCCTGTCCTGTGCTCTCCAATATGTAGGGAGAACCACAGGAAGGCTGGGGATAAGGTTGAGGGAGCACATCAATAAAACTAAAAAGGGTTTTAAGCATCATAGTTTGTCCAATAATTTTTGACTGTTCCACAATAGAGACTCAAGGGGGTTGGCCTTTTGTGGAATCAATAAGGCAGAGGTGCACTGGAGAGGATCCAATCTCAAGAAGGCCATTTCTCAAAATGAAACCCAATGGATCCTTAGACCTGGTACTATGAGTCCATTTGGCTTGAACATAGAACTCGATTTGAATTGTTTTTTAATCAAATTGGTAGAATAATATTGTCTGATGAGGTATTGATCCACTGGTATAATTAGAGGTGTTTCTGTTTTTTCATTTAATTTGAATTTATTCATTTTAATTTTTATTGTTATTGTTTTGTTTTTTTTTATTTTCATTTAATTTTATTTATTTTCATTACAATTTTTTTTAATTACATTTTTTTTTCATTCATTTTTTGTTTTTATTCATTTTTATTATTATTTTTATATATATATAAATTGTAATGTATATCATGTGAATAGGATCTATCATGTATAATAAGGGTTTTCTAATGAACCGCATTTACAAAATGTAAACAGGAAGTGATGTATTTTGGGTAGAGGAAGTTGGTGCTCTTACACCCATTGGAATTGGTTGCTTTTCATAGGCTAACGAGAGAGGAGGCACCACTCCTCAGATATAAATTTGATCATATGAAACCAGAAGTGATGTCCTTGATGACGCCCTGGAGGAGGGGCGAAACGCGTTGATGGATTTCCGGTTTTTAAACCATTGACGTCACTTCCGCCCTCCGTGCAATGTACACGAACCTGGATGAGTTCATTTTCTGCACTGATGCCTGTTTTCTCATAAGTTGGGCATAGATTGCGCAATTCATTTTTATAATAGTACTTCACTATCAGCTTTTTCCATTTTTTCGAGCCTGGTGGATCCTATTTAGCCACCCCCAAGACCTTTCCAAATGTGGAGAGATTTCTGAAGATTTCCAAGTTTACCCCATAATTACCAGATCAACAGTGTGTTTGACCCACAGACTGCAAAGCTGAGGGTCTATTATCTCTGGTGAGTGGGGTCACCAGAGGGAAGTGTGGCACATGATACCGCAATTGATTTGAGCACTATAGCACTTTATACGTTTGGAGCACCAAGCAAATTGCAAGAGATTGTGTTTTTTTTCAATATGTTGGAGCATTTTGATTGTTTCATCTTTATTACAAGTGTTGCATACACTATATTTGAGAAAAGACAAGGAATAGGGGCACCTCAGAATCCCTACGGCTTATCTTTCACACATGTCTCTGATTCCTGCAGTTTGGCCTTTTTGGACTTGGAATTGAGCCATGTGGGTGAAACAATCATTGCCAAGAATTACACCAAACCCACAGCTGGCAACTTTCTACACTACAGGAGTTGCCATTACCCTAAATGGACCAAAAACATACCCAAAGGTCAGTTCTGTCGTCTAAGACAAAATTGTACCTTAGACACTGACTATGACACCCAGAGCATCACACTAAAAAAGAAGTTCGCCGATAAAGAATACCCCAAAGAGTTAGTGGATCAGGCGTGCGATCTCTACTCCAAAGGCAAACCTACTAAAATAAAAAGGGAAGCCACATCAGATCACTCTGTGAGATTTATAACTACTTTTAACTTTCAATATAAAAAAATGGAAAACATTTTTTATAAACATTGGAATATCCTGCAGCAAGATCATCTCCTCAAAACCATTCTTCCACCAACACCCAGGATTACCTACCGAAAAGCCCCATCTTTGAAAAACAAAATCGCTCCGAGCGAATTTCCTTCAGATCAAACCACCCCCCACCCCATTAATCTCATACCCTTAGTGGGCATGTACCAATGTAAAAAGATCCGCTGCAAAACTTGTTCGTTTGTTCAGCATGGAAAAAAATCCTTTGATTCTAAAGGCAAAACATATCCACTAGATCAGTTCTACAACTGCTCATCTGAGTTTGTTGTATATGGTTTAAAGTGCCCTTGTGGGTTGATCTATGTTGGACGAACCATCTGCCCCTTGAGGCAACGGTTCGGCCAGCACCGAAGACTCATTGAGGGTGGCAAAGACCTGCATAGTGTCCCCCGTCATTTTGCTGAGCATCACAAAAAATCTACCATTGGTCTCAAAGTTTGGGCCATCGAGCAAATTTCCAAATCTATGGCCCAAGCTGAACATTTTTAAAAACTGTGCGCGAGAGAGACTTTTTGGATATATTGCCTTGATGTCCTCTCGCCCGGCGGCCTCAACGAAGGTATAGAAATAGCCACAGTACTATAGTCTCTCTCTCGCTCCACATTGTATCTGTTATTACGGCCAACATTATGTATTTCGATGATATTATACTTTTCAATTATTTATATTCATATTTACATTTTTGTTATTTTTACCACAGGTTTCATTTTCTTTATCTTTTTAAATATATGGGGGTGGCGGGTTCGCTCCTGGTGTCTCCAGTAAGTATTGGCAACTCTGGAGTTAGTATGATGCCATATTTTGTCCCTAAGACCCCTCCCCCTCCCCTCCCTCCCTCTTCCCTCCATGTCCTCTCCCCTTCCTCCCCTCCTCTGTTTTTTTCCCCCCTCCCCCCCCTCTCTTTTTCTCCCCGTCCCCCCCTTTCTGCCTTTCCTGACATGTGTGCACAGACTTACGCACACATCTCTGCCCCCTAAAAAAAAGTTTTTTTCTACATCAGATTGATTGTCTCCTATTATATGTTATCATCTACATGCATATATATAATATATATATATATATATATATATAAAAAATATATAATATATAATATATATATATATATATATATATGTATTTTTTATATTGTCTATGTTCATATATACATTAATATTTATCCCTTAATTTTGATTTCCCCCTACCTCCTTCTTTAGATTCTTATTAATTCTATATGGTATTCAGTATGCACTTCTGTTCTATATGGAATATGTATCTCTCCCCTTCCACATTGTGTCTCCAACTTATTTTTGTTTCTCCCTATACTCCCCAGTAATTAATTTACTTATATTCATACAGATATATATATTTTTTCTCATCACTGTGTCCGTATACCACTGCCTTGGTTGTTTTTTATTTTTCATTTTTGAATTAATGTTAACTGCACCAATTCATTTTTCTTCTGGTCCCCTCCCCTCCCCCTGTGTTTTTTTCTGTGTCCCTTTTTTTCTGTGTCTCTCTGTTCATGCTGTGGCCCCGCCCTCTGTCCTGCCTATAACTAACTCCTCCGTGTCTTGAAAACCCATGCTTGAGAAAGGAATGCGGCTATCTCTTCCATCCACAGCCAGCTAGTTCAGAAACGCATCGCATGTTGATGACGTCACGGCTTGGCGCCGGCCTGTGTCTGCACTCCAAGCCTCGCTTTCGATCAAAAAAAGAGGCGCCCCTATTCCTTGTCTTTTCTCAGCTTATTGGAACTCGCTTTTGGTTTCTTGGTGGCTGCCCTGACTGACGTAGTGGTTTTACACTACTAGTGTACACATATGTACATACTTCCATGCCCTTGGACCATTGGGTATTACGCTTTGAGGTATCTGCACATTGCGCCTTTTTACTTGTTTAGTATACACTATATTTGGAGCACTTCAGCACTTTATTTGTTTGGAGCACTTTAGCAGATTGTAAGAGTTTGTGTAGTTTGTCCTGCTGGAAGATGAACCTCCGTCCTAGCCTCAAATCACACACAGAGTGGTACAGGTTTTGCTCACAAATATCCCTGTATTTAGCACTATCCATCTTTCCCTCAACTCTGACCAGTTTCCCAGTCCCGACTGCTGAAAAACATCCCCACAGGATGATGCTGTCACCACCATGTTTCACTGTAGGGATGGTGTTCTTTGGGTGATGTGATGTGTTGGGTTTGCGCCAGACATTTTCTTTGATGGCCAGCGTTTTCTTTGATGGCCAAAAAGTTCAATTGTAGTCTCATCAGACCAGAGCAACATCCTCCATACATTTTAGGAGTCTCCCACATGCCTTTTCGCAAACTCAAAAAATAGTTTTTTGCTGAAAGTAATGGTTTTCTTCTGGCCACTCTGCCATAAAGCCCAACTCTATGGAGCGTATGGCTTATTGTCGTCCTATTTACAGAATCTCCAGTCTCTGCTGTGGAACTCTGCAGCTCCTCCAGGGTTACCTTAGGTCTCTGTGCTGCCTCTCTGATTAATGCCCTCCTTGCCTGGTCTGTGATTTTTGGTGTGCGGCCATCTCTTGGCAAGTTTGCTGTTGTGCCAAGTTCTTTCCATTTGGTTATGATAGATTTGATGGTGCTCCTAGGGATCAAAGATTTGAATTTTTTTTATAACCTAACGCTGACTTGTACTTCTCAACAACATTGTCTTACTTGTTTGGAGAGTTCCTTGGTCTTCATGGCAGTGTTTGGTTAGTGGTGCCTCTTTCTTAGGTGTTGCAGCCTCTGGGGCCTTTCAAAAAGGTGTGAATATGTAATGACAGATCATGTGACACTTACATTGCACACAGGTGGACATCATTTCACTAATTATGTGACTTCTGAAGGTAATTGGTTGCACTAGAGCTTTTTATGGGCTTCATAACAAAGGGGGTGAATACATACGCACATGCCAATTATCAGTTTTTTATTTTTGAAAAATAGTTTTATGTATATATTTTTCTAATTTTACTTCACCGACTTAGACTATTGTGTTCTGATCCATCACATATAATTCAGATTAAAAAAAACATTGAATTAAAGGCTGTAATGTAACAAAATAGGTAAAAAGTCAAGGGGGTGAATACTTTTGCAGGGCACTGTATCTAACCAAATCAATTGAATGGGTTGTCAACTATAGATTAATTGTTCCCATCAGGAGAGATCGATGACTACTCTTAACCACTTATGGACCGCCCTCTGCAGTTTTACGTCAGCTGTTAGAAGGAGGATATCGTTGTTATGGCAGCAGCTAGCTGCCATAAACCCGGTATCCCCTTCTTCAGCGGGCGGTCCACTACAAGATAAAAGTGGTCTCTGTGGCGGATTTGCTGCAAGATCACTTTTATCAGTGGCGGGAGAGGGCCCCCACGATCCAGTGCCCTCCGCCGCTTACTGGAGCCGTCCGCAGTGGGGGAGGCGATCGCGTCTTGTCACTTGCTGTGGATGGAGATGAGTTACCTGTGTGCAGGCTAAATCACTTTCCACCCATCCCATAAACCTCTGCTCGGTTGCTCTGGAATCTGTGCCCAATACTCCTAAGGTGTCACACATGGAAAATGTTTTCATTTTTTTTCTGTATTTTGTGTGTTTTAACCATGGTTTGATTATCAACAGGTATATGCATGCTAAGTGTATTTGACTTATTTGTTATGTCATTGTCCTCAAAACACACAGGCCTAAATGGGCCTAAGTCCTCTGCATGATATACACAGTTTGTTATGATCCAAGTTGGCAGGAATACTGCCAGGATCAGGAGGCTAAGTCCACATAGTGCTTTCGCAGAAGTCTGGAGAGACAGTAGCCAGGACATATTCTGTGTTTTCTTCTGGCTTGTCTTACTTCCGGGGTCTTTATCACCTGTTTCACCCCTCTTTGTTACTCTCTTTACTCTGGTCACATGGATCCACTGGGGACACTGTCCCGTCAGTACTGCTGTTCTGGTTACTGCGATCACCGTTGTCGGTGGTCAAAAGGGAGATCCGGATCCGTTGACCTTGTTAGGTTGTTTTACCACAACCACATCTCCTGGTTGGAAAGGGTGTGTTGGTTCCTCTGAAGGTAGAGGAAAAGAGACAGACACATCACCGTAGATGCAATTCAAAGTCTGAATCAACTTCCTACAATATTCTTCTTGAATCAATTCCAAATCACCTGTTTCCATAATAGGTGGGCCTTTTGCCCAGGGTGTTGGAAATGGTCTCCCCATAACCACTTCAAACGGTGATAGCTTAGTTGTTTTGGACGGTGTCATTCTTATCTCTGCTAATATCTCTGGCAGCACAGTTTCCCATTTGGCAAATGTGCCCCCAGTGGCCTTCCTAATTTTATCCTTAATTGTCCTATGCATCCTTTCCACTATACGTGAACTCTGTGGGTGGTAGGGAATATGGAACTTCCAGTCAATCCGCAACAGTTTTACAAGCTTCTGAGAAACCTTAGAAATGAAAGCTGGCCCATTGTCTGAATTAATCTGCAATGGACAGCCCCATCTTGGTATAATTTCTCTTACTAGTATTTTTACCACTATTCTAGCATCTTCCCTATTACATGGGAAGACTTCCGGCAACTTCGAAAAGGCGTCTACGATTACTAGCAAATGTTTCTGTGCTTTGCCTGTCTTAGGCAAATGAGTGAAGTCAATCTGCAAATGTGTAAACGGAGCACTAGGTGGCGGTAAATGCTCATGTTGTACATCATGTAAAGTATCAGGGTTGTTCCTGATACATGTAATACATCTTTGTACATATTCCTTGCACAAATTGAATACGTTTTATATACAAAAATCTGCAGTTAGGATTTTTGCTGTTTCCTTATAACAATAAAAAGTGGGGCAGTACTTTGAGGTATAACTACCCTCCCCTCTTTGGCAATGACCCCTTCAGGAGTCATTTCCAAACCTTGTGAAAACTAATACTGTAGATCTTCTTTTGTTGCAAAAGTCTGCAGTGGCAACATTGGAGGGGAAAGGGCAACCATGTCTACTGTTCTAAGGACAGTTAAAGCCGCATCTTTTGCAGCCTGACCTGCTAGTGCATTTCCCAAAGACACAGGATCTGCCTTATTTGTATGTGCCCTGCGGTGAATTATGGCTAGCTGTGAGGGGAGCTGGATGGCTTCTAAGAGGGAAGTTATAAGAGCAGAATGGGAAATTGATTAACCATCTGCTGCTACAAAGCCTCTTTGCTGCCAGATTCAACCAAAATCATGGACAGTTCCATAAGCGTATTTAGAGTCAGTGTAGATATTGACTTCTTGTCCATCAAAAAGTTGGCAAGCTCTTGTTAATGCCAGCAACCCTGCAGCCTACGCAGATGGGACATGGCTTCCAGAACAATATCAGGGAGCATAACCACAGAGTAGTCTACATGATACATGTTGCCATGGGGCCTTGAACATGAACCATCCACAGAAAACATTAAGTGCATGAGGGATGCGTGTGGACATTAGATCAGGCCCTGGTGAGGTCACAGAATGTATAACTTCTATACAGTCATGTTGTTCTACCACCTCATCTTCCTCTCCCTTCAAACCAAGCATAGCATTTAGAATGGGAGCCGGTCCTGAGGTGGGTGAAGCAAAAGAAATGGTCAGAGATGTAGTGGAGAGGAGAATGACCTCATTTCCAGTAAGCCTCTGAGCGGACATATGTTGAGTGTTCAGACTCTTAGGTAAAAGTAATACCTGGTGTGAGGTATGTAAATGTGTAGAATGTCCCAGAGTTACCGTGGCTGACATCTCAATACCCATGGCGTAGGTCGCTAGGGCACGCAGACACACCGGCATGCCTTGTACCAGAACTGGACTTACCTTGGAAAAGAAGGCTACTGCTCTCAGCTTACCTTCATGGTCTTGGGCTAGGACAGCTGTTATGGTTTTACAGTTGTCCCTCGTGTACAAATGAAAAGATTTACAATAATCAGGGAGTCAAAACCCTGGGGCAGTAACCATTGCATTTTTTAACCTTGTATAAGCATGTATTTTCTCATCATCCCAAGTCACTAGGTCCGGGACTTCTGTCAGAGTGCTTTGTCTGAGTATGTTGTCAAAATGGGAACAGTAAGGTATCCATTGGTGGCAGTAACCAATCATACCTAGATAGAACAGCTTGTCTTTCTTTGTTAGTGTGCGTGCCATACCTACGACAGCTGTAACCCTTGCAGAGCTTATTTTGCATTCCCTAGGGGTGAGTGTGAACCCCAAATACTCAACTTGTGGAAGACAGAGCTGGACCTTGGACAGGGAGATCTTATGACCCTCTTGAGACAAACAATTCAACAAACTAACAGTGTCTAACTGAGAAGCCGTCAGGGAGGGACTGCACAACAGTAGGTCATCAACGTACTGAAGGAGTACAGAACCATTTTTTAGCTGCCCATGAGCGTAGAGTCTCACAGAGTGCTATTGAGTAGACTGCAGGCGAGTCAGAATAGCCTTGAGGCAATCTCACCCAGGTATACTGGGTTTTTTCAAAAGGAAAAAGCCATAAGTAGTTGTGTCTCTTCATCCACAGTGTCAGGAAAGGTCCCCTCCGCTGGTAATATCGATCATTTGGCATGCAATACTGAGGTCCACCAGCAGGTGTCTCCTGGCAGTTTGAAGCTGTCAGAAGAGCTTTTTCCTGCTGGTATTCTGTCACCTTTGGGCCACAGTACTGGCATCCACCAGTGGAGGAATCCTGGCAGTATGGAGCAGGTATTCCCCTCTGCAGACAGGTGTCACCTGACCTTAATTAGCAGCTGCAGTATAAATACCCGGCAAGTGCACACTCATCTTGCCCTGGTATTTTCCTTGAGCCCTGACCTGCAGCCTGCATCCTGTTTACCTGATTCCTGAAACCTGATTCCTGTTCCTGAGACCTGATTCCTGTTGTTCCTGTTCCCTGTCTGTTTCCTTGCTCTGGACCCTGAGCCTTGTATCCGACCCGTCCCTCCTGTGATCCATCCATCCTCTCTTGTCCTGTTTGTTTCCCTTCCCCAGCTGCTGACCTCCCGTTGACGACCCTGGCCTGGCTCTGTTTATGATCCCGGTATTTCCCTTACTTGTATATATTTGTTCTGTTAATATTATTATTTGTGGGGTTCTGTTTTGTATTGGTTGTGGTGCACCGAGTGATATTGGAGGTGGTTGTGTTATATTTATTCATTTATCTTTAATAAATCATTTATATTTTCACTTATACACGTCTGGGTTTCCTCTGTTGCAGTCCACACAGTTCTGGTCTTATCTGGTGCATGATAGAATACCAGGGCCATCCCTGACCAGAAGTGGCTGCACAGAGGAACCATCTTGGTTCTGCTGGCTTTGCTGGAATGAATCCCAATGTGATCCCATATTATGCTCTGCTGGCGTCAGAAAGTGGCGAGTATCTCCGCCAGTCACTAAAAGAGTGGACCAATGGCCAGCTACTTGAGCTCATCCGTTTGGCCCACTCCCTGGTTGACCAGGGCTGTATGTTGTTTGGGGATGTGCAGCCTTTGATCCAAATATGTGCTGAGCTAGCCCTGTCCTGTGTTCCTAAGACCAGTGATGATTTTTCTCCTCCTTTCAGTGCTGATCAGGTGGAGTCTCTGGTGTGGCTGTTAGAGGATGATTCTGCATGCTTTTTTGAGCACTGTTCCATCTGTTCTCCGCAGAAGCTTTTGGAGTGTATTCACTCAGTACAGACCCTTGTTAGACAGGCAGGATGTGATCCGTCCTTTGTCCAACCCATATTTTCAGCATGGTCTGATATGTTACAACCAGCCACAACCAATCCACAACAAACCACCTCTGCAATCAGACACCTACCTGCCCACAAGTCTGTCTCCCCATCACCCACACCAAACTCAGTTGCAGCTCAGTATACATTGCTCCCAACCAGATACTTATATCCGGTCTCTGCTCCCTGTACCTATCCTGCATTTAACCAACCTGCCTCTTCTCAGCTGCCTACTAATCCACAAAAACTTCCCCCAGCTACTGTTATCTCTTCTCCACCATATCCCAATCCTCCTTTTCAGTCTACTGCACCCCCCCACCTACAGAGCCTCAGTGACTAAACCCAAGAAAAAACAAAAGTTTTTTCCAACCAAGACGATCCTGCAGGTAACCCAACCTGCCTCCGCACCAGCTAATGAAACCCAGTCTGACGTCCCAGTGCTTGCTATCCAGTCTGACGTCCCAGTGCCTGTTATCCAGTCCGATGTCCTGATGTCCACTTTCCAGCCTGATGCCCTGGTACCCTTCCAGCCTGAGGTGCCAGTGTTCCAGCCTGAGGGGTCGTTGTTCTAGCCTGAGGGGTCGTTGTTCTAGCCTGAGGGGCCGGTGTTCCAGCCTGAAAGGCCGGTGTTCCAGCCTGAGAGGCCAGTGTTCCAGCCTGAGGGGCCAGTGTTCCAGCCGGAGGTGTTCCAGCCTGAGGGGCCAGTGTTCCAGCCGGAGGTGTTCCAGCCTGAGGGGTCAGTGTTCCAGCCTGAGGGGTCAGTGTTCCAGCCTGAGGGGTCAGTGTTCTAGCCTGAGGGGTCAGTGTTCCAGCCTGAGGGGCCAGTGTTCCAGCCTGAAGGGTCAGTGTTCCAGCCTGAGGGGCCAGTGTTCCAGCCTGAGGGGCCAGTGTTCTAGCTGGAGGTGTTCCAGCCTGAGGGGCCAGTGTTCCAGCCGGAGGGGCCAGTGTTCCAGCCGGAGGGGCCAGTGTTCCAGCCGGAGGTGCCAGTGTTCCAGCCGGAGGTGTTCTAGCCTGAGGGGCCAGTGTTCCAGCCGGAGGTGCCAGTGTTCCAGCCGGAGGTGCCAGTGTTCCAGCCGGAGGTGCCAGTGTTCCAGCCGGAGGGGCCAGTGTTCCAGCCTGAGGGGCCAGTGTTCCAGCCTGAGGGGCCAGTGTTCCAGCCAGAGGTGCCAGAGTTCCAGCCGGAGGTGCCAGTGTTCCAGCCAGAGGTGCCAGTGCCCGCTCTCCAGCCTGATGAGCCCGCTCTCCAGCCTGATGAGCCCGCTTTCCAGTCTGATGAACCCGCCTTCCAGCCTGATGTGCCTGCTTTCCAGCCTGATGTGCCCACCTTCTAGCCTGATGTCCCCGCTCTCCAGCCTGTTGTGCCTGCTCTCCAGCCTTTTGTGCCTGCTTTCCAGTCTGAAGTGCCCGTGCCTGCTGCCCAGCCTGATGTGCCTGCTGCCCAGCTTGATGTGCCTGCTGCCCAGCCTGATGTGCCTGCTGCCCAGCTTGAAGTGCCCGTGCCTGCTGCCCAGCTTGAAGTGCCCGTGCCTGCTGCCCAGCTTGAAGTGCCCATGCCTGCTGCCCAGCCTGATGTGCCTGATGCCCGGCTTGAAGTGCCCGTGCCTGCTGCCCAGCTTGAAGTGCCTGCTGCCCAGCCTGATGTGCCTGCTGCCCAGCTTGAAGTGCCTGTGCCTGCTGCCCAGCTTGAAGTGCCCACGCCTGCTGCCCAGCTTGAAGTGCCCATGCCTGCTGCCCAGCCTGATGTGCCTGCTGCCCCACTTGATGTGCCTGTTGCCCAGCTTGAAGTGCCCATGCTTGCTGCCCAGCTTGAAGTGTCCGTGCCTGCTGCCCCGCTTGATGTGCCTGCTGCCCCACTTGATGTGCCTGCTGCCCAGCTTGAAGTGCCCGTGCCTGCTGCTCAGCTTGAAGTGCCCATGCCTGCTGCCCAGCCTGATGTGCCTGCTGCCCAGCTTGAAGTGCCCGTGCCTGCTGCCCAGCCTGATGTGCCTGCTGCCCAGCTTGAAGTGCCCATGCATGCTGCCCAGCTTGAAGTGCCCATGCCTGCTGCCCAGCCTGATGTGCCTGCTGCCCAGCCTGATGTGCCCATGCCTGCTGCCCAGCTTGAAGTGCCCGTGCCTGCTGCCCAGCTTGAAGTGCCCGTGGCTGCTGCCCAGCCTGATGTGCCTGGCGCCCAGCTTGAAGTGCCCGTGCCTGCTGCCCCGCTTGAAGTGCCCGTGCCTGTTCCCCAGCCTGATGTGCCTTCTGCCCAGCTTGAAGTGCCCATGCCTGCTGCCCAGCTTGAAGTGCCCATGCCTGCTGCCCAGCCTGATGTGCCTGCTGCCCAGCTTGAAGTGGCCATGCATGCTGCCCAGCTTGAAGTGCCCGTGCCTGCTGCCCAGCCTGATGTGCCTGCTGCCCAGCCTGATGTGCCCGTGCCTGCTGCCCAGCTTGAAGTGCCCATGCCTGCTGCCCAGCTTGAAGTGCCCGTGCCTGCTGCCCAGCCTGATGTGCCTGCTGCCCGGCTTGAAGTGCCCGTGCCTGCTGCCCAGCTTGAAGTGCCTGCTGCCCAGCCTGATGTGCCTGATGCCCGGCTTGAAGTGCCCGTGCCTGCTGCCCAGCTTGAAGTGCCTGCTGCCCAGCCTGATGTGCCTGCTGCCCAGCTTGAAGTGCCTGTGCCTGCTGCCCAGCTTGAAGTGCCCACGCCTGCTGCCCAGCTTGAAGTGCCCATGCCTGCTGCCCAGCCTGATGTGCCTGCTGCCCCACTTGATGTGCCTGTTGCCCAGCTTGAAGTGCCCATGCTTGCTGCCCAGCTTGAAGTGTCCGTGCCTGCTGCCCCGCTTGATGTGCCTGCTGCCCCACTTGATGTGCCTGCTGCCCAGCTTGAAGTGCCCGTGCCTGCTGCTCAGCTTGAAGTGCCCATGCCTGCTGCCCAGCCTGATGTGCCTGCTGCCCAGCTTGAAGTGCCCGTGCCTGCTGCCCAGCCTGATGTGCCTGCTGCCCAGCTTGAAGTGCCCATGCATGCTGCCCAGCTTGAAGTGCCCATGCCTGCTGCCCAGCCTGATGTGCCTGCTGCCCAGCCTGATGTGCCCATGCCTGCTGCCCAGCTTGAAGTGCCCGTGCCTGCTGCCCAGCTTGAAGTGCCCGTGGCTGCTGCCCAGCCTGATGTGCCTGCCGCCCAGCTTGAAGTGCCCGTGCCTGCTGCCCCGCTTGAAGTGCCCGTGCCTGTTCCCCAGCCTGATGTGCCTTCTGCCCAGCTTGAAGTGCCCATGCCTGCTGCCCAGCTTGAAGTGCCCATGCCTGCTGCCCAGCCTGATGTGCCTGCTGCCCAGCTTGAAGTGGCCGTGCATGCTGCCCAGCTTGAAGTGCCCGTGCCTGCTGCCCAGCCTGATGTGCCTGCTGCCCAGCCTGATGTGCCCGTGCCTGCTGCCCAGCTTGAAGTGCCCGTGCCTGCTGCCCAGCTTGAAGTGCCCGTGCCTGCTGCCCAGCCTGATGTGCCTGCTGCCCAGCTTGAAGTGCCCGTGCCTGCTGCCCAGCTTGAAGTGCCCATGCCTGTTCCCCAGCCTGATGTGCCTTCTGCCCAGCTTGAAGTGCCCATGCCTGCTGCCCAGCTTGAAGTGCCCGTGCCTGCTGCCCAGCCTGATGTGCCTGCTGCCCCACTTCATGTGCCTGCTGCCCAGCTTGAAGTGCCCGTGCCTGCTGCTGATGTGTTCCTGTCCGCTGCCCAGCCTGATGTGTTCCTGTCCACTGCCCAGCTTGGTGTGTTCCTGTCCGCTGCCCAGCTTGGTGTGTTCCTGTCCGCTGCCCAGCCTGGTGTGTTCCTGTCCGCTGCCCAGCCTGGTGTGTTCCTGTCCGCTGCCCAGCCTGGTGTGTTCCTGTCCGCTGCCCAGCCTGGTGTGTTCCTGTCCGCTGCCCACCCTGGTGTGTTCCTGTCCGCTGTCCAACCTGGTGGGTTCCTGTCCGCTGCCCAGCTTGGTGTGTTCCTGTCCACTGCCCAGCCTGGTGTGTTTCTGTCCGTTGCCCAACCCAATGTATTCCTGTCTGCTACCCAACCTGATGTGCCACTGCCCGCTGCCAAGCTTGAGGTGCCTGCTGCCTGGCTGGACATCATGGACTTTCCCCAGCAACGGCTAGTTGGAGCGTCCGGAGGTCGCTCCTTCGAGGGGGGGTACTGTCAGGAAAGGTCCCCTCCGCTGGTAATATTGATCATTTGGCGTGCAGTACTGAGGTCCACCAGCAGGTGTCTCCTGGCAGTTTGGAGCTGTCAGAAGAGCTTTTTCCTGCTGGTATTCTGTCACCTTTGGGCCGCAGTACTGGCATCCACCAGTGGAGGAATCCTGGCAGTATGAAGCAGGTATTCCCCTCTGCAGACAGGTGTCACCTGACCTTAATTAGCAGCTGCAGTATAAATACCCGGAAAGTACACACTCCTCTAGCCCTGGTATTTTCCTTGAGCCCTGACCTGCAGCCCGCATCCTGTTTACCTGATTCCTGAAACCTGATTCCTGTTCCTGAGACCTGATTCATGTTGTTCCTGTTCCCTGTCTGTTTCCTTGCTCTGGACCCTGAGCCTTGTATCCGACCCGTCCCTCCTGTGATCCATCCATCCTCTCTTGTCCTGTTTGTTTCCCTTGCCCAGCTGCTGACCTCCCGTTGACGACCCTGGCCTGGCTCTGTTTATGATCTCGGTATTTACCTTACTTGTATATATTTGTTCTGTTATTATTATTATTTGTGGGGTTCTGTTTTATATTGGTTGTGGTGTGGTGGAGTGATATTGGAGGTGGTTGTGTTATATTTATTCATTTATCTTTAATAAATCATTTATATTTTCACTTATACACGTTTGTGTTTCCTCTGTTGCAGTCCACACAGTTCTGGTCTTATCTGGTACATGATACACAGGGACGGAAAAAAAGGCATTACTTAAATCAATGACAGAAAAAACTCTGGCACTGTGGGGTATAGAAGTAATCAGCGAGGGTACATCTGGGACAATGAATGCAATTGGGATGACTAAATTGTTTATGGCTCTTAAATCCTGTACAAATCTGTAGGGACTATCTATCTGCCTTAGGCACAGGATTAATTGGAGTGTTGTATGGTGATATTACTCTTTTTATTATCCCTTGTTTCAGAAAAGATGTCTTCAATCTTTTCCTGTGACAGTGGATACTGCTTAAGAAACACTGGTGTTATTCCTTTCTTTAACCTTGCTTTGTAGGGAGTGCAATTTATGTGTCCCACATCAAGTTTGTTCTGGGCCCATACCCTAGGATCAATCAGTGCTGTTAAATCAGAGCTCAAAAAACAAAAGGGGGAATCCATATGTAAACCACCCATAATGTAAGATGAAATACGCAGTTGAAGTTTAACAACAAGTTCCCTCCCCAACAAATTAACAGGACATCCAGGTATCAACCTGAAACAGTGGTGAAACACCAGGTGGTGTTTTATAGATTTTGGTCACTGTCCCATTTATTCCCATTGAAGGCTCAGCATAGTCGACCAGGTCGCCCCGTATCGATGATGAAAGGCATAATGTCTTCCCCTACACAAAGATGTATATATGGATTATAAGAGAGGATAGGAGAGAGGCACTGCTCCCTCTAGGATAATGGAATTTTAATTGGAGATATATACGTCTGTTACCAAGATAAGCATGCATACAATAAAGTTTGATTTAAGGAAATATTACATTTTATTACATAAAAATCATCACATAGTCATCATAACATTTAGACCATAAATGATACTTGATAAAAAAACAAGATGCTTGGATATGCAGAGGAGCCGACATGTTTCGCAGATTCCTGCTTCTTCAAGGCACTGCATGCATCTATAGTTTCCTCTAGGTTACATAGAACATGTCATTAGTATAGTACCAATTCCTCAATTTTAAATTTTCAACAATAATAGGATAATACATAGCAGAATAGCATTGAATGTCCGTACTTACCCAACTTAAAGTTTTAGATGCTTTTTTGGATAGTTGTGGCATCGCTCTGTGCAAAGATCAGGCCGTCATGGGATAACCGCCTACAGCAAATTCCTGGTGGAAGTCAAATCCACCAGGGTTGGTCAATGGAGGTATCGGATCGTGTAAGGGTTACCAAGGGATAATGTGGTAATCTTTTTTATAGAATTTTATACACTATATTCAACTTTGTGTCAGTTACATTAAATTCATACTAGGAATAATCCCCCCCCCCCCCCTTTTTTTTTCTATTATGTCGCAGTTCTCAGGACCAGGGTGGGAAAAGTTTTTAGACTCAATTCAAAATACATGTATTTCTCAGGTGCAAACCGAGGTTGGATTGGATGTCTTTTTTCTCAAATTAAAGAGACTAATGGAAAAGAAATCTAACCTGGATTGGCATGTCAGATTCTTTATAAGATGAAACAATCAGCGCCACAAGTAAAAAATATTGTGATGTTTAAATAAGATAACCTAATAATAAACGTGCACAGCTGCTAAACATTCCAAGTGGTACACCACACTAATTTCAAAATAGATAGTAAATAATAAATGTAGCGCTATGTGTAACATTATAAATATAAAGTGCAAATCTCTGAAATAAATAAATCCTACATATAAATGAATAGTCCATAAAATGAAAAAATGAAGAAATAAAACATGAAAAAAACTCTTCTTGTGATCAGTGTAGCCACACAATTCCAACACAGTGATTGTTCGTCCTCACAAGGAGTGCACACCACCACCAGTAAAGAGCTTGTGGGGAGATCCGCATATGAGTTTTGACTCATCTGGGAGGTGAGCGCGCATTTTTACTGGTGGTGGTGTGCACTCCTTGTGAGGACGAACAATCACTGTGGTGGAATTGTGTGGCTACACTGATCACAAGAAGAGTTTTTTTCATGTTTTATTTCTTCATTTTTTCATTTTATGGACTATTCATTTATATGTAGGATTTATTTATTTTAGAGATTTGCAATTTATATTTATAATTTTACACATAGCGCTACATTTATTATTTACTATCCGTGTCAGATTCTTTGACCGCTATCTCAGGGAGGAATTTAATCCTCAAGGATTACGAATGCAGATGTTTCCATCCTTTGATGTAACGGATGTTGCATTCAAAGAAAAGTGGGAAAAAATTCTCACTCGGTGTTCAGCAAATCTAATGGAAATGTTGAGAGAAAAACATAATGTGGATCTAGTAGATCTAGACAGGGAGATTGAGACCCTGAGGGTGAGTGGAAATCAGAACTCTTCCAGTGCTGAAGTCAAAAAGAAAGAGCAGGAATTGATACAGCACTTGGAAAAGTACAACAAAAATGTAGTGTTAAGAAAAGATCAGAAATTTTACAAGGACAAACTGGCCTTTTCAGGCGGTTATGCCTACAGATAGCAAAAAGGTTTCCCCAATAAAAAAGGGGCACCCTTTCAGCAAAATATGCATCATAATACGGCAATGTACAAGTCTGACTCTGATATTTCCATTTCTTGTTCCTCTGTCTCTTCCCAGAAACCACAGAACATGGCCTCACGTGGATCATCGGGCAAAGGACGTGCACTGAAGTGGGGTAATGGTGGTGGTAATACACAGGGGGGCACAAACAAAAACTTATCATCTCCCCTCAGACACACTCACAAAGACATTCACGTAACGTCAGCAATGAATCAGGGGAGGAACCACATGGTGTCCTGGCGATGATTGCCACTCCGCTAGTAATGTTCGCAGACGAAAAAGTCAACAAAAAAAATATTACCAATAGAGATCTAGGGGCTACCCCAAAAACCAGTCAACCCAGAAATACAAACCAAGGTTCTGCCCCTTTAGGCTCAATCCACACCGATTATACACACACACGGATGGGCAAAATAGACCCCTTCATGGTGAAACAAACACAACCCAATCCGGATTAGATATGGTTAACCTTTCTTCAAACCAGCTATCACCTACAGAAATCGAGGCCCTGAGTTTTGGACTAAGCTTTTGCCCTACACAAAAATTGACAAATTTATCCTGATGAAGGACTTGCGTCTATTTGCAAGGAATTTGACTTACAAATATATTTTTGATAATGATAATGATAGGGGCAAAGTGGGAGCCAGAGAAGAAGACCTATATAAAGTGTTTAAAGTTCAGGACTTTGGAGGGGCATGGCTTGGCAATGGCGCTGTGAGGCTGCTTAACTGGGAGCTCCGTGCAGCGTTTGGGCTGAGAACCGGTTTCAGTGTACAGACCTCGCTGATTTTTACATGTCCGCAACGGACAGGACACCAGGGTCACCCGCAGTGAGCAGAGGCACGGACATTACCGCATATTTCTTGCGGAATTCGGCAACTCCGTCGCAGGCCTCGGATCCCAAGATGGCGCCGCCACGCACTAACACCGCCAGAATGGCTTCCCTTAAGAAGGCTGGCAAAGGTCTGCCTAACGCACCACAAGGGACAGCACCACCTCCTAACAGACCGGACTCTCCGATCCTCTCACCGGACATTCTAGGGGCAGATGGATGCCCATTCTCTCAGGACGCAAGTGTCCATGAACAGCCATCCACAGAGTCCTGGAAGGACATCATCGCCCTACTCCCTACTAAACAGGATATTGCTGAATCGGCAGCCACAATTGTAAGTACCCTGTCCAGAGAGATTCATGATCTCAAACAGAGGATTGATACTGTGGACTCTCGGGTAACAGTAGTTGAAACATCCTCCTCTGTATTGGAATCCAGAATGGCGGCATTAGAGACAAAGAATGGGTAAAAACAAAGAAAGGGTAGAAAGGCAATCCATGTAGAGGAGGGGGAGTGCCACATCCGATAATAATATCAAGAAATGCGAAAGAATTCCCCTTAGTGGACTTTTAAGGCACTCGAGATAGTAAAGCAAGTTACAAAAATATGTATAAAAAGTTACATAAATTTTATTGAAAACACTTTAAAAGCAATTGCAACAAGGCATTATTTGATCCATACAAAACATGTATAGTGCTATAACAAGCATATGACAAATTCTCCTTACACCCAAAGTGTTTCGATATATGTGTCTAGTCCTTTTTCAGGGGTGTGGAGACTTAGGAGAAATTTATCTAAAATTAAGTTAAATGTACAAAAATCAATTTCAACAGACCTAAGGCATAAGATTCAGAAAACAATCGTTGAATTTAGCATTATATTTATCACTTACATATAGTTGATTGATTGGTTGGACAATGTTCAGTTGATTTCCATAGGAACTTGTAATTGGAATAGCATCGAATTTTAGACTGGTAATGGGACTGTCGTAGATTCGAGCGGTGTATGTTCAGGTGATTTGTGCGGAAAAAAGTGGGATACAAAGTATCCAAAGGGTTAGGGGAGGGGGAGGGGAAGAGTCCCTCATGCACTCCACCAAAGCGGTCCAGCCAAAAGAATATACTGAGGCAAAGGAGGAATCCCTGGGGGTAAAAAAAGAGAGGGGGGGTTGACAATAATAAATGGTGCGAATAAGGTATAGGATACAGTTCAACTGGATATATTTATTTCTACCTGAGTAATGCAATCAGTAAAGTGAAGGAAAAATTATGGCAGCAGTATGGTCTACAAAAAAAAAAAAGGGGGGGAGAGGGGGAGTATTGATGGGTGATGTATGGTGTGTGGGTTTGTTCGTATTTATTTAGTAAAGAGGTTAAGTAATCTATCTATGTTTCTATATAAAGTAAAGTAGAAAATATATAGTATTTTATATTTTATATGAAAAGAGTGTATTGCCATATATAAACCAACAAGGCAACATTGATATAGTTTATATAAAGAATGGTCTGAATATAAAGTCACATAAGTATCGAAATAAATGAGGTAAAAAGAAAACTATATCTATGGAAAGAGAGTTCAATATCTGCCATTAGAATGAAGGCAGGTAGGAGTTTAGACTTATTTGAAATGTGTGTTACTGAACAGGGGATATATTAAAAAAGAGAAATGTTTAAATGGAGCTGAGTGAAGAGACAGAGGAAGCATTCCTTAGTATGAGTATAGACATGTATTGAGTACTTTAGATTGTATTGAGTAGTATATAGAAAAATACCTGTAAGGATGGACAGATCAAAACGACCAACCGCACAGCCCAAATCCAGTAAAAACAATGCCTGGTGTGGGAGTGGTATGGTCAGAATATTTAAGGATTATCTAATCCCAGTCAGCTGGAGCAATGAGGGCTCACAGCTGAAGTCTGGGATAGTTGTCAGGGAGACCTGTATAGCTGCCCCCTGGACTGAGTGTGCACGGCGCAGCCCCACCGCGTGTGCGCGAACGTCAGCACGTCGGAGCGGCGTCACGCACACCCAGTCCACCGACACGCATGTCCGCCAGAGTGGCAAGATGGAGGATGTGGGTGGAAGATGTGCTACGTCCATCATTCTCCAGGCTTTCCGTGCCGGGCAATTCTCCTGGTCAAACCGCAAATGGGGGAGGATCAAGAGGGGAAGGAGGAGGGAGGGAGGGGAAGAAGCCAAAATGGGAACGGAAAACAAATAATGGGCACGGGCCTCTGTAAATAAATGTAAAAGTATGTAAAAGTAGAAAAAGTAAAAAATATATGAAAAAATTGTAAAAAAAAAAAAAATATATATGTAGAGTCCTTTTGAGCTAGATCCAATTGCATGTCCTGTACATGGGGGAGATATAAATAGTCCATCAGAATTTCATATTGAAAATACACAATTGAATAACACAGAGTTTATATGCACATTTTTATTCCACATTTTTTGGCATCATATAACATGATAATATCAGCAAAAAGAGTTACGGCCTAAGACACTAAAGTAAATTTTGCATTACTATGTAAATTTCACAGTCAAAAATAGATAGGGGTATACTGCACAGAAATAACTATAAGAGTATTACTCTCTCTAAATAGTGGTATAGGATATATAGTGAAATGATATATTCGTGTTTTTCCAGAGGGGGGGGAAAGACAACGTTATTTTTGAATGGTCACTGTTATGATTTACAAATAAGAGAAAAAGCACAGGGGGGGCCCTATTGTTAGGGGTTATAGAGATGGAACTTATCTTTTTTAAGGAAAAGTTTATCCAATGTAACATGTATCAAAGAAGGGGGGGGGCCCAGATGGAGAGGTTATCTCTCCATTCCCCCAGATGAAAACCCCTCAAGGTATGGCTTGAAGGATAAGGTGTCATTCAAGCCGGGGGGCATAGTAGCTTTGAGGGAATAGATCCACTTAACCTCCATCTGGAGGAGGGTCAGCATTAGAGGAGGCACAGACTGATTATAAATGGCGCCTGATAATGCTGCAACTATCTGTTGATGATAAAATCGCAGCCGCAGGAACAGAAGGCTTGCGCGGTCTGCATGAGGCCACCTCTGGAGGAGACCTTAGGGCTACGATTGTTGCCATTTTTAACCGCCTACTGGACAAGCCTCCGACGGCGGAATTAGAACTTGACTGCGTACACTGAGTGCAGGGACCCAGAGGAGGGGATGCTCTTGCTCCTAGAGATGTCCTAGCCAGAGTACACTATTACACGATTAAAGAGGAAATACTGCAGAGGGCATGGACGAATGGTCCAGTGGACTTTGATGGCGCATCTGTACAACTATTTCCAGACCTTTCACGGCTAACCCTACGGATGAGCGGCCTTCTGCGCCCATTACTAGAAGCTGTTAGAACAGCAGGAGCTACATACAGATGGGGCCACCCTTTTCACTTGACTGTGCTCAAAGGAAACAACTCGATCATACTGCGATGGCCAGACCAACTTTTGGAGCTGTTCACATTCTTGGAGATCCCTGAGATTTCTGTACCTAATTGGCTGGACTTTCCGACCACGTTTAACAACATGAGATCTGCATCGCCAAGACCCCAAAGACCCAGCAGGAGATGTTGGCGTTCCAGGCCAAGAATGGATCCAAGAGACACTCCTACTTCCCCTGAGTCTTAATCGGGACTGATAATAGAGAAGATCACCCCTGGAGAGACGTCTGGGATCCTCGGGGTCCCGTTAACCTAAACTGAACTGGGTATCCTTTATACACACAAACTAGGCTTCGCTCGGCTATCTGAGCGGTCTACTGGGTCATCTTTGGTCCTTCAACATGTGTATCAAATTTGTAGCCTGCCCCTTAGTCGAGGGGTAAGGTTTAATGGGTTCGCCCCTGAAGCTGGACGGAATGGGGCCCATATTACCCAACACCCCCCCCCCACCCCGATCCTCGGGGTCCCGTTAACCTAAACTGAACTGGGTATCCTTTATACACTCAAACTAGGCTTCGCTCGGCTATCTGAGCGGTCTACTGGGTCATCTTTGGTCCTTCAACATGTGTATCAAATTTGTAGCCTGCCCCTTAGTCGAGGGGTAAGGTTTAATGGGTTCGCCCCTGAAGCTGGACGGAATGGGGCCCATATTACCCAACACACCCCCCCCCCCCCCGTCGATATTATTCCAGAAGGAAATTTTTTTCTATCCTTCTTTTTTGTTTTTCCTGACATAAGACGGGGGGTGTTGGGCGGCCCTTTCCCGGAAGGTGGAAAGGACACATTATGTGTGATATCTCACAGTGTTTGGAAAAGTTTTTTTCTTGTTTTAAATATGTTTTCTTATGAGTTTGTACGATGAACGCCAGTGCCCTTATGAGTGATAGCTTTAAACTGACGAACTGTCAACCAATGGAAGTTTAAGTTCAGAGCCTGTGCCGAATGAGACACTTGGCCTAATACTACCATGTTTTGAGGTTATAGTCTAGTGTCTTTTATGCTATAGGTTCTCACCCGATGGCACGCCTCCCTCTGTGTCGCAGAGTCTAGTCTTCCACCCCCGCATATAGGCAGCGTATAACTGCGCAAGGCTTAATTTAGCAACAGTAGGATAATCTATAATTTTCTCGTTTTCTTCTTTCACCTCTATTTGCTGCACTTACATTATTTCACTTACCCAACTTTCCCTTAGTCTTCTCTCTCTTCCCTTTTTTTTTCTCCCCCTTCCTACCATTTCCCTCCCCCCCTCGCACTTTTTTTTTTGTTTTGTTCTGCCTTATTCCGCTCCCGACAGGTGCGCAGCATGGCTCCCTCCGGTGGGCCCCCGCCATCACATCCCTGACTAGGGATTAAATTTACTTCCTTAAATGCTCATCGATTGGCCATGCCTGAGAAAAGTTCGCGACTCCTCTCTGATCTTAAAAAATCCTGCACTCAGGTGGCGCTAATCCAGGAGACCCACTTTAAACACCAAGCAATTCCCAGACTTTGCAATAGGGATTTTCCTAATGCATATCATGCCGCTTCCCCTCTGTCAAAATCGAAAGGCGTTAGTATATTAATAGCCAAGTCGTTACCTTGGACTCTATTGGAGGAGCGAAACCTAAGCACCCCCTGAAGGAGTGCGATTCCTCTAGCGGGACTTTTTTCACGGGTTACCTCTAATAAAGTAGAAAGTAGTAGAAGTTTATAGTTTTTGTATAAAAGTATTGTAGTTTATTAATTTAGCATCTAAAAATCATTACACATGACCTAACCATATATACAATAAAATGGATGCATGTAAATGGGAAAAAGTAATTCTACAAATAAATGACCAAATGCAATGATACAGGTAGTAAAGAACCAATGATCATAGAACCCGACGTTTCGAGGTAAGCAAAAGGGGTTGACCTCTTCTTCAGGGGTAACGACAATTGGTCAAAATGGATATTTCATCTAGAAAATTAATAAAAAGCAGAGCAAACATAAATGGATGAATATCTCAGGCATTCACAGCAGGAGGCAGTAGAGAGCATCTAGTTTACATTATAAAGGTCAATAGACATTAACATATGTTACATCTTTAGTAAGTTCCAGGCATATACATGCAGAGATTTCATACTGACCCCTTAAGATTCATATAAACACTCCCAGGGACATTATCAGCATCCAATGCGAATCAAGAATTTGCCGCCCGTCAAGGCCACACAGGGATCACAGAACCGAGGCTCAAGAAGATAGGGAAGATACCAGGTGAATCACAGGAAAAAGAACCAGGGTGGACTGAGGTTGCTTCACAAAGGATATCCCAATATAAGAACAGACACAGTCCTCCCCTCACTGCGAAGGCTTGAGACAGCCTGTTTGATGGAGTTAGAGGGTGGGGGGGTACAATCCTGCTGCAATGAAAATATTTCAATGAGAGTCTTAAAAAGAGAGCCTAGTATAAATACAATACTATTCTCAGAATTGTAAGGAGTATTGGGGTTAGCAGATTCACCCGTGATTGTAAATATAGAACATATATAACACGTACCTAAAAACTGAGGATAAAAGGAACCAGATCATGGGTCCCAATTTCAGCAGCAGGAAGTATTTGAATAATACCCCAGAATCAAAATGGGCAGGAGTCCAAGGAAATATGCAGGTTCCCTGGTTGGGTGTGAGTACGCACAGGGCTGTGTTTTGGCCTAGGCCGACAAGGCCTAGGCCTAGGGCGGCACTTTGCGGGGGGCGGCAAAAAAAGCCGCCCCCCCGCATGAGAGAAAGTCCCCCCACCCGATTCCCAGCTCCCGCGGCCGCCCCCCGCACACATGCAGCCCACGGCGGCCGCCTTGCTGTAGCGGCGCTGTTGTGTATGGGTGTGCTTGGCAGAGAGTGGAGGGGCGTGTGTATGGGCGTGCTTAGCAGAGCTCACGCCCCTCCACCCTCTGACAAGCACGCCCATACACAGCAGCGCCGCCCGCTACAGCAAGGCGGCTGCCGTGGGCTGGGGGCGGGCGTGGGAGCCGGGAATCAGGAAGACGGGTGGGGGGACTTTCTCTCATGCGGGGGGCGGCGTGTGACTCGCGCCCCCATAAGCGGCCGATGACTGGTGGAGGTGGAGCCTTATGCTCCGCCTACCCTCCTCCACACTGCTTGACCCTTCTCCTCGGCACAGCAGGTAAAGTTATTGAAAAAAATTATAAGAGTTTTATGGGAACAGTGTTGGCATTTGATGGCACAGTGGCTACAATTGATGGGGCACAGTGACAGCGTTTGATGGGGCACAGTGGCTGCAAATGATGGGCACAGTGACACGTTTGATGGGGCACAATGGCTGCGTTTAAAGGCACAGTGGCTGCAATTGATGGGGCACAGTGACAGCGTTTGATGGGGCACAATGGCTGCGTTTAAAGGCACAGTGGCTGCAAATGATGGGGCACAGTGACAGCGTTTGATGGGGCACAATAGCTGCGTTTAAAGGCACAGCGGTAGCAAATGATGGGGCACAGTGACAGCGTTTGATGGGGCACAATGGCTGCGTTTAAAGGCACAGTGGCTGCAATTGATGGGGAACAATGACAGCGTTTGATGGGGCACAATGGCTGCGTTTAAAGGCACAGTGGCTGCAAATGAATGGGGCACAGTGACAGCGTTTGATGGGGCACAATAGCTGCGTTTAAAGGCACAGCGGCTGCAAATGATGGGGCACAGTGACAGCGTTTGATGGGGCACAATGGCTGCGTTTAAAGGCACAGTGGCTGCAATTGATGGGGAACAATGACAGCGTTTGATGGGGCACAATGGCTGCGTTTAAAGGCACAGTGGCTGCAAATGATGGGGCACAGTGACAGCGTTTGATGGGGCACAATGGCTGCATTTGATGGCACAGTGGCTGCAAATGATGGGCACAGTGGCTGCATTTAGTGGGCACAGTGGCTGCATTTGGTGGGCACAGTGGCTGCGTTTGGTGGGCACAGTGGCTGCGTTTGGTGGGCACAGTGGCTGCAATTGATGGGCACAGTGGCTGTGTTTGGTGGGCACAGTGGCTGCGTTTGATGGCACAGTGGCTGCGTTTGATGGCACAGTGGCTGCAATTGATGACACAGTGGCTGCAATTGATGGCACAGTGGCTGCAATTGATGGCACAGTGGCTGCGTTTGATGGGGCACAGTGTATGCGTTTGGTGGGCACAGTGTCTGCGTTTGGTGGGCACAGTGGTTGCGTTTGGTGGGCACAGTGGCTGCGTTTGGTGGGCACAGTGGCTGCGTTTGGTGGGCACAGTGGCTGCGTTTGATGGAACAGTGGCTGCATTTGATGTCTTTTTTTCTGAATTTCTTAGTTTATTTGCACCCCCCCAAAAATTCTGAGCACCAGCCGCCACTGGCATGTGCAAAGTGCTCCATGCATGCTAAAATCAATGCAAACCCTTTACACAGTCCACATTTAGTTGCAGTCTCCAGGGAGTGGGGAAGGGTACCTGTTCCCCCTCCCCCCTGAAAGGTGCCAAATGAGCCTAAAGAGGAAGGGGTGTGGTTTACAGATGATAGGGCGGGTCTTAAACAGGAAGGGGTGTGGCCTCGGCAGGAAGGGGTGTGGCCTCGGCAGGAAGGGGTGGGTCGTATTTAAATTAGGGGGGTGCATGAGTTTAGTCAGGCCTAGGGCAGCACAAAACCTAAATACACCACTGAGTACGCATAAGTCTGCAGATTATAAAACACATCAGGGAAATATTATAGGTAAGTAAACGGTTAACCGTCTGTAAAATTTTTCAAACATCCCAACCAGAGGGGGTCCATGCATTTACCTGCCTGTCTCAGCTTCCTCCAAGCACGTCTGTGTGGTGTCAGTAGCAGCTGATTAATGCAGTGCTGGAGGAGTTTAAATGTGTGTTTAATTGCAGTGGGTGGGGATGTCCAATCAGCAGCCTGATTGGCTGAACCATGAGTATGGGGCGGTCACAAGTTTTCTTTTTTTTTTCTTTTTTCTCCTTTTTTTTCCTTTTTCTTCTTTCTTCCTCTTTTTCCTCTCTTTTAGGGAGGACGTGAGGTGTCTGTCTAGGATATCCCCCGGGCAGAGCGACGCATAGCGTCATCCCCACGAAACACTCCCTGGAGTGAAAGCATCCACAGCAGGGAGGGGATGGACATGTATAACAGCGCTGTGCTCGGCGGGGGGCGGAGCCAGCACGACGTGGAGGATTCCCCCATGCGTCTAGAAGTCCCGCAGCGCAGAGCTGGCGTGCCCATTGTCGTGGAGATCCATGACACAGACTGCCAGAGAGAGGGGGGGGGGGTCCGGGAGTGCTCTGAAGGGAGCGCTCCTCGGTCTCGCCCGGGTGCGCTGAGTGAGCTAACAACACAGCCCAGGCCTGGATGGATGGAAGGGAAATGAGTGAAAGTGATTGGATAAATGGTAAGAAAAAAAAAAAAAAAAAAAACAACAGAAATAGGGGACACAGACATACAGAAAAGGGTGTAAAGAAGGAAGTAACAGTGAATGGAGAAGTGACAGCAGAAAGTAAACCAGGGAGGAAAGAAGAGAAAATGTAGTCATATAGGAGGAGAAGGAGGGAGAATCCTCCTAGGAAAAGGAGGAGGAGAAAAGCAAAGAAGGAGGAGGTAAAAAGAGAATGAATATAAGAACACCGATACTTGATGGATCTCCGTGTGGTCGGGAGGGACGGTCCCACAGGATCAGAAAAAGTCCTGAAATGACAGGAAGGAGTTGTTCCATTATATATTTTAAACAGTATATTATATCACAGGCTAAACAGGAATAACATGTTAAAACTATGAATATATCTATAATCTTATTAGTTTATGTGTCCTATCAATTCCAAAGACCATCCCTGGCCAGGGGCATATTCCCAGAGTGTATGTATTTATCCAGTCGTGTGAGAGTACGAGATTACTATAGTGGGTAAAAGATAATAATCAATAAACAAGGAATACAGATAGTCCAGGTAGGCAAAGGACTACCTCAATTTAAATAAAAGGGGGGGGGGCGATCCTATTGTAGAGGTTCCCATTCAGATCCTCCTGAGGAGAAACCCTCCAGGAAGGGTCTGAAGGAGGTGGTTGCATTGAGGCCAGGTGGCATAGTCGCATTCAAGCGAAAAATCCACCTTTGTTCGGCCTGCATTAATATTTTGTTGGTGTCGCCTCCTCTAATACCAGGGTGTATTCTGTCTAGAATCAGGAAGGAAATCTTCGAAGTGATTCCTTCATGTAGGTCTCTCACATGTCTTCCCAGGGGGAGGCTTGGATTACTGGTCTGCATGGATAGGATGTGTCGATAGGCGCGTCGCCAAAAGGGCTGAATAGTTTTGCCCACATAGAAACAAAAGCAGTTACATAAAAGTAGGTAGACTACATTAGCTGTTTGGCAATTCGCATAGTGTTTAGGGCGGTAACGTTCGCCATTTGGGAGTGTTATATTGCGCGTGGTGTTCATAAAGCGGCAGTAGTTACACCCCCCACAAGTAAATGTACCTGGGTATTTGCACGGATCCTGGTGTCCGGAATCGTGGTATTCACTGGACATCAGGTAATCCTTGAGAGATCTGGCTCTTTTGAATGTAAAGACCGGGTGTTTGCTCACATATGGGCCTATAGTGGGGTCCATTGAAAGAAGATGCCAATACTTATTGGCGATTTTTTTGAAGGTTTCATGCTGGTTGCAGTATTTGGTTATAATCGAAATTGGATTCTTCTTGATATTTTTAGAGGATGGATTGTAAAGCAATTCTTTCCTGGGTTTCACTACTGCCCGATTGTAGGCCTTTTTGAGGCATGATTTAGAGTAACCCCGCAGTAATAGTCTCTCCCTCAGGAGATCAGCCTCTCTTCTAAAGGTTGTGTCATCTGTGCAATTTCTGCGTGTCCTCAAGTACTGACTGAAAGGGATGGATGCAATTAGGGGTGTTGAATGAAAGCTGCTAGCATGTAATATAGTATTGCCCGCTGTTGGCTTCCTGTATAAACTACTGCTGATACGTCCCCTGTCATCTTTATGAATGGTTACATCCAAGAAAGTTATGGAAGAATTGTCAAAGGTCATTGTAAAACTCAAATTGAAATTTTTTGTGTTCAAACATTCTAAGAAAGGTTCCAGTTGATCTTGTGGGCCGTCCCAAACAAGGAAGACATCATCGATGAATCTGAGCCATAGGCTCACATTCATCATGAAAGGAGCCAGCTCCTCGGATTGGTTAATCATGCGCTCCCACTCCCCCAGGTACAGGTTGGCATACGATGGCTCAGATTCATCGATGATGTCTTCCTTGTTTGGGACGGCCCACAAGATCAACTGGAACCTTTCTTAGAATGTTTGAACACAAATAATTTCAATTTGAGTTTTACAATGACCTTTGACAATTCTTCCATAACTTTCTTGGATGTAACCATCCATAAAGATGACAGGGGACGTATCATCAGTAGTTTATTCAGGAAGCCAACAGCGGGCAATACTATATTACATGCTAGCAGCTTTCATCCAACACCCCTAATTGCATCCATCCCTTTCAGTCAGTACTTGAGGACACGCAGAAATTGCACAGATGACACAACCTTTAGAAGAGAGACTGATCTCCTGAGGGAGAGACTATTACTGCGGGGTTACTCTAAATCATGCCTCAAAAAGGCCTACAATCGGGCAGTAGTGAAACCCAGGAAAGAATTGCTTTACAATCCATCCTCTAAAAATATCAAGAAGAATCCAATTTCGATTATAACCAAATACTGCAACCAGCATGAAACCTTCAAAAAAATCGCCAACAAGTATTGGCATCTTCTTTCAATGGACCCCACTATAGGCCCATATGTGAGCAAACACCCGGTCTTTACATTCAAAAGAGCCAGATCTCTCAAGGATTACCTGGTGTCCAGTGAATACCACGATTCCGGACACCAGGATCCGTGCAAATACCCAGGTACATTTACTTGTGGGGGGTGTAACTACTGCCGCTTTATGAACACCACGCGCAATATAACACTCCCAAATGGCGAACGTTACCGCCCTAAACACTATGCGAATTGCCAAACAGCTAATGTAGTCTACCTACTTTTATGTAACTGCTTTTGTTTCTATGTGGGCAAAACTATTCAGCCCTTTTGGCGACGCGCCTATCGACACATCCTATCCATGCAGACCAGTAATCCAAGCCTCCCCCTGGGAAGACATGTGAGAGACCTACATGAAGGAATCACTCCGAAGATTTCCTTCCTGATTCTAGACAGAATACACCATGGTATTAGAGGAGGCGACACCAACAAAATATTAATGCAGGCTGAACAAAGGTGGATTTTTCGCTTGAATGCGACTATGCCACCTGGCCTCAATGCAACCACCTCCTTCAGACCCTTCCTGGAGGGTTTCTCCTCAGGAGGATCTGAATGGGAACCTCTACAATAGGATCGCCCCCCCCTTTTATTTAAATTGAGGTAGTCCTTTGCCTACCTGGACTATCTGTATTCCTTGTTTATTGATTATTATTTTTTACCCACTATAGTAATCTCGTACTCTCACGCGACTGGATAAATACATACACTCTGGGAATATGCCCCTGGCCAGGGATGGTCTTTGGAATTGATAGGACACATAAACTAATAAGATTATAGATATATTCATAGTTTGAACATGTTATTCCTGTTTAGCCTGTGATATAATATACTGTTTAAAATGTATAATGGAACAACTCCTTCCTGTCATTTCAGGACTTTTTCTGATCCAGTGGGACCGTCCCTCCCGACCACACGGAGATCCATCAAGTATCGGTGTTCTTATATTCATTTTCTTTTTACCTCCTCCTTCTTTGCTTTTCTCCTCCTCCCTTTCCTAGGAGGATTCTCCCTCCTTCTACTCCTATAAGACTGCATTTTCTCTTCTTTCCTCCCCTGTTTACTTTCTGCTGTCACTTCTCCATTCACTGTTACTTCCTTCTTTACACCCTTTTCTGTATGTCTGTGTCCCCTATTTCTGTTGTTTTTTTTTTCTTACCATTTATCCAATCACTTTCACTCATTTCCCTTCCATCTATCCATGCCTGGGCTGTGTTGTTAGCTCACTCAGCGCACCCGGGGGAGACCGAGGAGCGCTCCCTTCAGAGCACTCCCGGACCCCCCCTCTCTCTGGCAGTCTGTGTCATGGATCTCCACGACAACGGGCACGCCAGCTCTGCGCTGCAGGACTTCTAGACGCATGGGGGAATCCTCCACGTCGTGCTGGCTCCGCCCCCCGCCGAGCACAGCGCTGTTATACATGTCCATCCCCTCCCTGCTGTGGATGCTTTCACTCCAGGGAGTGTTTCGTGGGGATGACGCTATGCGTCGCTCTGCCCGGGGGATATCCTAGACAGACACCTCACGTCCTCCCTAAAAGAGAGGAAAAAGAGGAAGAAAGAAGAAAAAGGAAAAAAAAAAGGAGAAAAAAGAAAAAAAAAAAAAGAAAACTTGTGACCGCCCCATACTCATGGTTCAGCCAATCAGGCTGCTGATTGGACATCCCCACCCACTGCAATTAAACACACATTTAAACTCCTCCAGCACTGCATTAATCAGCTGCTACTGACACCACACAGACGTGCTTGGAGGAAGCTGAGACAGGCAGGTAAATGCATGGACCCCCTCTGGTTGGGATGTTTGAAAAATTTTACAGACGGTTAACCGTTTACTTACCTATAATATTTCCCTGATGTGTTTTATAATCTGCAGACTTATGCGTACTCACACCCAACCAGGGAACCTGCATATTTCCTTGGACTCCTGCCCATTTTGATTCTGGGGTATTATTCAAATACTTCCTGCTGCTGAAATTGGGACCCATGATCTGGTTCCTTTTATGCTCAGTTTTTAGGTACGTGTTATATATGTTCTATATTTACAATCACGGGTGAATCTGCTAACCCCAATACTCCTTACAATTCTGAGAATAGTATTGTATTTATACTAGGCTCTCTTTTTAAGACTCTCATTGAAATATTTTCATTGCAGCAGGATTGTACCCCCCACCCTCTAACTCCATCAAACAGGCTGTCTCAAGCCTTCGCAGTGAGGGGAGGACTGTGTCTGTTCTTATATTGGGGATATCCTTTGTGAAGCAACCTCAGTCCACCCTGGTTCTTTTTCCTGTGAGTCACCTGGTATCTTCCCTATCTTCTTGAGCCTCGGTTCTGTGATCTCTGTGTGGCCTTGACGGGCGGCAAATTCTTGATTCACATTGGATGCTGATAATGTCCCTGGGAGTGTTTATATGAATCTTAAGGGGTCAGTATGAAATCTCTGCATGTATATGCCTGGAACTTACTAAAGATGTAACATATGTTAATGTCTATTGACCTTTATAATGTAAACTAGATGCTCTCTACTGCCTCCTGCTGTGAATGCCTGAGATATTCATCCATTTATGTTTGCTCTGCTTTTTGTTAATTTTCTAGATGAAATATCCATTTTGACCAATTGTCGTTACCCCTGAAGAAGAGGTCAACCCTTTTTGCTTACCTCGAAACGTCGGGTTCTATGATCATTGGTTCTTTACTACCTGTATCATTGCATTTGGTCATTTATTTGTAGAATTACTTTTTCCCATTTACATGCATCCATTTTATTGTATATATGGTTAGGTCATGTGTAATGATTTTTAGATGCTAAATTAATAAACTACAATACTTTTATACAAAAACTATAAACTTCTACTACTTTCTACTTTATTAGAGGTAACCCCGTGAAAAAAGTCCCGCTAGAGGAATCGCACTCCTTCAGGGGGTGCTTAGGTTTGGCAAAAATTGGGATGGGGGCTTACCTCTAGAAAAATATACAGTGCCTACTGGGATGACACCTCCCTCCTTATTGGAGGAGCGGGCAGACCCACAGGATCGTTACTTGCTTATAAAAAGGAAAATTAGGAATACCACAGTGACCTTGGTTAATGTCTACCTCCCAAATTCAGATCACCTTTCTTTTATGAGGTCAATAATACCCATAATCTTGGAATTTCGTGAGGGGGTCTTCCTGATGGGTGGTGACTTTAATTTTGCACAAGAGCTGTTACTCGATGTCTCGAGGGGGGCGTCACATTTGTCTTTCTCCTATCTCAAAAAACTTAAAGCGGAACTGGTCAACCTGCACTTAGTCGATCCGTGGAGAATCATGCACCCGGAGGGTAGAGATTATACCTACTTCTCCTCGGTGCACCGTACATATTCTAGGATCGACTTCTTTCAGATTCAGCACAGGGATCTGCCATTTGTCACCTCCTCCCAGATTGATTATATTTCTTTTTCAGACCATGCACCTACCCATTTGACTATGTGTTGGGAGACTGAGCCCAAAACTCCCCCAACCTGGAAACTAAACGAATCGCTGTTACAAATACCTGAGGTCCGCAGTGAAGTAGGAAGAACCCTCACCAATTACTTTGCAGAAAATGTAGACCCGTCTTTATCCCCAATGACTGTATGGGAGGCACATAAGTGTGTTGTGCGGGGGGAGTTAAGCAGGGTTGGGACGGTCAGGAAAAGAGAAAAAACCAAGCAGATTGACCTGTTGATTTCCCAGGTGCGCTCTCTCGAGTTGCTTCATAAGAGGTCATTGGCCGAAGCACATCTCAAGGCCTTGTTGAAGGCCAGAGGGGAATTGAAAGACCTGTTACATCAAAAGACGCAAAGTCTGGCTTGGGCGAGAAGGACCTTGTTTGAATTCTCGAATAAGCAGGGTTCGATGTTGGCCAGAGCTCTGCGAGGCCCGCGTACACTCCTCCAAAGACACAGCGAACAAATTTTCCGAATACTACCAGCAATTGTATAACATACAGCGGGGGGGAATCCACGGAGTCATTAGCAGCCAAGACAGTGTTAGCAGGTGAATACATCAGGGCCTCCGGTATGCCTACACTTCGCACGATATTAGAGAGTCGGAATCTGAGATTACGTCTGACGAATTCCAGTCAGCCTTAGCTCAATCAAAACCATGGAAGGCGCCAGGACCTTCACCCTGACTTATTACCAGACCTTCGCGACTTCTTTGACATCTCATTTCTTGACAGCGTATAATATGTTAAAAGGGGGATAGTCCCAGCCTGGTAGACTTGCTTCGGGCATATATCTCCCTGATACCAAAAGAAGGGAAGGACCCATCTCATTGTGGAAATTACCGCCCGATTGCGTTACTTAACGTAGATTTAAAGCTGTTTTCAAAAATACTCTCAAATAGACTTTTACCGCACATCTCACAACTAATACACCTTGATCAGGCGGGTTTCGTGCCGCTGAGAGAGGCGAGAGACAATACCGTTAGGGTCATTAACCTTATCCATGCGGCTCGCTGTATTAAAAAGTCTTTTCTTTTGCTCTCAACGGATGCAGAAAAGGCTTTCGACAGGGTGGCCTGGCATTTCATGCGGGCCACCCTGGAGCACATTGGTTTGGGCCCTAATATGCTTAGTTAGGGTTAGGGTTTTGTCTCTGTACTCTGCTCCGTCAGCGGCGGTGCGGGTTAATGAGTGGTGCTCTGATTTCTTCACAATAACAAATGGGACGAGGCAGGGATGCCCCCTGTCCCCGCTTATTTTTATTCTGACCCTCGAGACGTTTTTGTGTACTATAAGAGGAGATCCCAATATCACCGGGATTGTGAAGCCCTCGGGACATCACAAAATTGCGGCTTTCGCCGACGACCTAATCTTCTTTTTATCCAATCCACGGGTTTCACTCCCTAACATACTAGCCGCTCCACGGTCCTACGGAGAAGTGTCAAACTTTAAGGTCAACTGTGCCAAGTCCACAGTGTTAAATATCACAGTATCAGATTATGAGGCACAGATCATGTGCAAGTCCTTTCCGTTTCAGTGGGCAGACAAATCCATACGTTACCTAGGAATAGATGTTACACCGGACTTGGCACACTTGTACTCTCATAACTATCTACCCCTCTTACACAGACTCAAGGTAGACCTTCGTGTTTGGCATACCTTACCTTTGACTTGGTTTGGACGGTGTAACGCCCTGAAGATGATGGCTTTACCAAGGGTTTTGTATGTACTTCAAACGCTGCCGATTCGGGTTCCGCCCACTTTTTTTAAACAATTGCAGACGATCATACGGGACTTTAATTGGGCCCATAGGTCGCCTAGGACGAAAATACAAATACTAACTAGGCCCAAAGAGAAGGGAGGCATTGGCCTCCCCAATATCCTTCGGTACTATAAGGCAGTTCACCTCGCAAGGATCGTTGATTGGCACTGTAACAAAGACTCAAAACAATTGAGGATGCCCCCATCCCTTTACTTTCGTCCCCGTGGCTCTCTTCCACGCCACCGGAAGATTTGAAAGCTCAACCTTTGATAGGTGCCACTCTCACGATAGCGAAGAGGATATTCCGCAGCACAGATCTGTCACCAATACCGTCTCCTATGACTCCTGTCATAGGAAACCTTGACTTTACTCCGAGTTTAACTAGCAGAAGGCTGAGACAGTTGACCGCACACGGGAGACACTCTCTGGGGGATGTTTGGCCGCAGGGGGAGCTTCCCTCTGCATCAACCATCTCTAGACTTACGGAACCACCGTTAGATAACCTTAGCACTCTGCAACTCAGACATTTTCTGCTGACCCTACAGAAAACTCCATACAACCCGCGAGACCTCACCCCCCTTGAGCCACTTTGCAAATCTGGGGAACCAACACGACACACGCTTTTGTTCTTATACAGCCTTCTAACATACCAGAGAGAGGAACCAACTCCAGCATTTATACATAAATGGGAAAGGGACTTGGGAATTCAGTTCTCCCCACAACAAATGGAAAAAATCCTACTCCTAGCACACAAATCCTCGATCGCGAACCATTATCAGGAATCGGTTTATAAAATTATGACTCGATGGTACAGAGTCCCTTATCTACTACACAAGATGAACCAAACACTATCTGATAAATGCTGGAAGTGCAACTCAGAGGTTGGAAACATGGTGCATATCTTCTGGGCATGCCCGGTTTTATGACCATTTTGGGAGGAGGTGACAACGACTATTCATAGCTTGACCTCAGTGGAACTGAGAGACAACCCGGCTGCATGCCCTCTACACCTGACAGGGAGACCCACCTGAAAGTCCAAAAAGACCCTGACAATGCAACTCCTCAATGCGGCGAGGGCATGTATCCCCGCATTGTGGCAACAACCCCTTCCACCAACTAGGGTCCTCTGGGAACTTTCTGAATTTATGATATTCATATCCCATAACCAATTTAACCTCACGATTCAGTCAGATACAGGGAGTATCCCCTTTCTAGATCTACATCTTTTTCTTGATAGTGACGGATCAATATATAGTAACCTGTATAGAAAAGAAACAGCAGGAAATAAAATTTTGCATCATTCCAGTGCCCATCCTCTCTCCCTGGTACGGAGCATACCATTCGGCCAGTATTTAGGACTGCGTCAAAACTGTGCCAGGGAAGAGAATTTTGATCGTGAGGCTAAGGCACTTTTTGTACGACTAATTACCAGGGGCTATAGCAAAAGTCCTTAAAAAAGCTTATCAAAGGGCTAAACTAAATACATGCAAGTCACTGATTTTTAAATCTAAGACCCGTGAGACCAACTCCACGACAAAATTCATTACCACTTTCAGTGCACATCAGGACTTATTTCGTAAACTGGTAGCAAATAATTGGCACTTCCTAGCAGAAGATCCGGTCATATCAATATATTTAGCAGACAGACCAGAGATTATATATAGAAGATCTCAGTCGATAAGGGACAACCTGGTACACAGTCACTTTCCACCTGCCACTCCACCTTCTTGGAGCGACTGGTGGAAAGGGGACATACAAATGCGGTCACTGCGACCAATGTCCATGGATCAAAGAGGGTACGGGATGTCCCTTACCGAGAGGAGGCTACCATAAATCCAAAATGTATGCGGATTGTCGTACAATTGGTATAGTCTACTTAGTGACCTGCCTATGCGGTGCATTTTACATTGGGAAGACCAAACGCCCATTTGCCAAGCGCATACAGGACCATCTTTACTACTTAGATGCTGGGATATTATATACCCCAATATGCAAACATGTGGGACTAAACCATAGCTACGATCCAGCATACATCTCTTTTTTTGCATTAGAGGTTATCCCTGAACCCGAGAGGGGAGGAGATTTTGATAAAAAGATACTCCAGCAAGAGGCTAGGTGGATCTTTAATCAAAGAGCCACCTACCCACTGGGGCTAAATACAGCTCTATTGTGTAAACCCTTTTTGTAATGGCAAGCCCTATATATTCACCCTTCAATATCCACATACAGTATCCCAAATATCAATAATTCTGTACAACAACGATAAATGATTTTGGATAATTATTTACCCCTTTGATTAATGAATTAATTTTTCAGAAGTTATTAAAACGCAAAATATGACATCTATTGCTTGGATTACTCTCTTTTAAGGTATATGATAAGACATGTTTCAATTTTATCTCCTTATCAATGTTCTATATAGTCCTGGACTAGTATTATGATACTTACTGTTTCATTTTTTATTTTATTCTATTTATTTATTTACTTTTTCATCCTTTTTTTTTTCAGCAATGTTGTATTTATTTTGAGTTATTATTATTTTTAGATGACACTCTGTATTTTAGACATCAAGAAGGACACATTTTTACACCTTGCACCTTGCAGTCTCTGCCCCCCCCCCCCCCCCCCCCCGAGCCCCTGTTTTACTTACCTGAGCCCGAATCTCCGTGGGCGCGATCCCGTGTTGCTTTCCCCCAGGTATTGTGTACTCATCTCCGAGTACACCACGAGGGTAAAACCGCCATCTTTCGCACTATGGGAGACCTACCCTCATTCCTCAGTGCACTGGAACTGCTGCAAGTCGCCCTGCCGGATTGGCCGTTCTCCCCAACTACCCCAGGATTACCCTTTACCCCGCAATGGCAGAAACAGGGCTGCAAGCATAACCCCAGATCTACACTACAGCAGGATCCCAATGATTGAACTCTGACATGATTGCCTTTCTGTTTTTTTTCTCATTCCAGGGACCATCCCTGTGACACTCTGAGGCCTATATTTGCTGAATTCACTGACACCCACTATGCCTGCAAGTTAATATATTTTTCTTTTTTTTTTTTTCCTGTTTGATGATGGTTTTTAACTTCATATATTCAGCTACTTAAAGTTCACTTGTGCAGTGACCTGGACTGATGCCTGTGTTCCATACATGCCTTTTCCCCTTTTTATTGATCTCCCCTTCACAATTCTTTTCCAGGTTGCCTTGGTTAATCCATTTACATGTGTGCCTCCACACATCATAGGTTATGTATATTGCCTCTCTGAACGCCTGAAATGCATGTATATGTTAGGCTGACATCCCCCACCAAGGACTACCACTTCATACTAGTTCTTTAATGTACTACTTGTTATGCTGATTTTCCTTCATCCTGTTCATAACCCTAACTACATATTGAATGTTTCATTATTACGCTGTATAATCGTTGGTTATGATTTTTGTGGTTATTTTCCGTGGAGCCAGGGTACAGGGAGCTGCTGGCCCTGTAGTCTTGCCCCACACCCCCCATTAAGGGCTTTTTCTTTTATCCTCAGTGCCATTATGAGCACCGAAGAGAACACGGCTGTGTACTTTGATAGGTTTTTTTATTCCTTACTATTAGTCTTTTGGAGCCACCCAGTGGCCTTTTTTGTTATTGCTCAATTTTTGCTAAACTTGACCTGTTGGTTACACCCCCCCCATTACCACTAAATGTAATTGCTATACTGTCTCCACTAATAACTTCTAGTTGGGGGAAATGTGGTTATGTCCATAACAATTGTTTTTATGTGTATAAGGTCCCTCTGACTTGTGCCATCTCTCTTTCACCTTCCTCCTTTCTCTCTTTCCCTTTTCTTCCCCCTTCTCCTCCCTCTCTTCTTCCCCGCCTGCCCCCCACTCTACTATACCTCTCTAGACCCTATTCCTTTTGCCGGGAACTGCTGACTCGTGAGACTCTGGACAAGCCTATCTCTTTCCACGCCTACCCGAACCCTTATGGCTACTGATGGACCAATAGCATTAGCATCTTTTAATTGCAGAGGGTTTAACACACCGGAGAAGTGGAGTCAGATACTCTACCATTTCCATAAAATGCGTTCTAAAATCTTGCTGTTGCATTTTTGCACGGGTTCCATACCCGCCCTACGCAACAGATATTACCCACAATGGTACCATAGTACTAACCCCCAGGCCAAATCTAAAGGGGTCTCCGTCGCCTTCCATAAATCCTTCAACCCGGAAGTACTAGACTCCCTTATTGATGTAGCAGGTCGTTTCATCTTTTTAAAACTGAAACTAAACAATTTTCTCTTTACAGTGGCTAACATTTACGTTCCCAATGTGGGTCAGGCTCGGTTCCTCTCATCGGTCCTCACCAGACTATCCTTTTTCGGGGGTCCCTGCTTCATCATCGGTGGAGATCTCAACATCACCTTGTCCCTGTCCGCAGACACATCCTCGGGTAAGTCCTCTGTTCCCTTTTCTACATTAACACGTATAAAATCCCTGCTACACTCCTCCCATCTGGTGGATGTCTGGCGTGTCCAGCATCCCACAGAGAGGGATTACAGCCATTACTCTGCATCACACCTCTCCTATAGTGGACTTGACCACTTTTTAATCTCACAATCTTTGTTAGACACCCCCCTCCAAGCATCCATAGGTCACCTGCTCTGGTCTGACCATGGCCCGGTCTACTTGACACTAGCACGACCCCCGACGACCCGCAGAGGCACTCACTGGAGACTCAATGACAACTTATTACGAGACTCTGTTTGCATGGCCGAGGTTTCTAAAGCCATTAAGAACTTCATGTCCGACCACTCCTCGGACACTACCTCCCCCTTGATCAATGGGAGACGTTAAAATGCGTGGTACGGGGTGTACTTATACAGCATGGCTCTCGCCTCAAAAAAATAAGAGCCGACGATATACGCCGCCTCCTTTCCACTATCGCGGAACCTGAACCCCTCCATAAGCGAGACCTAGACCCCACTATCTTCGTACAACTATCCAATGCCCGTCGAGATCTACTCCAACTCCTGGACTCACACTCCCTGACCGCTAGAGATAGAGCACGTAACCACTACTACTCCCTGGAAAACAATTGCGGTAAACACCTGGCGCGGGCCCTTCACCCTAGACCTCCTCATCACTCCATTCCCTTTATTACCCAACCCAACCAGGACAAGACGTTCAATACATCAGGCATTTCCATCTCCTTCGACAATATTATTCACAACTTTACAACTTATCGCGTACAGTCCCGCACACCCAGAACGTTTCCTCTAGCGACGATATGCGTGATTACATTACAGAAACAGCGTTACCCACCATTGATACATCAGACTCCCTAGAGCTCGAAAAACCTTTAGTCACATCCGAATTTTTACAAGCCATCAAAGACCTGAAACACCCAGGCACCTTCTTTCATCCCTATACAGCCCTTTACAAGCCCTAACACACGACCACTTGCCACATTACACCAGGATGTGGTCTGCGGACTTGGGGGAGGACATCTCCAGACCGGATTGGCAGACCTCGTTCCACTTTACACATAAATCAATGATATCTTGCTATTCTCAGGAAAAGAATTACAAGATCCTATCCAGGTGGTACAGGGACCCGCCACTTTGCACAAAATTTCTCCATCTTCCATCTTCCATTTTTTTGCACAAAATTTTTCCATCTTCTTCAGCATGTTGCTGGCGTTGCTACACGTCTGGTGGGACTGTGAGAGGATCCGCCCCTTCTGGACTCAGGTATTTGAATGTTACAATAAAATTTATGATGAAATGTTACCGACTTCCCCAAAGATTGCTCTCCTCTCCATATTACCCGGGTCTATAACAACGCAGAAACGGAACCTACTACGTTTTTTTATGTCCTCAGCGAGACAGCTCATTCCATCATATTGGAAGACAACCACCACTGCTCCCTTGTCACGATGGGTTTTGACCATGAATGACACCATGAGAATGGAGAAGATGCTGGCCCTAGACAACGACACATATGAAAAGTACAGGATGCTGTGGTCTGTCTGGCTCCGCTTCTCCACCTCAGACACCCTCATGAACATACTATCGAACCCACCAAGAATCTCCTAACGAGAACCTTATCCTCGAGGCTCATTGGCCCATGAAGCCATTGACACGCCAACCTATACTCTAAACACTTACTTCCTCTAGAAAACGTCTCCTTAGCAGCTCCTTCGCTCTCCCTTAACCTCCCCCTCCCCCTTATCCCTCTCTTTCTACTTCTCCCTCTTCCTAGCTTATTCCCTGTCTCTCCCGACTCATCCCTCCCCTCTCCCCCTCCCCTCCCTCTCTCTCTCCTTTCTTCGAACTGAGTTTTTCTCTTTTACTCCCTACAATTTATATGTGTTCACCTATACCTTGAACTTCAAGGCTTACTAGCCAGAATCACCTCTTGTACCAATTATGGTCCTTCACTCTAGCTTAACACTACTAGAGAACAGGAGTCAAGCTGTGGGCAATAGCCATCACATGTTTGTCTGTGACTGTCTATGGATTGTGAAACTTCATGTTGTTCACTGTGTTTTCTATGAAAATGTTAAATATATTTTCAACACTAAATAAAAGTGGGCTACCATGCCCACAAAAGTACAGTTTTGGAGTGGCACACTCATTGAAAACGCACCTACCACTTGAGTCTGATCACCCCAATCTTACAATATATATATATATATATATATATATATATATATATACATACAGTGCCTTGAAAAAGTATTCATACCCCTTGAAATTTTCCACATTTTGTCATGTTACAACCAAAAATGTAAATGTATTTTATTGGGATTTTATGTGATAGACCAACACAAAGTAGCACATAATTGTGAAGCGGAAGGAAAATGATAAATGGTTTTTAAAATTCTTTACAAATAAATATGCGAAAAGTGTGGCGTGCATTTCTGTTCAGCCCCCCTGAGTCAATACTTTGTAGAACCACCTTTCGCTGCAATTACAGCTGCAAGTCTTTTTGGTTATGTCTCTACCAGCTTTGCATAGCTAGAGAGTGACATTTTTGCCCATTCTTCTTTGCAAAATAGCTCAAGTTCTGTCAGATTTAATGGAGAGCGTCTGTGAACAGCAATATTTAAGTCTTGCCACAGATTCTCAATTGGATTCAGGTCTGGACTTTGACTGGGCCATTCTAACACATGAATATGCTTTGATCTAAACCAATCCATTGTACCTCTGGCTGTATGTTTAGGGTCGTTGTCCTGCTGGAAGGTAAACCTCTGTCCCAGTCTCAAGTCTTTTGCAGACTCTAACAGGTTTTCGTCTAAGATTGTCCTGTATTTGGCTCCATCCATCTTCCCTTCAACTCTGACCAGATTCCCTGTCCCTGTTGAAGACAAACATCCCCACAACATGATGCTGCCACCTCCATGTTTCACGGTGGGGATGGTGTGTTCAGGGTGATGTGATGTGCAGTGTTAGTTTTCCACCGCACATAGCATTTTGCTTTTAGACCAAAAAGTTCAATTTTGGTTTCATCTGACCAGAGCACCTTCTTCCACATTTTTGCTGTGTCCCCCCACATGGCTTCTCACAAACTGCAAATAGGACTTCTTATGGCTTTCTTTCAACAATGGCTTTCTTTGTGCCACTCTTCCATAAAGACCAGATTTGTGGAGTGCACGACTGATAGTTGTCCAGTGGACAGATTCTCCTACCTGAGCCGTCAATCACTGCAGCTCCTCCAGTGTTACCATGGGCCTCTTGGCTGCTTCTCTGATCAATGCTCTCCTTGCCCAGACAGTCAGTTTAGGTGGACAGCCATGTCTTGGTAGGTTTGCAGTTGTACCATACTCTTTCAATTACGAAAGATGGATTGACCAGTGCTCTGTAAGATGTTCAAAGCTTGGGATATTTTTTTATAACCTAACCCTGCTTTAAACTTCTCCACAACTTTATTCTTGACCTGTCTGGTGTGTTCCTTGGCCTTCATGATGCTGAAGACTTCACAGAACAACTGTATTCATACTGAGATTAAATTACATGAAGTTGGACTCTATTTACTAATTAGGTGGCTTCTGAAGCCAATTGGTTCCACTAGATTTTAGTTAGGGGCATCGGAGTAATAGGGGCTGAATATAAAGGCACGCCATACTTTTCAGATATTTATTTGTAAAAAATTTGGAAAAACCATTTATCATTTTCCTTTCACTTCACAATTACAGTATGTGCCATTTTGTGTTTGTCTGTCACATAAAATCCCAATGAAATACATTTATGTTTTTGATTGTAACATGACAAAATGTGGAAAATTTAAAGGGGTGTGAATACTTTTTCAAGGTACTGTGTGTGTGTGTGTATATATATATATATATATACACACAGTATCTCACAAAAGGGAGTACACCCCTCACATTTTTGTAAATATTTTATTCTATCTTTTCATGTGACAACACTGAAGAAATGACACTTTGCTACTATATAAAGTAGTGAGTGTACAGCTTGTATAACAGTGTAAATTTGCTGTCCCCTCAAAATAACTCAACACACAGCCATTAATGTCTAAACCGCTGGCAACGAAAGCGAGTACACCAAGTGAAAATGTCCAAATTGGGCCCAAAGTGTCAATATTTTGTGTGGCCACCATTCTTTTCCAGCACTGCCTTAACCCTCTTGGGCATGGAGTTCACCAGAGCTTCACAGATTGCCACCGGAGTCCTCTTCCATTCCTCCATGACGATATCATGGAGCTGGTGGAGGCTAGAGACCTTGCGCTCCTCCACCGTCCGTTTGAGGATGCCCCACAGATGCTCAAAGGGGCTTTGGTCTGGAGACATGCTTGGCCAGTCCATCACCTTTACCCTCAGCTCCTTTAGCAAGACAGTGGTCATCTTGGAGCTGTGTTTGGGGTCATTATCATGTTGGAATACTGCCCTGCGGCCCAGTCTCCAAAGGGAGGGGATCATGCTCTGCTTCAGTATGTCACAGAACATGTTGACATTCATGGTTCCCTCAATGAACTGTAGCTACGCAGTGCCGGCAGTACCCATGCAGCCCCAGACCTTGACACTCCCACCACCATGCTTGACTGTAGGCAAGACACACTTGTCTTTGTACTCCTCACCTGGTTGCCGCCACACACGCTTGACACCATCTGAACCAAATAAGTTTATCTTGGTATCATCAGACCACAGGACATGGTTCCAGTTATCCATGTCCTTAGTCTGTGTGTCTTCAGCAAACTGTTTGCAGGCTATCTTGTGCATCATCTTTAGAAGAGGCTTACTTCTGGGACGGCAGCCATGCAGACCAATTTGATGCAGTGTGCGGCGTATATGGTCTGAGCACTGACAGGCTGACCCCCCACCCCTTCAACCTCTGCAGCAACGCTGGCAGCACTCATACGTCTATTTCCTAAAGACAACCTCTGGATATGACGCTGAGCTTGTGCACTTAACTTTGGTGGACCGTGGCGAGGCCCATTCTAAGTGGAAACTGTCCTGTTAAACTGTTGTATGGTCTTGGCCACCGTGCTGCAGCTCAGTTTCAGGGTCTTGGCAATCTTCTTATAGCCTAGGCCATCTTTATGTAGCACAACAATTCAGAGAGTTCTTTGCCATGAGGTGCCATGTTGAACTTCCAGTGACCAGTATGAGAGAATGAGAGCGATAACACCAAATTTAACACACCTGCTCCCTATTCATACCTGAGACCTTGTAACACTAACGAGTCACATGACATCGGGGAGGGAAAATGGCTAATTGGGCCCAATTTGGACATTTTCACTTAGGGGTGTACTCACTTTTGTTGCCAGCAGTTTAGACATTAATGGCTGTGTGTTGAGTTATTTTGAGGGGACAGCAAATTTACACTGTTATACAAGCTGTACACTTGAAACTATACATTGTAGCAAAGTTTAATTTCTTTAGTGTTATCACATGAAAAGATATAATAAAATATTTACAAAACTGTGAGGGGTGTACTCACTTTTGTGAGATACTGTATATATATATATATATATATATATATATATATATATATATATATATATATATACAGTCAGGTCCATAAATATTGGGACATCGACACAATTATAATCTTTTTGGCTCTATACACCACCACAATTGATTTGAAATGAAACAAACAAGATGTGCTTTAATATGAGGGTATTTACATCCAAATCAGGTGAACGGTGTAGGAATTACAACAGTTTGTATATGTGCCTCCCACTTTTTAAGGGACCAAAAGTAATGGGACAGATTAACACTCATCCATCAAACTTTCACTTTTTAATACTTGGTTGCAAATCCTTTGCAGTCAATTACAGCCTGAAGTCTGGAATGCATAGACATCACCAGACGCTGGGTTTCATCCCTGCTGATGCTCTGCCAGGCCTCTACTGCAACTCTCTTCAGTTCCTGCTTGTTCTTGGGGCATTTTCCCTTCAGTTTTGTCTTCAGCAAGTGAAATGCATGCTCAATCGGATTCAGGTCAGGTGATTGACTTGGCCATTGCATAGCATTCCACTTCTTTCCCTTAAAAAACTCTTTGGTTGCTTTCGCAGTATGCTTCGGGTCATTGTCCATCTGCATCGTGAAGCGCCGTCCAATGAGTTCTAAAGCATTTTGCTGAATATGAGCAGATAATATTGCCCGAAACACTTCAGAATTCATCCTGCTGCTTTTGTCAGCAGTCACATCATCAATAAATACAAGAGAACCAGTTCCATTGGCAGCCATACATGCCCACGCTATGACACTACCACCACCATGCTTCACTGATGAGGTGGTATGCTTTTGATCATGAGCAGTTCCTTTCCTTCTCCACAATCTTCTCTTCCCATCACTCTGGTACAAGTTGATCTTGGTCTCATCTGTCCATAGGATGTTGTTCCAGAACTGTGAAGGCTTTTTTAGATGTTGTTTGGCAAACTCTAATCTGGCCTTCCTGTTTTTGAGGCTCACCAATGGTTTACATCTTGTGGCGAACCCTCTGTATTCACTCTGGTGAAGTCTTCTCTTGATTGTTGACTTGACACACATACCTACCTACCTCCTGGAGAGTGTTCTTATTCTGGCCAACTGTTGTGAAGTGTGTTTTCTTCACCAGGGAAAGAATTCTTCGGTCATCCACCACAGTTGTTTTCCATGGTCTTTCGAGTCTTTTGGTGTTGCTAAGCTCACCGGTGCTTTCTTTCATTTTAAGGATGTTCCAAACAGTTGATTTGGCCACACCTAATGTTTTTGCTATCTCTCTGATGGGTTTGGTTTGTTTTGTTTTTTCAGCCTAATGATGGCTGGCTTCACTGATAGTGACAGCTCTTTGGATCTCATATTGAGAGTTGACAGCAACAGATTCCAAATGCAAATAGCAAACTTGAAATGAACTCTGGACCTTTTATCTGCTCCCTATAAATGGGATAATGAGGGAATAACACACACCTGGCCATGGAACAGCTGAGCAGCCAATTGTCCCATTACTTTTGGTCCCTTAAAAAGTGGGAGGCACAACACAAACTGTTGTAATTCCTACACCGTTCACCTGATTTGGATGTAAATACCCTCAAATTAAAGCTGAAAGTCTGCAGTTAAAGCACATCTTCTTTGTTTCATTTCAAATCCATTGTGGTGGTGTATAGAGCCAAAAAGATTAGAATTGTGTCAATGTCCCAATATTTATGGACCTGACTGTATATATATATATATATATATATATATATATATATATATATATATATATATAAAAAATGCGTGTGTGTGTGTGTGTATATATATAAAAACATTATAGCAATGTGACCAAGTTGTGTAACCATAACATGTCCATCCACAAATGGAAGCCTCCACAAGGGGATTAGAAGCAAAATCCAGCAGGAGCTACATAGTATTAAAGAGAAGAGAGGCACCTCTATGTGTAGCAATATGGTTACATTTAATGGTTACATTTAATGAAGGTACAACATTTAGCAACTCACATGGTTGATGATTAAAACAGGCACATCTAAGTATGCAGGCATCCGGGGTAAAGCTGTCCACATAGGCTTTTTCTTGCAAAACGCTCTCAAAGCAAGTTACTCTCAAACCAAGGTTTTACTGTATATCTACAGTATATACAGTGTTTCTGAATGGAACTGACGTTTTTTGCATTCATCTGTAACGCTTTTAAGCCTGGGTTCATGCTGTAGCGACCACAGATATCGCATGTGATTCACACACGCACAGCGGTACCGATCACATGTGATTTCTGTGCAATATGAGTTCAGCCAGACAGTTTGTATGGCTGAACTCACATTGGATACACACAAAAAAGGTGCAGGGACTTTTTTTCCCGCACTGGAATCGGATCGCATAGGTGTTCTCACCCATGTAAACTGATTCCTGTCCAAAACAACAGTTCGCACTGCGATCTGTGAACCGATCTGGGGGTGTCATTAACATTGTATTGACACCCTCAGCAGTTCGCAGAAGGCAGTGTGAACTGCCTGCCGGAGAGATGTGAAGTGGGTCCTCCCCACTCCGCATTTTTTTTCTTCCCTCTCCTCCTACCTCTTATTACCTCCCATTATCCCTTCCTTTTAGCTCTATCTTATATAAATATGATCCTTGCAGTTCCCTCCTTTGCCATGAGTATGATATATATATATATATATATATATATATATATTTATTTATTTATTTATTTATTTATTTATTTATTTTTTCTAGCATGCAATATATTTAACTGTACAGTGAGAACCACACCCTTTTTATTTGGTGCTACTTGTTGCCGCTTCTCACCCTCTGGCTCTTTCCCTGTCGATCTGTCTCTGCACCTGTCTTCTTACGGTGTAGAGCTATCTCAGGTTGACATGCTGAGACTTCTCTGACTATTTTGTATTGATTTCACGATTGTCAGAAGTCCTTCACTGTATTTTGTACTGAAAATGCAACATTTTGTTTTTATACATTATCTTGATTTGTTGGAGGCTGCTTGTTTAAAAATAAAGAATTTGTAAAAAAAATAAATAAAGTTTATGTAGCACCCTGGTGTTTAGGCAGGGTGGCTATTCAATTTATCTGCCAAGTGATTGTTGCCTTGGCCAATTGATTTCACCCTAATTCTTGAATTGCTGCACTTCTCTCTTCTGTTACTAGATGGCCGGGTATCTGGTGGCATTAGATAAGTCAAGGGCATTGCAAGGACAGATTAGGAATGAATGGGATGTCTCAGCCAATGGGCAGGGATTTTCTTGGGTCCCTTGCTGGGAGAGTCTATTTATTTGGGTGGAGTCAGGTAATCGATGTTCTGTGCCATCTGGACGGCCGTCTGGGTGGAAATGTGTTATAATGCCCGGGGTTACTAGGGCAAAAGCCTTGGGCCTATCCCGGGGACATCTGTCTGCTAGGCTGTCTGAGGGCCTATCCAGAAGCAAGAGAGCAGCGCAGGGTTGGGACTGCGGCTTGCGGTCCAACCAGAAGCAACAGTTCTGCCGGCCGGAGAACCAGCTGTGGTCGGAGGTAGAGGGGGAAGCTGTCGCCAATACGGGACCATACACTTTGCTACCAGAGACCTTTGTGAGTAGCTGAAGCAAGTATCTGAGCAGTATTCTCACCAGCCAGGGATGGTGGAGAATTGGGAAAACTTCAGCAGGTGCCAAGCCAGAGACACAGACAGTGGGGGTGATGCTTGCAGAGCATTATTGTGTGCCAAGCCAGGGACCAAGTAGGCCATTGGGGTGAGGAGTATCTGTGAGCGCCAAGCTAGGGACCCAGCAGGGATGTAGGGGTGACACTTGAGGAAGATACTAAGTGAGAAGATTGGAAGAGCTCAGGAGATCCAGCGGCGAGTGGATCTGTTAGTCTAGTGAAAGACTGGGAGCTCAGCGGAGAGAAGTTATATAATAGGAGATTGTAGAAGAAGTGAAGGGGTTCATTACAACCTTTGTTAGAAACTGTTTTTCAAGATTGTTGCCATAGGAGACAGCGGTCCTACTCATGCAGATGTGGTATCCGGCTGGATGCCTTTCCCTGCATGGCTGTCTGCCTATAGAAGTCTCAGAGTCTGCCAATTAACATTGCATCTACTAAAGGGTGTTGGAGAAAGTGGCAGATGTGTCCGTATTAGATAAGGCAAAAAAAGGGAAGTAGAGAGGATGGGGATTATTGCGGTGCCAGAACAACTCAATCCAAAATTGTTAAAATAATAAATTTTATTACATAGTATCAAAAACAGATAATACACACAGACAAAAAATTCATATTTAAATTAAAAGAAAGGGAGCACATCTAATTTACTATTGTCCAGAATGGTATAAGCCTATATATAATTGCGGGTCAAGTCTTCCCTACATGTTTTGCCAAGACATTGGCTTCCTCAGCGGAATAAGACGTGACCGATGTTAAGAGATAGCTCTATAAAAAGAAAGAATAAGGAACATGGTGTAAGTTAAGTAATACAATATAATAGAAAGGGAAGAAACATGCTGCGTAATATCGAGAGTAAAAAGCGACTTGGCATTGAAAATCCCACCCCTCCCACAGATAGGTGGGAATCAACACCCCAAAAGAAATCCCAATACCTACCCCAGTATACCCCGCTGGCAGCCACCGTAGTGTGGCTGCAGGGGGCAAGAAGCGACCAGTAAAAACTAAAATGACAAAAAAAAATATTAGATGGAGACAGATAGCTCACACAGAGCCAATAATTGTCCCAATAAGGAGGGCCAACATGGCCTCAATACCTACCAGAATTATATCTAAAACAAATTTAGAACAGGGACGCTGAGAAGACCAAAAGTATTTCAATCAGTCAAGGAAAAAACGTTATTTTATTGGTGTGACTGAAATAGAGTTGCTAGAATATAAAACAGAAGAAAAACTAGTGAGTTGATAAAACACTAATGAGGAATGTTAATCAAAATTAGATGAGGTAAAACCAGGGCTTTTTTTCAGGGGGAACTTGGTGGAACTCAGTTCCACCACCTCTGGCTCAGACCCTTGTGGGGGGCCTGCTCACCACAATCACTTGTAAACACAGAAGTCCGGTTTCTGTGTTTACAAGTGACAGCTCTGCACTCTGTATGTAATGCAATCCTGGTAAATGCCCCTTTAAGACCCTCCCTACTGTTCGTGAAATTTGTCTAACCACACCTATTTGATGTGATTTGGAGAGTGTGTGTGGGTGAAGGGGTTTTGGGGGTCGCGGATGAGTTCCAGCACCTATTGTTTGAGAAAAAAAGCCCTGGGTAAAACAAAAAGTAGTTGTAAAAGTGAGTAGTGGCTATAGCTTACCCATCATAGATAATGAACGTATCTAGGCTTCAAGAAACAGCTCAAATTAACAGGATGCAAGACACATAAAAGTGTGCCTGGGCAGGGAGCCAAACTCTCCAAAAATATCCAACCACAGAAATCATGTAGCAAGGAAAGGAAAAGGAGGATGTAAAAGGCGGAACAATATGATGAAGATAGCCTGAATGAGGAGGATATATGGGGCGACAAGCTCCCAGCCTATCTATTAGCCTTATATGGACAGATCAAAAGTAAAAGCGCCCCTGTAGAACCAGCAATATGCCCCTGGCTCAGTCAGCCTTTATACCCCCCACACGGTCGGTGTGTGACGTCACCGGCCCGGAAGCGGACAAAAAGCGGCCACCGCGCCTGTGCGGTATCCATATTCAAAGGCCTACAATGCCCAGAATACCGAGCGTGACGTGAATCACGTCACATGACCCAGGCAGCGCAGCGCGAAAGGACGTGGGCAGAGATACTGGAGCGCTATCCAATGAGATGAAGTATAGGGATAGAACAAGCACCAATGGGGGCTGATGTAAATATAAGCAGGTGGTACGAGAAGGGGATAGGGGGCAATGGATGGCCGAGGGGCGGGACCAGTGTCAGTAGACAGGAGGCCTTTGGGTGTCCATACAGCCACAGGTGGTGATAGAGTAACCCACCCAAGGAGTGCGAGCCCCATACGTGCCAGAGACAGCAGGGAAACAGAAAGAAGGATGGGGAAAAGCGGGGAGATGGAAAGGGAGTGGATGGAGGGGGGACGGAATAGTGGGACAGGAAAATGCAATGCAGAGCTCCAATGCAGGCATAAACCCATCCCAAACATACCAAGTTTCACCCCCAATTCAAGCAGCATGTATGAAACATAAGATAATCCACAAAGAAAAAAACATATAAAATGAACAATGATACAATATAAGAAAGATAATGATATATAAATAAGAAAACACATTGCAGTAAAGAAATACAGATTACTAATAATTTAATAAGTACATATGCCAATTGAACAAATAAAGTAGGATGGTAACAATATAATTACTGGCAATAGACCTAAAAATTGTATAGGTGGATCCATAGATGGTCAGGGGATCCTAAACGAAGGACAGTGAGTAGCCAAAAGAAGAGTATGAGGGGGAAGGAAAGGGAAAGGTTTAAATGGGCTAATACAATCGAATAATAGCCAAGGGCCCTCAAACAGAGACCAAGTGATATCAAGCGGAGGCACAGTAAATGGGTTTAAAGATATATCAAGATATATTGAAATATTGAAATATTGAATTCATGTAATAATTTGTACAAACACTGTCAGAGTTAAAGAAAAGACTTGAAACTGATATATTTGTTTAAACCCAGGTATTTAGTGGCATCTAAAGTGTGTATCCACTTAGTTTCTAACTGCAACAAGGTTGTATCAATTCCTCCGTCCCGAACATGTAACGGTACATGTTCAAGTGCGAACCATGCAGGAGTCAAATTCGTGTTGGCAACCAATATGTCTGTGTAAAGCAGTGGTGGTTAAGCGTTTAAATAAAGGCATAATATGATCTCTGATACGCTTAAAAAAAGGGCATTTCGTCTTTCCGACGTAAAAGCATCCGCATTGACAGGTAGCCAAATAAACGATTCCCACAGTTTTGCATGTGACTCTGTGTTCAACTGTGTAAACATGACCGTTGGGAAGAATGACATCTCTAGAGTTAGAGATAAAAGAACAAATGTCACATCTCCCACATGGGGATGTACCTCGAGATATGGAATTGTCAAAATTTCTGGGCATGTGATGGCTGGTTACCAGGCGGTCCCTAGTGGAGGGAGCCCGTCGGTACGTAATCAAGGGCTAGGGTTTAATATATTTCTTAATAGTATTGTCTGCAGTGAGAAAGGGCCAGTATTTGGTTAGAATGCCTTTCATCTGGGTATGTTGTTGAGAAAATTGAGTAATGATTCGAACCGATTGATCAACAGATGGGGATCGTTTTGAATGGATAAGATACTTTCTATTCAATTTGACTACTTTGTTGAATGCTTTTTTCAGAAGAGATTTACTGTATCCTCTTTGATGTAATCTAGAGTACAGGTAGTAGGCTGCATGGTGAAAGTCTGCATCTAAAGTACAGTTTCTTCTAAGTCGTAGAAACCGACTATAGGGAATGCTATCCAGCAGTGACCGTGGATGTGCACTGCTGGCATGCAAAATCGTATTGCCAGCAGGAGGCTTACGATAAAGTGAAGAGTGAAGGGTTCCCCCAACATCCGCATGAATCAGTAAATCAAGAAAATTAATCCTTGATTGGCTACACTCCATTGTAATTTTCAGATTATAGTTATTTATAGCCAGTAAGTCCATCAGCCGTAAGAGTTCATCCCTTGTACCGGTCCAAAAGATTAAAATGTCATCTATATAGTGACTTGGTTAAATTGATGATAGGCAACTCCTATCCTCATACAAATTTCCATTACAGTCTCCCCTCTTTTGATCAATATTTTGATCACTAACCATACCTGCTATCACCTTTAACCTGGAACCTCCACATGCTTAGGTGGATGTAGTCCTGGCCAAAGAGGCAAAAAACTCCATTGTGGAGAAAATAATAGCTGAGCAACTTTTTCATTACAAAATGACTTTTCATTGTGAAAAACAAATGATTGATAAGACATATTTACAGAGTACTGGCTGTACAATCCTGTGGCCAGAATGGCCTTCTAGCTGAATTGTTGGCATGCTGACTTATCAGCATATGTAAACACAGACAATTCTACATGAAATGGAAGACATACAAAAGACAAATATGACTTCAACATGGCTAAACTATTTTTCAAATATATATATCCCTTACAATTAAAGTAATTGAATCAAAAAGTACCCTAGACTGTGATGACAAGAGGGAAACAAATCAAACACAGAGATTTCTTTAATTAAGTCATTTTTGCAGTGTCTGGTGTGGATCCAGGTGACTTTTCCTTCAAGTTTTGCAAAAACTGTACATGAACTAGATGTTGTATTGAGTCTCCAAACATTTCCTTATATATAAATGTCTCTTAACAATCCAAAAGTCACCTGGCTTTAGTTTTAGATCCTTCCAAACTTTTAGGATCTGGAATTGGGGAGAAAACACATAAATGAGTTTGTAAAAAACCTTAAAAGATCATCAACATTCTCCGTGAGATCCGAATGGAGGACTTCAGCTGCTGAGACAAAATATAAGCAAGTGAGTAACACACTCCCAAACCAAATCCCATAGGGAGAGAGTCCAACATCCCCCTTAGAGGCTTGATAAAATATAAGAAAACATTCAGGCAAAAGTTTTCTAGTTTCTTACTCTACTTTGTCAGCTATATTGTAGACAGTAGGGGGTGTAAAAATAAAACCTCAAAACTTCTATTAAGGACTCTCCTATAAAAAATTATTTCCTCTGTTACTCTCTGTACTTTCTGGCACTCTGTACTTACAAACTACTTCTGATAACATTTTTTACTGTGGCCTTTGCAGTAGCATTTGCCACTGGACATCCAAAAAACATGTCCATACAGACAAAATGCATACTTGTCAGATCCTGACTTGGGCATCTGGATATATCTTTTTGTAATCTCTGGAAGGGATGTTCAGCTTTTGGTAACACCTTTGGTAACAGGTAAAACAAGAAGTGGTATGTTAGTAAAACAACTGTGGTGAACCCTGGCTCTATCCCATGCTCATTTACTAAGGCAGCCATAACTGCTTGTGACTGATGACACGGTCCATGTGTCAAGCTGGAGGGAAAAGAGTGGTTGGCAGACATAAATGATCACCTTTTCCAAAGTCCTGTTTCATAAGAAGTTGCCCCCTGTGGACCACTTGTTCTTCTCGTTCTGGGGTCCTTAAAGTTGAATTATTAATCCCAGCTATACTGGGCCAGAACTAGGGTGGAATCTGTGAGTTGCACAGACCCATCAAGTGTCCGGGGCTGTTATGCAGCATCCTTAGTCACCTGGTCTGCTTCCGTGTGTGAAAGTTAATATGGCTACCTCAGCAAGAAGCTGGAAGGCTGAAAACAGACAATCAAATTAACTTGGCATGCTTTATTGGTTTACCTGCTGAAGTAAAAACAAACTTTTGGCCCTTCAAATGGAACCAAAAGCTCTCTATATCTCGACTATCTATATAAATATACACTCTTTTTATAGCTCACAGGCTTTGCTAAAACATGGAGCTCTGTTTCTTGAGCTGGGGAAAAAGGATCCAATGACTTTGAATACAGAGTATCCTTCTGGGTGATAAACTGCATACTCAAATCTACAAAAAATTAAATATCTGGGTCTTTAGGGAGTGTGTCCTGCACTGGGCTCACAGCAGCAGATTCCCACGTCATCAATTTAACACGTGTCTTTTCCTTTCTTTTGAATAAATGTACGCATTTTTCATTGTTAGATTTGTACATAAACATAAAAACTCATGTTTTAAACCTTTCATTAGACAAACATTTAGTTAGCTGTATATTTGCTGCACAGAATGTCGGACCATTAAAAATTAAATGTTTGACCAAAACAATATCTAACTTTGTCTAATAGCACCTTTGCATAAAAGCTGCAGCTCTGATATATTGGGGTGAACCCTTCGTTACTGGGTCCAGCTTGCATAAATATATTACAATGGCTTGTTTTCTATCATGCTGTTTGTGTAAGAACTCCAGTTTCATGTTTCAAAAGACAACGTTTTCCTGGCAATATTATAACAAATGATAACAATACCCTGCGGTCATGGAGAGATGCCCATAAATCCAAAATATTCTTGCTTTTATACCACGGCACTTACAAGGAAAAGGGGCACATCATTTCACAAATCCACACATTCTGCTTTGGATTTCAAAAATAAAAATAAATAAAAACAAAAGGATCAACAATCTGTATGATGCACCAGAAAGCATCAAAAACTATAAAACAACTGGCTGCAGGTGGCATCTATCCTAACAGGGTGTGTGGACTTGATGTGATGGGTCTGTTATATTTAAATTTTATTTATTATTACTCTTACATCATGGACCGCACATCAAGTTATCATCAAAAACCTTATAATATCATTTTTGTAGAAAAACTTCTTATGTATCCCATCCATCTTGGCTTTGTTAAATATTATGGCAGCTGTATTCCAAATAACAACCTCATCTTAATCTTTTTTTCTCTCAATAAGGGCTTATTGTATAAATGTAAAATTACAAAATTGTTATCTTATTCTAAACTAATCCCATTTTTACAAATTTCCCCAATAACCTGGATTTCATTTCCAACCAAAGGTTGTCTAAACCAATTTCAATATATCTATATAATTGTTAAACTCATATTAGAAATGAATACTCATTATTACTTAATTTTACTTAATTTCCCTCTTTTAAATGCACTGTTTCCACTATCAAAGGATATTCAATTTGTGTAATACACGGTTAAATGTAACCTTCATTTTACCATGTCTGGAAAACAGATTCAAAATAATTGTGATCACATTGTTTACCATTAGATTCGTTAACCCGGCACATTTTGTTATAAATGTTTTGTCTAAAAAACAGAAATTGGCATGGTGTCCTTCCAGCTTATCACTAACCTCTCATCTCAGCCACATTTCTTTCATGAGAGCGCAAAGGAGGGGGTCACATCTGCGTACATGACACACACAAGCAATAGAACTAAAGGTCCCAGCATTTGCACACACATACACCAATATCTCTCTAAAATCGCTTACATTTTTCCCATTTGTACACAACACATGCATATCATTCTCTCAATTTCTTTTAACTCTCATTAATATTTCCCTGCCTAAATTCTGCTTTCCTTATTTTGTTCAGATATCTTTTATATCTAGCTTCTATGATTCTATGATCAGACGGGGAGCCACAGTGCTCATCCCATCTTCCCTCTCTGACAACATATAAAGTATTCTGTTTTACCTCTCATTTCTCTGTTTCTGACTCTAATAGTTGTAGTGCCTGACCCCAAATTCATCCCACAACTTAACATGAAAATGTCCCTTTCGGTCTAGTGTTAATGTCACCCTTCATCCATCCTGCTCACATAGATAGCTGTTTCTCTAGCTGTTTACTTTGATTCTTAGTCCCTGTGGATCTTGGTAACCCAGTTACCCATTGTGGATCCCTGTACACTTTAACCATTAATCTAGGGGCTCAGTATAGGCGGAACCGCACCTTCGGTTCATATATAGCGCTCCTCTTGTGCTGGGCATTTTTGAGGGTCTCTTACCCTTCATTCCCTTACTTAATTCAATGCCCATAATGACTGGCCAGTCTTCTCTCTCTTCTCTACGTGTGCCTATACCCTCTTGCCTCTAAACTACTTTGTCTAGCAGATGTACTACATATACCTGTGAACAGCACTAGTCTTCCCTTTCTTATCTATAACACTCCGATGGACAATAGACAGGGACAACATAACATATAACCACCAATCAATACAGTTCGATTAAGGGGAGTAAAATAGGTACCCTTTGTCCCGAAAATGCCTTACCGATCAAGGAAGTCTGATAACTCAAATGTAAGCAAAAGGCTTACCTCAGCCGGCTGATTATCAGAAATTCCCGGATCGTCTCAAGCTCCTCGTTTCGGATACTCAGGGTCACCTGGAATCCCCTCCTGGCTGGCTCGCCATGCTGACTTGGTTAAATTGATGATAGGCAACTCCTATCCTCATATTGATTAGTGGTTCCAAATTAATAATAACTACTGCAGTAGGGAACAGACACAAAAGATACGCTCAGCATCTTTCCAAATAACTGTTCTGCCTTATTATGACGCAATTGAAGGTTCTTATGCACATGATTACGTAGGTATCACATTAATATTACAATTGTACATTTATGGTAACAAGGGGCGTTACATAGGCAGGCTATTTCTAATCAGGACTCGAAAGAATGTAAACATTTACTGAAAACATTATTAGTGCTGTGTGCACAGTGAGGGCAGTGTGCAATACATACAAAATACAATACAATTATATACAGAACTTACATATTTCCATTACAATAGCGATGCCAGGCTAAAACATGCTGTAATAGCTCCGATGATCATTGGCAACAAGTTCCCTATCCCACCCCCCAGGTACAGGTTGGCATAAGAGGGGGCACACTTGGTCCCCATAGCCACCCCCTGCACCTGGAGGAAGTGGGAGGAACCAAACATAAATACATTGCGTGTCAGGATGAACTTCAACACCTGAAGGACGAACTGGCTATATAGATCGAACATAGGTCCACGTTCTTTAAGTTGGGTATGAATAACCTTTTTCCCTTTTTGTGTGGAATGGAATTGTAAAGGCTCTCAACATCAAGAGCTACCAACCAAGTGTTGGGAGGGAGTTTACCATCTAAGTTTTGAAGCAAATCAATTGTATCTTTGACATATGAGAATAGGGATATCACATGAGGGTATAGATATTTATCCACTAGGGCACTCGCATTTTCAGTTAACCCCTGGCAGCCTGATACAATAGGATGGTTTAATGATTTGTGCACTTTGGGTAAAGAGTAAAATGTGGGTGTCCTAGGGTCTTTTACATTAAGGTAGCTCCAAGTAATTGAATTAATAATGCCCCGTTGATAAGCCTTAAAAATTAAGCCATAATATTCACGAGTGAAATTCTCAACTATGGTCTGGGGCGATACCATTGTCTGTTGTCAAGGATGTCCAGACACATGTCTTCTTATGCCCGGACAACCATGACAACGACATTGCCCCCTTTGTCACCTGGCTTGATGACCAATCCTGGATGACATTGGAGGTCCCTACTAAAGGGTGTTCTGGCCCTAACCCTTTCTCCCACAGTTCTGTTTAAGAGACAATAAATCTCTTTGCATTCAAGAAGTGTCTGGCGCCCATCAATCTACCTTGCATTACACCCACCATGCCTTGTAACCCACTCTACACAGAAGGATGTCAGCTGTCCATAACTTTGAAGGTTACCATTTGGGCTTCAGGGGCACCAAGACTTGGCTACATTTGGCGCCCAACGTGGGGCAAAGGTGTTATCCTTGCAATGTATAGCTACATTGGGATTTCATCTGGCTCTGTGGGAAAGTGGCAAGTAACATCTCTACTTCTTATAGACTGTGATTTTATGCATTCCGACAATGTGGGGAAGAACCAGCAAGTCTCATTGCTCATGGGAGAGTACCTGTCAGGAAATCCCTTCCAGCAAACGTCCTAGCACTAGAAGAATACCTGTGCACAAAGGAGCCGTCCGGCGCACGCGCATGCGCAATATCGCGAATAGCGGTGCACGGGCATGCGCGGGAATGCGCGTGCGCGCCCCTTGTGACAGCACTTGGCGCCAACATGGGGCTATTTAAAGGAGACTGATGCCTTGCTTCCTTGCTGTCCGGTCTACAGCGTTTCTTGAAGACCCCTGCTGCCTTGTTACCCAGTTTTCCTGAATCTAGTATCTACTTGGCTTGTTCCTGACTTCCCTGTTTGCTGCCTGCCCCGATTCCGGCTTGAACTCTGACTACTCTTTTGGATTGCCCTTCTGTACCTGATCTGCCCGCAAGTACCTTGACCCGGCTTGTCTGCACCTCTCTGCTGTCTGCATCCTCCTACGGGACTACAGTGCACCTCCCTACTGACTGCATCCTGCTACAGGACTACAGTGCACCTCCCTGCTGTCTGCATCCTGCCACGGGACTACAGTGCACCTCCCTGCTGTCTGCATCCTGCTACGGGACTATAGTGCACCTCCCTGCTGTCTGCATCCTGCCACGGGACTACAGTACACTTCCCTGCTGTCTGCATCCTGCCACAGGACTACAGTGCACCTCCCTGCTGTCTGCATCCTGCTACAGGACTACAGTGCACCTCCCTGCTGTCTGCATCCTGCTGCTGGACTACAAGTGCACCTCCCTGCTGATTACAGGATCCAGCCCTCTACTCCAGTGTTCCAGTCAGGCACTTGTGCCCCTTTGTACTCTCGAGCCCCTGTCAGCACTACCAGGGGTTCCCGAGTCAGAGGTATACGTGAGGCCGTTCCCTGCATTCCGGGCTCTACCTACCAGGTACGTGACAGTACCAGCCTGGTCTTTTGACACTTCCCGCCAGCGCCACTATGGTTAAAATAGACTCCATTACAGATTTGATAAGGAGGATAAGGAAGTGCTGCCACGTGTGCCTGGTTGTGGGTTGGAGAAGATGGGGCAGTTTGGAAGTGCGATGGCGGATTGGAAGATGTATGCTCCCGGTGTTGGCTTTGGACTGAGCGAGTCAAAAAACCATTCTGACTGACACCGGAGTGCGGTATACACCTAAGGGTAGTCTTGACCTGTACATGGCTAGAGGCTATGGGGCCAAGGGACTGATCTGCAAAGTGTTCCGGCTTGGCCATGCATCTGAGGCCTTGGATTGTCTGTGGACGCTGCAGGGAACCCCTGCTCGAGGAAGTCTCACCAGCCCAACTTCCACGAATACTGCAAGCGGAATGGGACAAGAATGTCGCTTTCCCCGCTGGGAGTGATATCAAGAGCCCACCTGCCATCGCCTGAGTTGTGCGGGAAGCTGCTCCTCCTGTCTCAATGACTGCCCCAGGACCAAGTGCTTCGGTCGCCCCTCAGGGCGGCGGTCAGGCTCACTTGCTCGCTTTGATGTCGAAGTCACAGAGGAAAAGGCTACCGGAGGTAGGTAAGCCTGCAAGGGGTGAAAGCGGTGTGCCAGTAGGGGAGGTGATACCTGTGGCCATTAAGGAAGACAACACGGTTGTGCCGGTTAAAGCCAGCTCCACGTGCAACTATCTCCCGGCCAAAGAATGCTCCACCATTTCCAATTCGGACATCACCTATGATGGGATCTCTAAACTGTTTCCGGACACTTTGTCCTGGACTGGAAAGGGAAGTGAGAGGGAAGAAGAGCAGTTGTGTGATTTGGAAGAGGATGAGGTTCCTCCGGGGCCTAATACAAGTGTAAAGATTGAACTGTCTGCCAATACTGCACCAACTGTGCGTATTACTAAATCTTTTGCGGAGGGTCGTTGGGAGCATTAGGTCCCTAAAGTGAATCCCACTAAGCAGGCAGAAGCAAACAAATTTGATTGCAAACCAATTCGGACATCACCTATGATGGGATCTCTAAACTGTCTCCGGACACTTTGTCCTGGACTGGAAAGGGAAGTGAGAGGGAAGAAGAGCAGTTGTGTGATTTGGAAGAGGATGAGGTTCCTCCGGGGCCTAATACAAGTGTAAAGATTGAACTGTCTGCCAATACTGCACCAACTGTGCGTATTACTAAATCTTTTGCGGAGGGTCGTTGGGAGCATTAGGTCCCTAAAGTGAATCCCACTAAGCAGGCAGAAGCAAACAAATTTGATTGCAAACCTGATACTGTTGCGCGGTACCCAGTTTGGCGTCCTCCAGACACGCAGGTTCTGTCTGGATATGGAGACCCTTAGACCCTGCCCAGGCTGTCCAAGGTATAGCGCATAGTCATTAAAAAATTGGCCGAGGAATACTTATATCTGTATCCTTACATACCGGTTCATTTAGAGGAAGAAATCCTGGAGTAAAGAAACCCAATGGGTAGACGAAGCTGTGCAGAGTTTCCTCCGAATTCCTTTGCAGGTGGACTTTCCAAAGCTGTCACCCACCATGCCTTGTAACCAGGGGAGGGCTGGGAGCCTTAGGCTTCGGAGGGGAGTCCAGTAAAGTGGCCCACTGAACCACCAAATCAGCTTACCATCACCAGTGCACATCAATGCAGCTTCACCAGTGCCCATCAGCGCAGCCTCACTAGTGCCCACCAGCGCAGTCTCACCAGTGCCCATCAGTGCAGCCTGATCAGTGCCCATCAATGCAGCCTGATCAGTGCCCATCAATGCAGCCTCACCAGTGCCAATCAGCTCAGTCTCATCAGTGCCCATCAATTCAGTCTGTTCAGTGCATGGGGATTGGAGAGGAGAGCAGCCGGATTAGAAACAGACTGTCCAATGGACACTGTTAGAGAAAGACCTCCCTCCAGGTCCCATTAGACTCTGTTATTAAACAGTGTTTTTTTTTGTTTTGTTTTTTTTAAGGCAGAAGTTGTAGTTTGTGCAAGGGGCAGGACCAGGGGTAGGTCATGGGCAGGGCCAGGGGTGGGTCATGGGCAGGGCCTGACAGGGGGCCCTTGCTTTATTTGGTCCAGGGGCCCTGGATGTTGTCAGTCCGCCTCTGGACAGCAGGGCGCGCCAGGGAGTCGGGACCCAAGTGACTGGCTCAGGCTGCAAGTTTACATGACCCCAAGACAGGAGCATCACACCCCCAGGATTGGAGGAGGCCGTGCAAGGACCTGCTGAGCTGGCACGGGCCGCTGCCATCGCTGAGGTGAGAGACCCTTACACCCGCAGCTGAACACCACATCCCATCTACCCCCCCATAAACCCTATTTACCCTGCCCCAGGCCAGTGCCCACCTAGTAGCCTAAAAATAGCCCTCAACACTGTGGGTCCTGCTGGGAGCTGGCCATGGCCTGTTGATCCTGCTGGAAGCTGGCCATGGCCAGCAGGACTCACAGGCCAGCAGAACGCACAGGCCATGGCCAGCAGGCTCCCTGCTGTGGGTCAGTGGGTGGGTGGCTGGCTGGCACAGTGCACCCTGCTGCAGGTGACTGGCCTGGCTCCCTTCTGTTAGAAAGTGTACCCTCCAGGCCCCATTAGTGACTACAACAGAGTCTAATGGGACCTGGAGGGGGGTCCCTCTCTAACAGTGTCCATTAGAAAGTCTCTGTCAGAGACCCCCCTCCAGGACCTATTGGAGACTTCAAAGGAGTCTAATGGGACCTGGAGGGGGGTCTCTCTAACAGAGGCCCATTCAGTGTCCATTATAGAATCTGTTAGAAAGGATCCCCTCCAGGTCCTATTAGAGACTGAAAAAGAGTATAATGGGACCTGGAGGGGGCCTCTTTCTAAGAGAGTGTACAGTGAACATCTTCATTCTCTCTGGTCCTCATGGAACCCCCTTCTTGTGCCATGAATCTCACCTCTGCCCCAACCTCACACAAAGTAAAAATAAAATTGGCACTGTGTAGCGCTCCTCTTACCTTAACTATAAGTACTGCAGCTATGGCTGACTCCTGTGTCCTCTGTGGCTGGCTGGCTCTCGCATCCTCTGTGGCTGGCTGGCTCCCGCGTCCTCTGTGGCTAGCTACTGTTGGTGGCTGGCTGGCTCCTGCGTCCTCTGTAGCTGGCTCCTGTGGGTGGCTGGCTGGCTCCCGCTTCCTCTGTGGCTGGCTCCTGTTGGTGGCTGGCTGGCTCCTGTTGGTGGCTGGCTGGTTCCCGCGTCCTCTGTGGCTGGCTCCTGTGGGTGGCTGGCTTCTGTTGGTGGCTGGCTCCTGCGTCCTCTGTGGCTGGTACCTGTGGGTGGCTGGCTGGCTCCTGTGAGTGGCTGGCTGGCTCCTGTAGGTGGCTGGCTGGCTCCCTGGTGTGGGTGGGTCACCGTGGGTGGCTGGCTGGCATCCTGCTGTGGATGGTCACAGTGGCTGGTTGGCTCCTGTGGGTGGCTAGCTGGGATGCTGCTGTGGCTGGCTCCCTGCTGTGGGTGGGTCACCGTGACTGGCTCCTGGTGTGGCTGGCTGGTTTCCTGGTGTGGGTGGGTCACCGTGGGTGACTGGGTGGTACCCTAGCCCTGCTGTGGGTGGGTCACCGTGGGTGGCTGGTTTCTGTGGGTGGTTGCCTGGCCTGGCTCCCTGCTGTGGGTCAGTGGGTGGCACGGTGCACACTGCTGCGGGTGGCTGGCCTGGCTCCCTGCTGTGGGTCGGTGGCTGGCTGGTATGGTGCACTCTGCTATAGGTGGCTGGCCTGGCTCCCTGCTGTGGGTCAGTGGCTGGCTGTCTGGCACAGTGAACCCTGCTGTGGCTGACAGAGAGGGGGACTGAGAGAGGGGTGGACTGACAGAGGGACGGGGGGTGGACAGAGAGGGGTGGGCTGACAGAGAGGAGTGGGACTGACAGAAAGGGGGGCACTGACAGAGAGGGGTGGACTGACAGAGAGGGGGGGCACTGATAGAGAGGGGGGGCACTGACAGAGAGGGGGGGCACTGACAGGAGAGGGGTGGGCTGACAGAGAGGGGCGAGCTGACAGAGAGGGGCGGGCTCACAGAAGGGGGTGGGCTGATAGAGAGGGGGGCACTGACAGAGAAGGGAGAGCTGACAGAGAGGGGCGAGCTGACAGAGAGGGCGGGCTGACAGAGAGGGGCGAGCTGACAGAGAGGGATGGATTGACAGAAGGGGGTGGGCTGATAGAGAGGGGGGGCACTGACAGAGAGAAGAGAGCTGACAGAGAGGGGCGAGCTGACAGAGAGGGGCGGGCTGGCAGAAGGGGGTGGGCTGATAGAGAGGGGGGGCACTGACAGAGAGGGGAGAGCTGACAGAGAGGGGCGGGCTGACAGAGAGGGCGGGCTGACAGAGAGGGGCGGGCTGACAGAGAAGGGCGGGCTGACAGAAGGGGGTGGGCTGATAGAGAGGGGGGGCACTGACAGAGAGGAGAGAGCTGACAGAGAGGGGCGAGCTGACAGAGATGGGGGGGCTGACAGAGGGGCGGCACTGACAGAGAGGGGCGGGCTGACAGAGAGGGGCGGACTGAAAGAGAGGGGCGAACTGACAGAGAGGGGCGGACTGACAGAGAGGGGTGGGCTGACAGAGTGCAGTGGGCTGATAGAGAGGAGGTACACTGACAGAGAGGGCGGGCCCTAACAGAGGGGGTACACTGACTGTGAGGGGGTAGATGAGAGAGAGAAACCTCAGAAGATGCAAAGAGCACCAGGCAGAGAGGCGGGACTCCTGCAGCAAGTGGTCGCGATCACCCACAGACCAGCCCTGCCTCCACACGTAACCAGCTCCGCCAGGCCAATCACAGGGCGCTCGCATGGACTACAGTTCCCAGAATGCCACAACATAGCGGCTTGATAGAACATCCCGCTGCGGCCGTGCCCCTGGCCCGACATCCTCAGAGAAATAAAAAAAAAATCGTCAGCGGGCAGCCTCTGGCTGTTTTGCATATAAGTTGGGATGGCCTGGGGGAAATTGCCCCCCGGCCCAGCCCGCCCCCCACTCTACACAGAAGGATGTCAGCTGTCCCTAACTCTGAAGGTCATCATTGGGCTTCAGGGGCCCCGGGACTTGGCTACATTTAGGGCCAGTTCACACCATAGAAACGCAGTCTGAATGCGTTCCAGGTGCTTTTTTGCATGTGCATTTTTTGGCGTGCTTTTAATGTGTTCCAGTGCGTTTGTGGTGCGTTTTTGATGCAGTTCAGTGCTTTTTTTCCCCCCTCTTTTTTCTTAACCTTAAATAAGGACAAATGTGTTCCAGTGCATTTAGGTGCATTCTGGTGCGTTCCAGTGCGTTTTTGATGCATTTTACAAAATGCAGCATGTTCTACTTTTTTTTTCTGGAACTGGAACGCACCAGAACTGCAAGCACTGGTGTGAACTATACCATTGAAAACCATATAACCTACTTTCCATGCGTTTTTGATGCAGAAAAAAAATGCACTGGATTGCATGTGGTGTGAACTGGCCCTTATTGTTCTTTTTTATTCTATTCTATTTAATATAGTTGCACTTATATGTGCATCTGCGTACACATGCATAAAAATTCTAGCTTTATTTTATTTAAGGGATTGTGGGGAATATGGGAATGCAGATTTTTTTTTTCAGCCTGCAGATGGTTTCATCAGAGACAGCCCACTATATACTGTATGTATGAATAAGGTCAGACATTCCCACCCATTTTGTTTTCTAGATTCTCTCTTCCTTTACAGGAAAACGAAACTAGCTTCACTTCTCACTCCCAGAGTCATTGAACAGCACACAGATCAGATGGCAGGCTATACACCAATTTACAATCCAGTAAGTTGATGATTTTATTATATATTATTATATTACTGATTGTTTTTACTGTTTCTTAGTACAACTTTTGTCTGTTTGTAAACTCAAATAATGACCAGATAAGTAATTTGTAATAATGAGAGAAGGAAATATGAATGCATGTCTTTACAATCTCCTCCTGCAGTACCACTACTAATACCTAAAGATGTAGGATTAGCTCCGCTGGGTTGAATAATTACCCTCTATTTACAAGAACATGTCAGTACTGGATGATTGAAACCCCAGGCAGACCTCTGCCATCTGCTCACATGCTGCAAAGTGCTGACGTGTGTATAGAAAAGAAAATCATTTCACAATGTTATCTAGTTTCACATGTAATAGAATCACTATAAGACCCCTTTCACACTCAGGCGGTTTTCATGCATTGTAGCGCTAGAAATGGCCTCTAAATAACACCTGAAAACCTCCTCCTATTCATGCGGGACTTTAAGAAAAGCCCTGCAAGCAGAATCTTTGGGGCGGTTTGGGCTCTCAAAACCCCCCTGTCCATTGCAATGAATGAGCAGTGCTTCCAAAGTGCCGCAACACGGGCGTGTTTAACCCCTTCTTCGGCCGCTAGCGGGGGTTAAAAGCTCCCCGCTAGCTCCCAAAAAGCACCGCTAAAATAATTGGCACTTTAGCGCTAACACGGCCAGGGCTCAGTGTGAAAAGGGTCTTAGGGCTCATTCCTTTAGGCTCAATTCACATCTATGCATGTTGCTTTTGTGCGTTTCTGCAGTGTTTTTTGTGGTGCTTGCCGCGTTTTTGAACAGCGTTTTTGACGCGTTTTGCGTTTTTTTTTTTTTTTTTACAGTTTTTTTTAGACTGTATACAGTCTAAAAAAAAAAAAAAAAAAAAGCCAAAACACAAAACGCGTCAAAAACGCAGCAAAAACGCTGTACTTGCGTTTTTGATGCTGGTCCATTGAATTCTGTTACATGCAAAACGCTGCATTTTGCATGAAAAAAAGTCCCCGACCCTTTCCAAAAACGCAGAGGTACAAAAAGGCATTGATGTGAACATGTTCCATAGGAACCCATGTTAAAAAATTCCCATGAATTTCTGCAAAATGCTTCAAAAAACGCGTTAGCGTGAATGGAGCCTTAGGCTCCATTCACACTAGCGGGTTTTTTGATGCATTTTGCATTTTGCAGAAATGCACGGGAATTTTTTAACATGGGTTCCTATGGAACATGTTACATCAATGCCTTTTTGTACCTCTGCATTTTTGGAAAGGGTCAGGGACTTTTTTTCATGCAAAATGCAGCGTTTTGCATGTAAAAGAATTCAATGGACCAGCATCAAAAACGCAAGTGCAGCGTTTTTGCAGTGTTTTTACAGCGTTTTTGATGCGTTTTTGATGCGTTTTTGTTTTTTTTTTTCTTTTAAATTTTTTTTTAGACTGTATACAGTCTAAAAAAAACTGTACAAAAAAAACAACAAAACCGCAAAACGCGGCAAAAACACTGTAAAAATGCTACAAAAACGATGCTCAAAAATGTGGCAAGCATCACAAAAAATACTCCAAAAACGCTCAAAAGCAACATGCATAGGTGTGAATCGAGCCTAAGACATACCGATGTATACACCCATGTAAGGCTCCATTCACACTAGCGCGTTTTTTGATGCATTTTGCATTTTGCAGAAATGCATGGGAATTTTTTAACATGGTTTCCTATGGAACATGTTCACATCAATGCCTTTTTGTACCTCTGCATTTTTGGAAAGGGTCAGGGACTTTTTTTAATGCAAAATGCAGCGTTTTGCATGTAATAGAATTCAATGGACAAGCATCAAAAACGCAAGTGCAGCATTTTTGCAGTGTTTTTGATGGGTTTTGATGCGTTTTTGGCGTTTTTTTGTTTTAATACAGTCTAAAAAAAAAAAAAAACGCAAAACGCGGCAAAAACGCAGCAAAACCGCTGTAAAAAAACCTACAAAAACGCTGTTCAAAAACATGGCAAGCATCACAAAAAAACTCCAAAAACGCTCTAAAGCAACATGCATAGATGTGAATCGAGCCTAAGACTCGATTCACATCTATGCATGTTGCTTTTGAGCATTTCTGTAGTGCTTTTTTCTGTTCTTTTTGCTTTTTTTTTTTTTTAACTGCGATTTTGCCACAATTTGCGTTTTTTTTTGTGGGGGGGGGATTTGTTGTTGGGCAGATTAAAAATGCAAATCGCAGCAAAATCGCGGTAAAAACACACAACATGCTTTTCTGCAGCTTCTCCGTTGAAGTCTATTAAACCAAAAATGCAAAAAAGGCACTGTTTTGCATTTAAAAAAGGTCCCTGACTCTTTCCAAAAATGCAGAGGCACAAAAACGCATTGATGTGAATGTGTTCCATAGGAACTCATGTTAAAAAAATGTCCTGTGTCTCTGCAAAAAACATGAAAAAATGCATTGGTGTGAATGGAGCCTTAAGGCTGGATTCGCACCTATGCACTTTTGGTGCTTTTTGCATTTTGCAGATTTGCACTACAGTCCATTTAACATGGTTTCCTATGGAACACGTTCTGTAGTGCAAATCGGCAAAATGCAAAAAGCACTAAAACTGCATAGGTGTGAATCCAGCCTTAAGCGGACCTTCGGTCATTATTTCATCTTTCCATCTATTAAATCTTCTGCACTTGTTGTTTTAACTTTGGATAGTAAGGCCTGATTCACACCTATGCATTTTTAGTGCTTTTTGCATTTTGCAGATTTGCTCTACAGAACATGTTCCATAGGAAACCATGTTAAATGGGCTGTAGTGCAAATCTGCAAAATGCAAAAAGCACTAAAAATGCATAGGTGTGAAACAAGCCTCACTCTCATGAGAGTTTGCCTAGAAGGGAGGGAGGATGAGTCATAAGAGGGCCAAGAGCTGTGGGGCTGCAGAGCTGGAGGTGTGCCTCTGTGTGTCTGTGTAAATCCAGGAAGTGAACAGCTCAGCTGCCCACAGTTAAAATGGATGCAGCCAGACTCAGTGGAGGGAGATTTCTGCAGCATATTTGGCAACTACAGAATCACAGTATTTATAAAATAATATGCAAAGTGGTTGGAAGGGAAGCTTCAGAATGGCAAAGATGTTTTTATTACAAATTATGTGAGCAGACTGCAGTTTAAATCCTGTGCTAAACAAACATCCTTTTTATTCATAAATTATCAATCAAAAAAATATATATATCAAACAAAGTCCATAAAAAATGTAGATTCCACCGCAGTGCTCTTCAGTCCCCAATCAGGTTGAGAACACCAAATTGCGCACACCACCATCGGCTGAAAAGCCTGCTCACCTCAAAGATGAGTTCAATGGGCACTGTGTATAATCACTCCTGTGATATACCTTACTGCGATCTCTCTCCTCCCCTCCTGGGAATCGGCTCTGTAAACACGTCTCTCAATTCGGCAGACCACGGGCTTAAAAACACTTCCGTTATGATGTGCCTGTTTTATCTCTTCATCCTGTAAGTGTTTTTAACCCCGTTGGGATATTAAAACATGTTTACTTCTGCACTTAGAGGCGCCTTTTTTTTGCTTGTGTTTCTAATGAAAGCCATTTATGACAGTTCAAATGATTGCCCCCCAGAGTAGTATATTGTCACTATGGTGACACTGAACTACTCTAAGAAGAGTATGTAAAAAAAAAATACATAAAAAAAAGAAAAAAAAGTTTTAAAAGATTAAAAAATCCATACCTTTCATCATAGGCCTTGTTGACTCCTCTCCAAATGTAGTGTTTAGGCCTCATGCCCATGGGCGCTTTAAAAAACGAGCTGTAAAGCTAGTACAGACGCCAGGAAAAAAGCGGCGTTAACGCGATTTTATCCGCGTTTTTCATTGGCGTCGATGCGCGTTTAGAAGCGCTAGCTTTCAGCCGCGTTTCTCTTTCTTTATTCAAAATCAGTGGTTCCCTATGGGAACGATGATGGGATGATGACGTCACAAGGGGCATGGCCTCCAACTTACGTCATCGAGTGGCCCCGCCCCATGCCAATATAAGTCATTCCACACAGCGGACCCAGAATTACATCGGGAGATCGCGTCGAGTCAACATTGGAACAAGAACAGAGGGAGAAGACCCAGCAAAAGAGCGAGAAGACCCTGCAAAAGAGCAAGAAGATAGCAGAGAGAGAGGACAGCGCAGAGAGGAGGATACGGCGTTAAGCCTCGTTAAATCGCATTTAACACCTTTTATCGGTGTCTGGTAAAATTACAGCTCTAGCACTGGAGCCACAGAACGTGCTGGTCCTGGGTTTTTTTTTGGAGCTTAAAAACACCTCTGCCACTTACAGCTCTCAAACGCCTTGGTGGGCATGATGCCATAGGCTAACATGGAGAGGTGTTTTTAAGCTGTTAAAAACGTTCCTAAAAGCGGCTGTAAAAACGTCCGTGGGCATGAGGCCTTATGCTTGTGGCCAAAAAGATCAATTTTGGTCTCGTCACTCCAAATGACTTTGTGCCAGAAGGTTTGAGGCCTTTCTCTGTGCTGTTTGGCATATTGTAAGCGGGATACTTTGTGGCATTTGCGTAGTAATGGCTTTCTTCTGGCGACTCGACCATGCACCCCATCTTTCTTCAAGTGCCTCCTTATTGTGCATCTTGAAACAGCCACACCACATGTTTTCAGAGAGTCCTGTATTTCACCTGACGTTATTTGTGGGTTTTTCTTTGCATCCCGAACAATTTTCCTGGCAGTTGTGACTGAAGTTTTAGTTGATCTACCTGACCGTGGTTTGGTTTCAACAGAACCCCTAATTTTCCACTTCTTGATTAGAGTTTGAACACTGCTAATTGGCATTCTTAATTCCTTGGATATCTTTTTATATCCCTTTCCTGTTTTATACGGTTCAACTACCTTTTCCTGCAGATCCTTTGACAATTCTTATGCTTTCCCCGTGACTCAGAATCCAGAAACGTCAGTGCAGCACTGGATGAAAGATACAAGGGCCTGTCAGGAGTCCAGAAACGCACTGACCTTTAGGCCTCATGCACACTGGACGTTTTTTTACGAATTTACAGCAGCTGTTTTTGGCTTCAGATGTTTTTTTCTACAGTCAATAAACTCCCCATCATGTTATCTTATGTGTCCATGCACACATAGGCTGTTATCAGCAGTTTTTGGCTGGGGCGTTTTTTGGCTTTAAAAAAAAAAATAAAACTAGTGGGTTCTGAGAGGAGTTTTTCAGCTGTTTTCAAAAAACGCTGATAAAAGCCGATAAGGGCTCAAAAACGCGACTCACCAGTGTTTTTTAACATTTTTGATCCATTGAAATAAAAAATAATACGCTAAAAAACGCTAACGCGGAAAAACGCTAGAATCGCTATTGCAAAAACATTGAAAAACTCACTGCAAAGCTACTGGCGTTTTTATAATGTTATTTTAACGTCCAGTGTGCATGGGGCTTTTAAGTGGTTGTACACCCTGTACAACCACTTCTAACTACAGGTAAGCCTATATTACCTGTAGGTGCTGGAAATATCTCCTAAACCTCCACGGTTTAGGAGATATTTACAAAAAAGACGAGCACCGATGACTACGGTGCATGCGCCAATGTCATTGGCGCATGCGCACTTTAGAAAGGGTACATCGTGCCGTTTCTAATAGGGGTCATACCGTGACTGGCAGCTCCCTCGCACATGCGCGGGAGTGATGTCACGCGGCTCCGGCCAGTCACAGAGCCGGAGTTTGCGGCCCCAGAAGGAAGAGGGGCAAAGATGGATGCTCCCTGCTAGTGGGGACAATGGTGACATCACGGCGTTCAGTTTCAGGTAAGTGACACATAATCATTTTGCTTTACCTTTTCAGGGAAATAAAGAGGAAGTAAAACCCACCAGGGTTTACTTCCTCTTTAACACACACACTAATTACAAGAAAACAGATCACAGCTGAGGATGGTTTTAATGACCATTCAAACCCCTTTGTGTCAACTTGTGTGTATGTTATGATGCCAAAATCACCAGGGTATGTAAACTTTTGATCAGGGTCATTTAGGTAGTTTCTGTTGCCATTATGATTTAAAAACACAGTTGATTGGTAATAAATGGCTTCAGCCAAACACTAACCATGAGTGAAAGAAAAGTTTTTGTGTTATCATTCATAGTCTCAGAAAAATGGCCAAGAAATCATAAATTCTGCCAGGGTATGTAAACTTATGAGCACAACTGTATATACCATAATTTGTAACGTTCACACAGACTAAATGAATGAAATTTGTTTGTCTGTGTTCATGTACAGAGTAAATCTGTATAGAAAAAAATGTATATTTATCAGTCAGCTGATGCACCTACAGGGGTCTAATGTAGAAAGTGGCAGTGTCTGTATCCCTTTAGATGTAATTTCCCTTTGGGAATAGCTCACCAAAAATTAAATTTTTGTTGCCAAGCATGCCCAAAATCGAATTTGTATCTTAATAAATACAATCTTATATTTATCTTAATAAATTCATTTTATAAATTACAGAGCTGCAGATTGAAAAGGAAAGGTAATTTATAATAAACTTCAATTAAAATTAAATTAAGTTTAAATTAAAATATGACTTGTGTCGCAGTTGTATATGCTATATTCATTTTTTTATTTGCTATTTTTTTTTCCTCCACAAAAGTGGAGTTACCCTTTTATGTATACAATAAAGATCTACCTGTTTAACCACTTTAAGACCGCCCACCACACATATACTGCGGCAGGGTGGCTCTATTGCGCGTAATAGATACTGTGTTCGCATGGAGCCTGTACACTAGCCTTCACATTACACATTCTTGATCCCTGCATGGTAGACACTATGTTGTACATTTTATTGTCCTCACTAATGGACTCTGTATACTGGGCTTTATATGACATACTCTTGACAGCTGCACTCTAAGTGCAATATATATTCCCTAAGTCCACTTCTGGACCGCCAACTGCACATATACTGCGGCAGGGCGGCCCGGCTACGTGAACCGATATACCTGTACATCGGTCCATGCATTAGATACAGTGGGCGCGCGCGTGCCCGTGGGTCCGGCAGACTCATCCGCCAGCCACCCGCGATCATGGTACAGAGAGGCAGAACAGGGATCTGCCTATGTAAACAAGGATCCCCGTTCTGACAGGAGACAATACTGAGATCTGCTGTTCCTAGAGATCAGAAACAGCGATCTCTGTGTTGTCCCAGTGAGTCCAGCCCCCACACAGTTAGAACACACCCAGGGAAGACAGTTAACCCTTTGATCGCCCCCTAGTATTAACCCCTTCCCTGACAGTGTCATTCATACATTGATCAGTGCATTTGTTTAGCACTGATCAATGTAATAATGTCACTGGTCCCCAAAAAGTGTCACTTAGGGTCAGATTTGTCTGCCGCAATGTTGCAGATCGCCTCCATTACCAGTAAAAACATGAAAAAAAATAAAAGTCCATAAACCTATCCCCTATTTTATAAGTAACTTTTGCGTAAACCAATCAATATACGCTTATTACGATTTTTTTTTACCAAAAATATGTAACAGGATACATATTGGCCTAAAGTGATGAATACATTTGTTTTTTTATATATATTTTTTGGATATGTATTATAGCAGAAAGTAAAAAATAATGTTTTTTTTTTTTTTTTCAAAATTGTCTATCTTTTTTTGTTTATAGCGCAAAAAATAAAAACCTCAGAGGTGATCAAATACCACCAAAAGAAAGCTCTATTTGAGGATAAAAGGACAATTTTGTTTGGGTACAATGTTGCACAACGGCACAATTTTCAGTTAAAGCGACGCAGTGCCGTATTGCCAAAAATGGCCTGGCCATGAAGGGGGTAAATCCTTCCAGGGCCAAAGTGATTAAAACTTGTAAAAAAAATTTACAGCCGCTATTATGATCGTTGTCGTTTATTACACCCATGTAATAAAAAATGTAAACATAATTGAAATTTCATGTACTGTCAGGTGAAAGCAACATACCTAAGCACAAAGAGATACAAATCAATTCTAGCTACTCAAGTCTTGTACACCATAAATTTATAAATCAGGGGTAGGCAACCTTTTGAGCAAAGTGTGGCGAAAAATGTTTTTAAAAAAATTGAGCGTGCCGATTTAATAAAAAAAAAATGTCAACTTTACACTCTCAATCACAAAAAGTATTTTTTATAAAGTAAATGTTGTAAACTACTTTAGTAGTGAGAAATTAACATCCTGCGCTCTCACGCCTCAGATCAGCCCCAATTCATGCACCTTCACACCTCAGATCACTGACCCTCCTGCAAATCTATTTCACCACTCTACCCCCCCTGCTTATCTGCCCCACCACTGTACACCCCTGCTTATCTGCCCCACCACTGTACCCCCCTGCTTATCTGCCCCACCACTGTACCCCCCTGCTTATCTGCCCCACCACTGTACTACCCTGCTCATCTGCCTCACCACTGTAACCCCCTTCTCATCTGCCCCACCACTGTAACCCCCTTCTCATCTGCCCCACCACTGTAATCCCCTTCTCATCTGCCCCACCACTGTACCCCCCTGCTTATCTGCCCCACCACTGCACCCCTCTTCTCATCTGCCCCACCACTGTAATCCCCTTCTCATCTGCCCCACCACTGTACCCTCTTTCTCATCCGCCCCACCAATGTACCCCCTGCACATCCGCCCCACCAAGGTACCTCCTACACATCTGTCTCACCTCTGTACCCCCTGCTCTTCTGCCCCAACTCTGTAACCCCCTGCTCATCTGTCCCACATCTGCCCCACTGCTCTACCCCCCTGATTTTCTGTCCCACCACTGAACCCCCTTCTCATCTGCCCCAACACTGAACCCCCCTGCACATCTGACCCACCGCTGTAACCTCCTGCTAGTCTGTCCCACCTCTGAACCTCTCCTGCTTGTTTTCCCCACTGCTGCACGCTCCTCCTCATCTGCTCCACCGCTGTACCCTCTTCTCATCTATGATATGTGTGATTTTTAGAGGGGTGAAAGGAAGCAGAGATAAGACACATCTACCTGTCCTGGCACACTCCTCCTGCTGATTCAACTCTAGCATCCACTCCACGTCCTTGTATGTGATGTATATGATGTCACATACAAGCATCTGGAATGGATGCGCAATAATGAGCTCAGGTCAGGGGCCCCCGCAGCTGTAACGCTCTGCGCCACAGGAAAATTTGGGTGTGATTTTCATTGTGCTGAATACTGGCTGTGGCTTAAAGGGACACAGAGTGCCGGGGTAAGTAGTAAGTGACACAAAGGTTCAGGAATAATTTCAACAAAGTTCCCAGAAGCTCAACAGTAATTCCACAAACTGTCACCTGATTGTGGTTTTCTCAATCACAGTGAAATCCCTTCTTTCTGAGATTGGTAGTGGCAACCAAGCGAGTCATCTTCCTCCAGATGGTGGAGTAGTGGCCAAACAATGTTTCCCATCTTTAACAATGTGTGGGGCACAGTGCCTCCCCCTCAGTGCAGGGGCAGCGTGGGGAACTCTGAAATTGGAATGCATTAGTGTCTCACGGACAACTTCCCTGCGCTGCTCTGCTGATGGGGAGGGAGTCAAGTGTGGGTAAAAGAGCCTTTGTGTGTCACTTGTGGCACCAGTGCCGGGGGTTGCCTACCCCTGTTATAAACTTTTTATTTATTCAATCAAAAATTACATTACATAGTTACATAGTATATTAAAAAAGAGAACAGAAAAGGGCGGGACTTTAAGACCCCTTTCACACTGGGGCGGTTTGCAGGCGTTATTGCGCTAAAAATAGCGCCTGCAAACCGCCCCTAAACAGCCTCCGCTGTTTGTTCAGTGTGAAAGCTCGAGGGCTTTCACACTGAAGCGGTGCGCTGGCAGGAGAAGAAAAAATCTCCTATCAGCCGCATCTTTGGAGCGGTGAAGGAGCGGTGTATTCACCGCTCCTAAACTGCTCCTGCCCATTGAAATCAATGGGACAGCGCGGCTATACCGCGGTAATACCGCGGCTATAGCCGCGCTATACGAGGGGTTTTAGCCCTTTTTCGGCCGCCAGCGGGGGGTTAAAACCGCACCGCTAGCGGCCGAATACCGCAGTAAAACAGCACTAAAAATAGTGCTGTTTTACCGCCGATGCCCCCTACCTCCCCAGTGTGAAAGGGGCCTAAATGAAGTATGTGCGGGATAAGGGTCTGATTATTTTAGTAGTGGACATTACATTGTATATCCCTGTATGTTGCGGTCGTTCAGGTGCTTATCTAATAGTTTCTTGAAACTATCACTGCTCCCCGCTGAGACCACCGCCTGTGGTAGGGAATTCCACATCCTTGCCGCTCTTACAGTAAAGAACCCTCTACGTAGTTTAAGGTTAAACCTCTTTTCTTCTAATTTTAATGAGTGGCCACGAATCTTGTTAAACTCCCTTCTGCGAAAAAGTTTTATCCCTATTGTGGGGTCACCAGTACGGTATTTGTAAATTGAAATCATATCCCCTCTCAAGCGTCTCTTCTCCAGAGAGAATAAGTTCAGTGCTCGCAACCTTTCCTCATAACTAAGATCCTCCAGACCCTTTATTAGCTTTGTTGCCCTTCTCTGTACTCACTCCATTTCCATTACATCCTTCCTGGGGACTGGTGCCCAGAACTGGACAGGATACTCTAGGTGCGGCCGGCAACTCTCAAAGTGAGAGTGTTTGTATGAAGCACATAAAAGAAAGCAGAGCGCAATCCAGTTATGTATTACAAAATAAATACTTAAACATTGAAATCATTGCTAAGTGAGGAAACACAATGGAAATTATTTTTTTTCTTTTTGTGCTTTCATTGCATTTTCTATTTCCTGCAGGAAATGGTTTGGGAAAATGCATATACTGTAAGAATGGCCCTTGAGGAGCTTAGAGGCCTGTTGTAGCAGATCAAATTCTGATGTCCACAGGGTCCCTCCGATCGTTAGGCAGACTGTCATTCTGTCAGAGTACCGATGTAAACAAGGCAGACTGTCATTCTGTGAGTACAGAAGACATGGATCCTGTGTTCCTGTGAAGCAGGAACACTGATCCATGTCTTCCAGTAGTAAAAACACATTCCCCACAGTTAGTAATCACCCCCTAGTTTGAAGGAGTGACTCGGCATACTCCAAAACATGTCCCGCCCACGCTGATGCCACTTCCAGTTGCCTGGATTCCATGCTGGTCCTGGCATCACGGCTCTCCATCTTGGATCGGAGACACAGTGTTTACCACTGGTCGGCTGGGATGTCCACCTGAAGCTGTCTTTACTCCGAGGAGGCATCCCACTGGATGTTATGAATTGATTGATATGCCTGTTTTTCACTTCCATCTTGTAAGTGTTTTTAACCCTTCCTTGTCATTAAAGTGTTTTATTATTGCACTTAGAGGCGCCTTCTTGTCTGCTTTGTTTTTCCTATAGAGTGTGCTTCCCTCTTTTGAAATGCAGCTGTGCATTAATCACACATACTGTTTGTTAAAGGAGTTGTAAAGTCAGGTTTTTTATCTTAATACATTCTATGCATTAAGATAAAAAGCCTTTTGTGTGTAGGAGCCTCCCCAGCACTGCGAATCCTTCAGCCACCTTGGACTCTCCCTCCTGATTGGCTGAGGCACAGCAGCAGCGCCATTAGCTCCCATGGCTGTCAGTCAAAGTCGGTTAGCCAATCAGGGGAGAGAGGGGGCGGGAGCGAACAGCAGCTCCGTGTCTGAATGGACACATGGAGCTAGAGCTTGGCTTGGGTGCCCCCATAGCAAGCTGCTTGCTGTAGGGGCACTCGACAGGAGAGAGGGGCCAGGAGCAGCAAAGAGGCACCTGAGAAGAGGAGGATCCAGGCTGCTCTGTGCAAATCAACTGCATAGAGCAGGTAAGTATAACATGTTTGTTATTTTTTTTAAAAACAAAAAAACAAGACTTTACAATTACTTTAAAGTGACCTTTAAAGTAATTGTAAAGTGTCAGTTAGGTGTCCCATTTGTCCTCCACAATATCGCAGTCCCACTTTAAGTCACTGATTGCTGCCATTACTAGTAAAAAAAACAAATAAATAACAAAAAATAAGTAAAAAAATAGTCTGTAGATGCTGTAACTTTTACGCAAACCAATCAATATACGTTTTTTGGGAGTTTTTTTTTACCAAGAATATGTAGTAGAATACATATTGGCCTAAAGTGATGAAGAAATGTATTTATTTACATTTTTTTTATTGGATATGTGTTACAGCAGAAAGTAAAAAATATTGTTTTTTTTTTTTTCAAAATTGTCGGTCGCTTTGTTTCTAGCGCAAAAACTACAAACTGCAGAGGTGATCAAATACCATCAAAAGAAATCTCTATTTGTGGAAAAAAAGGACATCAATTTTATTTGGGTACAGTGTCGCACGACCGCACAATTGTCAGTTAACCACTTCAGCCCCGGAAGGTTTTACCCCCTTCATGACCAGGCCATTTTTTGCTATACGGCACTGCGTCGCTTTAACTCACAATTGTGAGGTCATGCAACGTTGTACCCAAATAAAATTGATGTTCTTTTTTTTCCACAAATAGAGCTTTCTTTTGGTGGTATTTGATTATAGCGCAAAAAATAAGAAACAAACAACAAAAAAACAAAAAAGCTGACAATTTAAAAAAAAAAAAACAATATTTTTTACTTTCTGCTATAATACATATCCAAAAGAATATAAAAAAAGAAATGTATTCATCAGTTTAGGCCAATATTTATTCTTCTACATAGTTTTGGTAAAAAAAAAATCGCAATAAGCGTATATTGATTGGTTTGCGCAAAAGTTATCACGTCTACAAACTATGGGAAAGATTTATGGATTTTTTTTTAAATGTTTTTACTGGTAATGGCTGTGATCTGTGATTTTTAGTGGGACTGCGACATTGCGGCGGACAGATCGCATACTTTTGACACTTTTTTGAGACCACTGACGTTTATACAGCGATATAAATGCACTGATTACTTTGTAAATGTCACTGGCAGTAAAAGGGTTAAGACTAGGGGGCGATCAAGGGGTTAAATGTGTTCCCTGGGGGGTGTTTCTAACTGTGGGGGGATGGGATTGACTGGAGGAGGAGAGAGATGCTGTTCTTAATCACTAGGAACAGCAGATCTCTCTCTCCCTCCCTTTTTATAACGGAGATCTGTCTATTTACATTGACAGATCCCCATTCTGACTCACAAATCTGACCCTAAGTGATACTTTTTGGGGACCAGTGACATTATTGCATTGATCAGTGCTAAATAAATGCACTGATCAATGTACAAATGACACCGGCAGGAAAGGGGTTAACACTAGGGGGCGATCAAGGGGTTATGTTCCCTGGGTGTGTTCTAACTGTGTGGGGGCTGGGCTCACTGGAACATGACAGAGATCACTGTTCCCGATCACCAGGAACAGTAGATCTCCATGATTTCTTCTGTCAGAATGGGGATAGCCTTGTTTACATAGGCAGAGCCCCGTTCTGCCTCTGTGTACCGCGATTGCGGGTCATCGGGGAACATCGAGTCCGTGGGACCCGTGGCATGCCGCGGGCGGCCGCAGTGTCACATGCACGAACCGACCTGCTGCCATATATACAGTGGGGATGGAAAGTATTCAGACCCCAATAAATTCTTCACTCTTTGTTATATTGCAGCCATTTGCTAAAATCATTTAAGTTCATTTTTTTTCCTCATTAATGTACACACAGCACCCCATATTGACTGAAAAACACAGAATTGTTGGCATTTTTGCATACTTATTAAAAAAGAAAAACTGAAATATCACATGGTCCTACGTATTCAGACCCTTTGCTGTGACACTCATATATTTAACTCAGGTGCTGTCCATTTCTTCTGATCATCCTTGAGATGGTTCTACATCTCCATTTGAGTCCAGCTGTGTTTGATTATACTGATTGGACTTGATTAGGAAAGCCACACACCTGTCTATATAAGACCTTACATCTCACAGTGCATGTCAGAGCAAATGAGAATCATGATGTCAAAGGAACTGCCTGAAGAGCTCAGAGACAGAATTGTGGCAAGGCACAGATCTGGTGAAGGTTACAAAAAAATTTCTGCTGCACTTAAGGTTCCTAAGAGCACAGTGGCCTCCATAATCCTTAAATGGAAGACGTTTGGGACGACCAGAACCAAAAAATACCTTTTTTTTTTCCTTTTTGTTAGGCCTGGTTCAAACCTATGCATTTTCTGTGCGTTTTCAGTTTTGCCTAAACACACTACAGTCCATTTAACATGGTTTCCTATGGATATAGTTCACATCTGTACATTTTATGGAAAGGGCCAGGTACTTTTTTTCTGGTTTTTGGTTCCATAGACTTCTATGGATCAAAAATGTATATTGAAAAATGCAAAATGCACCTGCAATATGCAAACTGCAACCTGCATAGGTGTGAATCAGGCCTTATAAGTGATTACATAATCTCTGTTGTAGAGCTGCATAGGGGACTAAGGCTGGATTCACACCTATGCAGTTTTAGTGCTTTTTGCATTTTGCAGATTTTCACTACAGTCCATTTAACATGGTTTCCTATGGAACACGTTCTGTAGTGCAAATCTGCAAAATGCAAAAAGCACTAAAACTGCATAGGTGTGAATCAGGCCTTATAGAGGCGGGGGTGGAGAAACAGCAACACACTGATCTTCCCAGTGAATGGCTGTGCAGGGGTGGGGTGTCAGCACAAGTCTGATCATTGGAGGACAGGCAGGCTGTTCTCCCAGCACATCCAGAAAACTGACCACGTTGGGATGGATCTGCTCTCATCCCCAGCATGGCCGGTTTGAAACAGGAAAACAGGGGGACTGGCATGATCACTAGGAATTTCACACGGTGGAAAAAAATACAAAGAGAACAGCATATTTTTAACACAATTACATGGTGCAACATACACATATCAGAAATATGAAATGTTGGGGGTTACGTATTGTTTAATTATGCTCCTATACTGATAAGATGATCACACTTTTTGCTCGAATTTACTATCTTCTTGGCATGACAGAGTGATAAGGGATCTAGATGCATGTCACTTGTAAGGACTATTGGCTCCATCCACACTAGTGATCAGGGCTATAGTGCAAATTCTGGCTTTTACAAAGCAGTAACCAGCCACAAATGTCAATGGCTGTTTGGATGTCAAGACAACCACCAGTTACATGAGATCAGGGACAAAGGGACAAATGATCATTTCTAGATGCAGACAGAGTGGGTCGAAGGGCAAACATCTACCCTTAAGAGCCAGTTCACACCACATGTAGTCCAGTGCGTTTTTTTTCTGCATCAAAAATACATGGAAAGTAGGTTATATCATTTTTAATGGCATAGTTCACACCAGTGCTTGCAGTTCCAGTGCGTAGAGCATGCTGCATTTTTCCTGCACTGGACTGTACTGGATGCCATTGAAAACCATTTAACCTACTTTCCATGCATTTTTGATTCAGAAAAAAAATGCACTGGACTGCATGTGGTGTGAACTGGCCCTTAAAGGTTAAGAAAAAAGAGGAGGAAAATGCACGGGACTGCATCAAAAATGCACTGGAACGCATCAAAAACATGTCAAAAACACGCATGCAGAAAAGCATCTGGAACGCATCCGGACTGCGTTTCTATGGTGTGAACTGGCCCTAAGCGCACCTAATCACTGCATTTGTTAACAGCTGCAAAAATCCGTGGCCCTGACAGCCTGTCATGGCTTTGGACAGGCTGAGCAGCCACAGCTATTCCCTAAACACCTGTCATTCTTGGTGCTGGAATTTACACTCTGTCCTAATCACAAGTGTCAAATATCCCAAAGGCCACAATCACTTTTCACCTACTTCTCTGCAGGTGAGCAGCCAAGATCACATGAGTATATTGGATATTTAGGGAAACAATACAATCAGCATTCTTCCTGTTCCTAATAAATGTGACAAAAGGAAGGGTCTTGTGATGGTGGCTGTAAGGAATGCAAACAACCCTTATATTTACCTTTCAGACCATGCAGGAGCAGACATCCCAACCTGCAAAAACTAATTTCAGGGAGGTCACGCTCCGTGCCGACAAACCCAACCCCCCCCCCCCATTCATAATAAAATAATACTTTAAAGATAATTAATAATATAATGCCATAATAAAATAATACTTTAAAAGATAATTTTGTGTCACACTCGCCTCAATATGTCTTTTTCAGTCATTTAACCCACCGTGGGCTACGGAGAATTCACTGCTGCAAACAGTGCAGCGAGCTACACTTTCATTGTTTTTTACCCCTATTATGCACGGGTAATCTCATTGTGCCAATCTGCACCCTCACTGTGCCCTTCTGCAGCCTTGTAAGTGCCCATCAATGCAGCCTCATCAGTGCCATCAATGCAGCCTCACTGTGCCCATCTGCAGCCTCACTGTGCCCATCTGCAGCCTTACTGTGCCCATCTGCAGCCTTACTGTGCCCATCTGCAGCCTCACTGTGCCCATCTGCAGCCTCGTCAGTGGCCATCAATGCAGCCTCACTGAGCCAACAATGCAGCCTCACTGTGCCCATCTGCAGCCTTGTCAGTGCCCAAAAATGCAGCCTCACTGTGCCCATCTGCAGCCTTGTCAGTGCCCAAAAATGCAGCCTCACTGTGCCCATCTGTAGCCTCATCAGTGCCAACACTGCAGCCTCACTGTGCCCATCTGTAGCCTCATCAGTGCCCAACAATGCAGCCTCACTGTGCCCATTTGCAGCCTCGTCAGTGCCCAACAATGCAGCCTCACTGTGCCCATCTGTAGCCTCATCAGTGCCCAACAATGTAGCCTCACTGTGCCCATCTGTAGCCTCATCAGTGCCAACACTGCAGCCTCACTGTGCCCATCTGTAGCCTCATCAGTGCCAACACTGCAGCCTCACTGTGCCCATCTGTAGCCTCATCAGTGCCAACACTGCAGCCTCACTGTGCCCATCTGCAGCCCCACTGTGCCAACAATGCATCAGCCCCACCATTACCTTGAATACACACAGCAGGCGTCTCCCGCTGTGTCATGCAGCTGCAGTCCTAACTATTCGGCAGCCGTCCACTGCAGCAAAGCCCCGCCTCCTCATCCTTGATGGACGGTCAACTGAACACTGATACAATGCTGGGAAATTTAATCAGTGTTCCGATGAGGAGGCGGGGCTTTTTTACAGTGGACAGCCGCCAAACAGTTAAGACTGCAGCTGCATGACACAGCGGGAGACACCCGCTGTTTGTGATTACACAAACGGAGAGAAAGGAGGACTCTGCATTTGGATTGGCCCTGGGCGCTGCTGCAGATCAAAGCGGCCTCAGGGCAGGCGGCCTACCGGGAAATTTCTCGGTATCCCGGTATACCAGCCTGGCCCTGCTCCAGGTGGCAGTGCAGGCTCAGCCGGGAGATTGTGCCGCACTCGCGGGTGTCCGTGAGCCCACCCTCAAATGAGGGAGTATCCCGCGATTCGCGGGGGACTTGAGATGTCTGCAGGAACAACATATCTAGTGATCTTTGTTACCACATCACCAGGAACTAGATGGGAGTATCTCCTTTCCTCTACGTCTTCAGCTTTGTTAATAAGTAACAGCTCTACATTGAACTGCACACAATTAAAAGAGAAGTAAAGAATTTTTTTTTACAGAATCATACTTACCTAGCTGGAGGCAGCATCTGTCCAATGCTGCATCTGTCCCTCGCCGGCTCTAAGACTAAAAACCAAAAGATCAAACACTGCCGATCGCTCGGCGCTCAGGGCTCTCTGAGCAGAGAGGTGGTGACTGTCAGTCATCACTGTCTGCTCTGCGACCCCCCCCCCCCTTCTCGCTCACTGGAGCTGGGGCTGTGGTGGGGGTGGGAGTGTCCGGCTTAGGCTCTCAGAGGCTCGCTGAGAAGCTGAGCCAGGTGCCTCTCCAGGGTTCTGGGTGGATCCCCACAATATGGTTGTGATTGTTCCCCAGCCTGGACCGGCTTTGTGATGTCAGCCGACAGTGGGCTTAAGCCCGCTGTCTGCTGAAAATGGGTCACAGGGGTGAAGAATGAACTGCACTCCTTTGATCCACAGGAGAAGTACAGCCAAACAAGCTTTGGCTGTAGTTCTCCTTTAAAGCTGGTAAAGATGTTGCCTGTGATAGGTCTTGTTCATACTTGTGTTAGCACTCGGAAGAGCGATCTGAGGTGGATTGCTTTTCAGAGGGCATTTGACAGGAGGTAAAGAGGCGTTATGTTGCCTCCTCACTGCCTGTTTTAACACCTCTTCTGAGAACGTCAGGTGATGATGAAATGCATCCAGCAGAACTCCTGGTGGTTCATTTCCGGTTCTAGTGTAACGCACGCAAATTGCTAGGTGGCTTCCCAGTTTGATTGGGTAGATCAGCTAAACTTTACACTGCATGTTTTTTTTTTAAATCGGCTTTTGTATGCGATTGTTTTTTACAAATAAATCAATAGTTTTACACACTATGGGACGATCCCTCTTCTCTCTTTTTATTTTTTTGGTCCCTGCCGTTTGGCAACGAAGAGGACACCCACTCCAGGCATCCATTCAATGGCATGATCTGGTCCTTCAGTGACCACAAAACGTGACTGATTTCTCTTGTTGTACAAGGAGGTCAATACTATCTGGTGGGTGCGGACTGATTCACATGGGCACGTGGTGATACAGCATGCCAAGGGGTGACTTCTGGTGACAAGACACAAGTGTTATCTTATCTTCACTCTTCTATGGCCTGTCTACTTTATTTGTGGAATATTGCACACAGATATTACATTACTCTGAACCAGGGCTTTTTTTCAGCAGGAACGCGGGGGAACGCAGTTCCGGCACCTCTAGCTCTGAATGTATGTAATGGCAAGGGGTGCTGGGGTGTACTGGAGGGTCTATTGATGTTGGCTGCTGGGGGATCTATTGTTGCTGGAGAGGATCTATTTTTACAGGGGGAGAGTCTGTTGTTGCTGGGGAGGTCAGTTGTCACTGGTGGGGGATCTATTGTTGCTGTGGGACTCTTATGCTACTGGGAGACGATCTACTGTGGAGGGAGAGGTCTATTGTTGATGGCTGTTCAGAGTCTATTGTTGCTGGGGGTGCTCCATTGTTGCTGGCTACAGGGGATCTATTTTGCTTCCTATCATTAACAAATTACATACAAATTAGCACCACAAATTGATACTTGATTCTGTATCCATTAATGAGAGGTGAGTAGGGGGTGGAACCAAGGAATGGTGCTCAGAGGTGGGTAGGGAGTGGCACCAAGGAATGGTACTCGGAGGTAGGTAGGAGGGGGAACCAAGGAATGGTGCTCGGAGGTGGATAGGGAGCAGAACCAAGGAATGGTGCTTGGAGGTGGGTAGGGGGTGGAACCAAGGAATGGTGCTCGGAGGTGGGTAGGGGTGGAACCAAGGAATGGTGTTCGGAGCTGGGTAGGGAGTGGAACCCAGGAATGGTGCTCGGAGGTGGGTAGGGGGTGGAACCAAGGAATGGTGTTCGGAGCTGGGTAGGGAGTGGAACCCAGGAATGGTGCTCGGAGGTGGGTAGGGAGTGGAACCAAGGAATGGTGCTCGGAGGTGGGTATGGGATGGACACAAGAGGTGACTCGGAAGGTGGGAGTTCCTGCACCTATTCTGTGAGAAAAAAAGCCCTGCTTTGAACTGAGCACTTTATTAATATTATTTAATACTATTTGTGGTAGCTTTTATTATATTGCAAGCTCTATTTAACTCTTGGATGGTGTTTATTTGTAATATATTTTTATCCCCTAAATGCCCGGACCGCCACACCGCAACCATGTGCATTGTATGTAGATGTGGCCCTGCTCACTTGAATGGGCTGTATTACATAGGTACATAGTAGGTGAGGTTGAAAAAAGACACAAGTCCATCAAGTACAACCTATGTGTGATTATGTGTCAGTATTACATTGTATATCCCTGTATGTTGCGGTCATTCAGATGCTTATCTAATAGTTTCTTGAAGCTATCAATGCTCCCCGCTGAGACCACCACCTGTGGAAGGGAATTCCACATCATTGCCGCTCTTACAGTAAAGAACCCTCTATGTATTGCTGAGAATTACAGAGGGATAATTTTTTGCATTGGAGCTGTGACATGTATATATACCCCTGTACTGCCCTTGCATCTTGGGGGGAGGCATGGTTGTGGGCAGTAAAAACATAGCTCAACCACCCATTTTTTCTGCCCCCCCCCCAACTGCAAGTGTCAACTAGGCCTTACAGGGTTGAAAAATTAAGGAGCAATAGAAGGGCTGAAATACTTACCTTTGTGAAGAAAATGTTGCCCCAGGCTCCTTTTAGTGCTGGCCACGTGACAGAACCCTAGGCAATAAAGCAAACTTCTGCCTGCCCCTCAAATAATTAAAAGTCTACATACTGTAGCTGCTGACTTTTAATATTAGGACACTTACCTGTCCTGGAGTTCAGCGATGTTAGCACCGCAGCCGATGTTTCCAGGTAAGTGTATCATTCCTTCTATTACTATATATTATTGATATATACAGTATATTATATTATTTATCCATTCCAGAATGATAGTTAAGCCAGCCATACATGGATCAGAATTCAGCTGGTTCAGCAGGGACAAGCCGAATTTAAAATCATGTATGGGCACCTTGGTTGTACAGAAGTTGATCTACCGATTGACTTCTGTACAAACTGCCTGTCTCGTATTTCCTGATCAATCAGTGCCGTTGGCAAAATCCAGTAGCACTGATCATTGTAATCTGACGACGGGGAAAGCACCTTGACTATAGTACACAAAAGCTCAATGGAAGTGATTCTGATCATTTTTTTTTGTTCAACTTGCTGGTAGAACGAAATAAAGAATGGGCTGCCTTACCATAGCTGTAAAGTTAAAGTGTTACTAAACCCAGAACCCTGCATTCACTATATATGGTCTTCCACAGTGCACAAAACATGGAAATGCACTAGTTTTAGTAAATATAAACTGCTAAATACCTCTTCTCATCAGAAGTATATAGCAGTTTTGTGACTTCTATCAGTGTCTAGTTAAAGCTTGTAGGAGGCGTTTTCATTCTGCTCTGACTCTCCTTTCAGGCTGCAGGACCCCTGACCCTCTGTCTGGACAGTGCTGATTGGCCCTGTGCTGAGCACATGCACTTTACCAAGAAAAAAACTCTCTAGCAATACACACAAGACTGAGCATGTGCAGCTTGTCCCCTAGCCTCTGTTCTATCAGCAGATAGATTGGGGACAGGGGAAGAAGGGGAGGATCAGAAAAGGATCAAACAACCTTTTTACACAATGCAGAGGATTAGCCCCTTGGGTTCCACAGTGAGTATAACAATCATGCTTTACTGCATATACAGACTGATTTTACTGTTGTGGGTTTAGTAACACTTTAACATCAGGCCTGCTATAAAACACCCATTTGTTTCATGTTAACCTAAAGCTATGCTAGCAAGACCTGGAAAATATTACCTGTTGGTAGTCACTGGCAACCAGAAGTGAGAAATAATGTTCTAGAAAATACCATTGTTCCACAAAGTTTTCATAGATGCAACGCCATATTTCTTTTTTGCCTTCCTGTGGATCAGCTATGTTTATACAAGGTTTTCTATGTATTTATTTATTTTTCTGTAGTCTGAACCAGAGGGACTAGTCTTTTTTCCACTTGGCTAACTAGCCATAAGCTTTTGTTGGAGTACAGTTTTTTTTTTTTTTTAAAGTTAAAAAACATTACAGCTAAAAAACGCTACTGCAAAAACGCTGAAAAACTCATTCTACAGCTACCGCCACTGGCATTTTTATAATGTCCAGTGTGCATGAGGCCTTCTGGGGTTTTTTCCAGCTAGAAAATGCCCCTGCCAAATTCTTATAAAAGCCTATGTGTGCATGGACACATAGGATAACATGCTGGGGAGTTTACTGGCTGCAGAAAAAAAAAACGTCTGAAGCCAGCAGCTGTAAAAACGTCCAGTGTGCGTGAGGCCTAAGAGATAGCATTCATTGAATAAGAGCTGCCAATGACACTTGGACAAGGGAGGAGTGGCTGTGAATACAGTATGCTGAATTTGGACTTTGAGAAATGATTTGTGACAGTCACCCGCAGACTGATAATGTGTAAGTTGTATAACCTTTGAACCTTCCGTTTTGTAAATGATTATAAATCTGGCTTCATAAAGTAGAGGTTAATGATTTCTAATCTGAATGGTGTGAGGTTGTTAGCGCTGTTCCTCCAAGGTTCAGTGTTGGCACCATTACTTTTAAACCTATTTATAAATTATATAGATTTTGGATTAAAAGTACAATTTTTGTGTTTGCAAAATGACATCCAGCTATATTGTAGAATAAAGTCCATACAAGATGTCTGGTTTATAAGATGGCCTGGATGTACTGTTTGATTGGGCAAACTACCTGCAAAATGAATGAGTGAATGCTGATATATGCAAAGTTATCCACATGGGGCTAAAACATGAATGCATCATTTAGGAGTCAGTGGCGGCCCATTCCTAGAGGGCGCTGCCTCCCATATTAATGCCTCCCCTATTAATGCCTCCCATATTATTATTAATGCCTCCCATATTAATGACCCCCTGATCTACATATCAGTGGCACCGGACCATGGATTTCAATGGGGGGGGGTTTAAGCACCTGATTAGAGCCAGAGGCTCTAATAGGCTTCAAAAAAGGGTGGCCTCGGAGCGCAGAGCATTGCTATTTTCACACTAAAGTCCCCCCCGGCCACTCAGGAGGCAGGTCTGTGAGACCTGTTTCCCGATTGGCCAAAGCTCCAGGCAATCCTATTGGATGCCTGGCGCTTTGGCGGAAGAGGAGAGACGCGGCGGAGGAAGCTGCTGATGGAGCAGACACTGGAGCCACCGCGGTCGCTGCCCGCACTCCAGGAGAGGAGGAGAGGAGACCACAGCCTCGCTGGTAAGTGCCGGACTGCCCCGGAGGGGGTGTGCTTTAGTGCCGTGCCACGCCGCCGCAGGTGGGAGTACAACTGGGTGAACCAATAATGGAGAATTTTCTGGGTTACTTTACATCTGATTTCATATCAGCATACAATGTCAATCTTTACCTTCTAAAGCAGCCCATAGATAAGCCATCATGATCACCCATCCACACCTTCAATGTGGATGGGGGAGACCTCCCCACTGAGCTATCGTATTCTGATGGTGGGGCAACTTCCCCGCTGTCAGAATAAACTGATCAGCATTGCTGGCTATAGCACCTCTTATGGAGGTGGAACAATCTGACAGTGCGGTTGTACAGAAGTTCTGCACAACCACAGTGCCCATACACTGATTGAAATTTGGTTGGTCTCTGCTGAACCGGCCATATTTCCATTTATGTATGGATGGCTTAAAGCAAACAAGATTCATTCTATTCAAATAGGCATTGGGGTTTATTTACCAACGACAAATAGGCTGTTTACTTTGCCAGTGAATTTGCACATTGAAAGGAAATTTTCCTTTGCCTAATGAATGAGGTGAAGTTCTGCTTTGATACAGCACTAATATCTTCAAAACTATGCCTTTAAAGTGATTGTAAACTCATAAATAAAAACAAAAAAATCTGCCCCCCTCTAAATTAAGAGCACTAAGTGTCATTTCTGTCTGCTGCTTCGTTCCTCTGCTAACAGCATAAATCACTTGTGACAAATTTTCCTGACACCAAGAGAAAAATGGTGACGGGGAGAGATCTCCAGCAGTTTGACAGCCTCAGCTCTGTTCATGTGTGCTGTGTGAAGGGGGATGTGTCTCTTCTGTCCAATCAGCTCTCAGAACTTTCCTCACTGAGCTCTGCAGAGCTTCAGCTCTCTGCCCCCTTTTTTCGGAACTCTCTGACAAGCTTATACATTCAGCTGGATGTAGAGAAGAGAATACGGCAGATAAACAGGTACAACTCATGTAGGAGGATTTGTTTCATTTCTGTGTATCCCCTGAGGCTAGTCACTTCACTGGGTATAGGTAAGGGTATACAAGCACTTTAAGCCATAGTGTGCTAGTATGCGGGGGTGGAGCTCCCCTTTAACCACATACTAGCACATTATGACAGATTTACATTAAAAGGAAACCCTTCAGCGGTGTGCTGTCACATCTCTTGGCTCTTCCATCTTCACCCAGTCTTCCTTCTGGGTTTGCACTCTCTGGCTATTTGAATGGCCAGGCTGCAATGACGTCACTCCCGCACATTCGCACGGGAGTCATGGTCGCGGCAGAGAGCCCTGAATGGATGGCACACTCAGTGTGCTGTCAATTCAGAGATCAGTGATGCATTTGAGACATCACTGGTTGCTTCAAGTGTGAATATTTCCTAAACAGTGCAAGTTTGGAGACATTCCCTGTACCTACAGCTGACTATAAGTGCTACTAAAAGCTGACTATACAGTATGTCACAAGGCCAATTAACAGTGTCATTGGGGTGGTTACACTAACAATTTATAATGATGCTCTTGCATTTATGTCAATTTGCTTTATACTTTACACTTGATTTTGCTTAATTGTATATACTATATACAATTCAGCAAATATATAGTATGTATGAATGTTAATTAAGCATGTGAAATGTAGTTGGTTTTTAAGGGGGTCAACTTTTTAGGTGTTAGTAGAGCGGGTTTCCCTTAGCCAAGATGGTGGCGGCAGCACCTGAGAGCCGATTCAAGAATCGACTCTGGTGAGGACACCGCTGAATGCCTGGACAGCTATGTGTTCGAATAGTAAAAGCCAGCAGCGGCAATAATTGTTAATTTTTTTGGGGGGGGGGGCGAACAGAACTCCTCTTTAAAGATTTATCATTGTTTTATGTTGCAGATATAGCAGCTGTAGGATTAGAAAATAGAGGGATTTGCTATTTGAAAGAAACTCCAGTCCTTTTTGTGTTTAGTAAAAGTTACCAGCTACAAAAAGTGTAAACACTCACCTGTTCCAGGATCCAGCGCTGTGCTCGCCCGAGCCGTCCCAGGCTTCTCTCCCGGGGCCGGCATCTTAAAGAGGAGCTCCACCTTAAAATAAATTATTAAATCACTCAATCGCTCGGCTCTCGGATGCCCCGCCGCCATCCTCGGTCAGGGAATCGGGAAGTGAAGAGTTGCAACTTCACTGCCCGGCTCCCTATTGCGCATGCGCGAGTCGTGTTGCACCTCTGCACTGGTTCCCGTTGTGTTCTGGGAGCTGTGTGTTTTCCAGAACACAACGGGGGGGGGCGTCATCTGCGGATATTCTGCGGCTATCTAAGCCCGGAAGTGGCTGCAGATACCTGTATTAGACAGGTATCTGCACCCCCCTCCCCCCTGAAAGGTGCCAATTGTGGCCCTGGAGGGGGGGAGGAATCAGATGAGCGGAAGTTCCACTTTAGGGTGGAACTCCGCTTAAACTGTAGGTACCCGGCTGTGACAGCTTGCAGCTTCACAGGCGGGTGCCCACTGTGCATGCGCGAGCCGCGTTGCGCATTGTCAATGGTCCTGCAGTCTTCTGGGAATCTGACGTGTCCCAGATGACTGCGGGGATGGAGGGGCAGAGGAGGACTTTTGGTCAGATTGCCTAGGCGATCCATGTGAAAGTGGGAGCGGGTACCTTTCAAAACCAGGTACCCATTTTCTCCCCTCAAAAAAAAAAGTGCAATTTGCAGAAGAGGGGCCTTAAAGCAGACCTTCCTCTTTTGGGTGGAGCTCCCCTTTAACCAGAAAATCTTGGAGTTTATTAATAAGGAAATATAAGCTGAACCAAGAAGTAGTTAGGCTGGCCATGCATGTTCAATTCTCTTGTACAATTTTCCTTTAGATTTACCAAAAATCATATAATATGAGGTCAAACAAACTAAACAACTTTGTATCCAGTTAGGCAAGCCCTTTTACTACATAGTTTAACCACTTAAGGACCGGAAAAATTTGCCCCCTTAATGACCAGGCCATTTTTTGCGATACGGCACTCGCTTTAACTGACAATTGCGTGGTCGTGCAATGTTGTACCCAAACAAAATTGACATCATTTTTTTCCCACAAATAGAGCTTTCTTTTGGTGCTATTTGATCACCTCTGCATTTTTTATTTTTTTGCGCTATAAACAAAGAGCAACAATTTAAAAAAATACTTTTTGCTATAATACATAGCCAAAATATATATATAAAAAATGAATTTATTCATCAGTTTAGGCCGATATATATTCTTCTACATATTTTTGGTAAAAAAAAAAAAATCACAATAGGCATATATTGATTGGTTTGCGCTAAAGTTATCGCGTCTACAAACTATGGGATAGATTTAGGGACTTATTTTTTTTAAATTGTTTTTACTGGTAATGGTGGTGATCTGCGATTTTTAGCAGGACTGCGACCTTGCGGCGGACAAATCTGACTCCAAATGGCACTTTTTGGGGACCAGCGACATTATTACATTGATCAGTGCTAAAAAAAATGCACTGATCAATGTAAAAATGACACTGGCAGGGAAGGGGTTAACACTAGGGGGCGATCAAGGGGTTAAGTGTGTTCCCTAGGTGTGTTCTAACTGTAGGGGGGATGGGCTGCCAGAGACATGACAGAGATCCCTGTTCCCGATCACTGGGAATAGTAGATCTCTGACATGTCCCTTGTCAGAATAGGGATCCGTCTTGTTTACAAAGGCATATCCCCATTCTGCCTCTGCACTAGGCGATCGCGGGTCACCAGTGGGCATCGAGTCCGCCCGACCCGCGGGCACGCTCTCGCAGCATGTGCAGGCATGCGCCTGTGCGAGCAGCTACGGCGATTTGCGCAGGAGAGCCAACCTGTCGCCGTATAATGACAGCGGCTGGTCGGCAACTAGTTAAAGTGGATGTAAACCCCATTCATAAAATCTGACCAAGGCACATATATCTGTAGTGTTTACTTATCTCTCTCCAAAGCACTAAATCCAGTGTCTTTCTGTTGCTCGGTTTCTCTGTTATCAGCATGATAACTTCTGACAAACTCTCAGACATAGGAGCAGCTGGAAATTTGGGTGGAGAGGGAGCTTAGAGATAGATAAGCAGAGAGCTTGTCTATTCAGACTGCAGCTCTGCATGTTTCTTCATTTAAGCTCTGCCTATGTGGAGGGGGGGTGTGTACCTTTCCTCCAATCAGCTGTCATACAGTGTATGTCCAGACTCCCCTCCCACTGCTGAATCAGAAAACAAGATTTCTAACAGGATGTGCACTTTCTAAACAGTGTAGAAAGGACAGCAGATATACACATACAATTTATGTAGGGAGATTTGTTTCATCTCTGTGTATCATCTGAGGCTGTTCACATCACTGGGTATATGAGAGGGTTTACATCCACTTTAAGGTAAATATAAAGGAAAATTGTACAAGAACATTGAACATGTATGGCCAGCCTTAAGGTGGGGGTTTGGTCACGTTGTATAAAAATATAAATGGTCCATATGATTTGGCTGTTAAAGCGGGAGTCCACCTAAAAAAAAAATATTAAAAGCCAGCAGCTACAGATACTGCAGCTGCTGACTTTTAATAAATGGACACTTACCTGTCCCAGGGTCCAGCGATGTCGGTAGCCGACGCTGATCACTCGCTCGACTCTCTGCAGCTGCCGCCGCCATTCTAGGTAAGGGAATCAGGAAGAGAAGTGTTGCGGCTCCACTTCCCGGTTCCCTACTGCGCATGCGCGAGTCGCGCTGCATGTCATAACTGGTCCCCGCTATGTCCTGGGACCTGTGTGTTTCTCAGGAGACAGCGCAGAGGGACGGGAAGAGGCATAGACTTCCGTGGGAGTCTATGCCAGGAAGTGGGTGCAAATACTTGTCTTAGACAGGTATCTGCACCCCCCTCCCCCCTGAAAGGTGCCAAATGTGACACCGGAGGGGGGGAGGGTTCTGAAAAGTTCCATGTTTGGGTGGAACTCCGCTTTAAGTTTAAAGTCATTGCAAAGGGCATAAGTGCACCTGAAGGAAAAGAGGTTTAACCACTTGCCGACCAGCTGCCGCAGCTTGTTGTGGTTGGATGTATTGCTACAAAAAAGGGCTGGAAGGCTTCTAAATGCACAAATTATAACTAGCTATTATTAGGTAAAGTGATAACAATGCAAAATGTTGATCCAGGGAGTAACTGATTTGCTATTAATACTTATAAGAAATAAAGAAATATTTATTCAGGGAGTATCCAAACAGCTGGTAGCACTTTCTATTTATAAGAATTAACATTGTAAACTGTTGATCTAGAGCAGGGGTCTCAAACTGGCGGTCCTCCAGCTGTTGCAAAACTACAAGTCCCATGAGGCATTGCAAGGCTGACAGTTACAAGCATGACTCCCACAGGCAGAGGCATGATGGGACTTGTAGTTTCACAACAGCTGGAGGGCCGCCAGTTTGAGACCCCTGATCTAGAGAGTATCCGATTCACTTTTGGGAATGGGAGATATTACAGTATATTCCCTGTTAGAGCAAATTAATTAACACTTTCTAAAGGTTTTTTTTCCCTTTCTCTGGATTATCTATGCATTCAGGGTTATGATGGTGCAAGGTTTATTTATTTTTATTTTTTTGGGGTATACATGTGCCTTTTTCAAACTATGTAACTATACTCAAGGTGAAGTGGGGCCATCTCAATTTTTCACCTATAAGAACAGAAATACTCTTAAACAAGACTTCAAGTTCATGGAAATAAAAAAAAAACAGACACATAGATGGTTGTTATCTGATAACCATATGTACTATTCTGTTGGTCTGATAAGAGAACAGATAACAATAAACATGTTGCTACCATATTTTAAAGCCAATTATCAGCAAGCTAGATAGAATCGCTATAAAAATGTTCTGTAATGGTGTGTTTAAAATAGACATTTTAGTAACCCTACAAGTCTGCGTGAATCAATTCTGATATGTCACAAAAGAAAGCAACAGTGCAATTTTTCAGAAATGGTCCACCTTTTATTAAAAAGCAACCCTTGAGTTGTAGTAAAGTGACTTTACCACAGATGAGCTAATATCATAAGTCTGCTGCAGGCAGTAGGGAGCATTTCCCCAGTCTTTTCTCCCCCAGTGATCAGGCTTCACCAGGGCCATCTTTACCACAGGGCAAAAGGGGCAGCTGCCTCGGGTCCAGTCATTGTTGTAGGGCCCAAAGCAGCCATTGAGCCCACATTGCCCGAAAATAGTTGATAAGTGGATTCGGGAGGGCCCAAGAAAATGTTTGCCCAGGGTCCAATCAATATTAAAGACGGCCCTGGTCTTCACCAATGTATAGTAACGTTCTAGCAAGTCACAAGGTGAGAGACTGCAGCAGGGCTGATCTTTGTGATATACATATTTGTGAACACAGCTAAGACAGACAGTGGGATTTACTAGAGTGTATCATCTCTGCATCTGCATGCTTGAGTCAGCATCTGGATTGTTTCCCCAGCAAAAGTAGTGCTGTCTTTCTGGAGCGAAAACAGATGAAGACATAGTCAGGGGAGTACTGTGATATCTTTGAGAAAGAAGAAATAACCGTTAGGCTTCATGTACACATGGCCGTCATTTACCGCTCTGCGAGAAAACGCAAAACACACAATTTTGCTGGGGTTTTGCCGCATTTTGTGTTTTCCTGCAGCCAGTGATCAAAACGTTCCTATGCTGAATGTGATTCTTCCACAGGAGAGGGAGATTGAACCTCACCTAACTGCAGCAGCTCCTAAACTATGCTAAAAGCCTATGTGTACATTGACACATAGTAATAAACAATATAAGGCTGTGCTAGGTTAAATGTCACAAGTATGAAAGCTGCTGGCACATAAGTGCTGAAATAACAACATAAAAAACAAATGTGTAACGTGGGTGCAGCGATTAGACCCCTTTCACACTGGGGCATTTTGCAGGCGCTACAGCGCTAAAACTAGCGCCTGCAAAGTGCCCTGAAAGAGCCGCTGCTGTGTCTCCAGTGTGAAAGCCCCGAGGGCTTTCACACTGGAGCGGTGTGCTGGCAAGACGCTAAAAAAAGTCCTGCTAGCAGCATCTTTGGAGCGGTGTATACACCGCTCCTTCACCGCTCCTGCCCATTTAAATCAATGGGGTAGCGCGGCTATAATGCCGCCATAGCGCTGCTGCAGCAGCACTTTGCTGTGGTTTTAACCCTTTCTCGGCCGCTAGCAGGGGTTAAAAGCGCCCCGCTAGCGGCCGAACAGCGCCGCGAAATTGGCGGTAAAGCGCCGCTAAAAATGGTGGTGTTGTACCGCCGCCGCACCCACCAACCCAGTGTGAAAGGGGCCTTAAAGTGGTTGTAAAGTCAACATTAAGAAATCCTGCAATCTGCAGTGTTACAGGATTGTATCGTGTGCAGTGTGTGTCTTTGTGTAAAATTATTGCAATAAATACCTTATTTACAGCGCCGCTGGGGGCTCATGTGACCCACCGGAGCTCTCCTTCCCTGCAACGAGCACTGCAGAGGGAGTGACCGAGATCCCCCGCTGACGTCAGCTGGGAGGAGAGGAGGAAAGCAGCGGGAGGTCATGTGAGCGCCCAGCGGCACTGTAAATAAGGTATTTATCGCATCATTTTACACAAAGACATACACTGCACATGATATAATCCTGTAACACAGCGGATTACAGGATTTCTGAAAGTGATTGTAAAGGCAGAAGGTTTTTTATCTTAATGCATTCTATGCATTAAGATAAAAAACCTTACCTGTGTAGCAGCCCCCCTCACACTTACCTGAGCCCATCTCTATGAGCTGACAGGCAGGGAGGGAGTGGGAGAGGGGGGAGAGAGGGGAGCAGCAGATGACGGAGGCACGTAAACTGACCAGAGTAATCGGGGCTCAGCAGCCATGATTATCGTGGTCATCACAGACAGGGGGACACAGAAACTGTGAATTACCACTTGTTTGGCCTAACAAATTGTGAAATGGAATCTCTAGGCACTAAAGATTATTTAGGTAAATAATGGATTCCAACAGAAGAAACATGATGTCATTGATCTGTTGAGGAGGGGTGCCGACATCCACACAAGGCTACAAAATGATTACAGAGATGACACCACTGACAACAACGTCTTGTCATTGGGGACTCTTGGCAATGGTGTCATCTCTGTAAACATTCTGAAGCCTTCTGTGGAAGTGGGACAGCTTGCACCTCTCCATTGTCAGGAACTCAATGACAGTGTGTTACTTCTGCTTGGAATCCATTATCTACCTGCAACGAAAGGTTAAACGAAAAAAAAAAAAAAAAAACAGATTCCACAATCCACACACATTCAGCTAGCCCATACATGGATCGAAATTTGGATGATTCCTGCTGAACTGGCAGAAGTTCAATCCATGTATGGTCAGCTTAACATTCTCTCCATAATGGAAGTCAAATCCAGACTCTGTAGGACATTCTTTAAAGAAAATCTAATAGTTAAATCGTCAGGCACCATAGACAAGTTGACAAGAATCTGAAAGCCTTGGGTCGATTGTTAATTATCAAGAGATTTTGAGTGACAATTGCTAGTCCTTTAGGAACATAAGCTACATTTTTGTTGCTCATTGGTCGAACAAGCCAGCGTCCCTGGATTGCACAACCCCCCCTCCCCCCCCCCCTCTCTTCCTCCCCATTCCTGTTCTATTTCCTTATTCCTTTTTCGTAGAATGACCAATCGTTTGGGCTAACAAATTGTGAAGATGAATCTTTAGGCACTCACTACACACTAATGTGTAGCTATGCACTCCTACCTCAATTGCTACACAATGATGTGTTACCATCCCTTGTCACAAAAGGGATTGGGAGCCAAAAAAAGAGCCCACCAGAGAAAGCAGTTTTAAATGAGGACAAGTGCGATATTACCCAATGAGATCACTTTATTAGAAATTATGGAATAAATCAATGAACAAAACAAAATAATCTCCACCTCTCAACATTACAATAAATGACAACGTAGTCATGTAAACAAACGAAGCACGGGCTCACAATGACGCAAACACACAACACTATAGTAACTATAATAAATCCCACAGTGGGATGAGGCAATGGCTGAGCCTGAGAATAGTTGGTCTCGCAGGAGTAACCACCATAAGTTACTGAGTATAGAAGAGCTCATCTCTAATAAGAAAATACTAGAACTATCACTCCTGGCGTTCACCAGCCAGTCCACTACTAGAGCGCTCAAACCCAAGCCTACATACATGTTTGTATATGCATCATGGTTGCCGGCCAAGTAGTGGACTGGCTGGTGAATACCAGGAGTGATAGAGTCTATTATTTTCTCATTAGAGATGAGCTCTATAGTAACTTATGGTGGTTTCTCAAGTGAGACCAACTATTATCAGCCATTGCCTCATCCCACGGGATTGGGATTTATAGTTACTATGTGGTTAGTTACTGCTGTGTGAGTGTTTGCATCATTGTGAGCCCAGGATTTGTTTACATGACAATGTTGTAATTTATTTTAACGAAAAACTCTTGTAGTGTCTTTATTCACTTTTTACACTTTTTTAGGTGAGTGAGTGGGGGGCTTCCAGATTCTGAATAATCCCCCCACACGCAGACCCCCACAACCAGCATCCAGGGTTGTGGGGAGGAGGCCCTTATCCCCTTCAACATGGGGACAAGGTGCTTTGGGGGGGGTAGTCATGTGGTATGGTTGGGGGGGGGTGCTCGCTCATCCCCTCTCTTTTCTGACCTGCTGGGCTGCATGCTCAGAAAAGGGTCTAGATTTTGGGGGGGATATGCCTTTTTTTTTCAACTTTGGCGTGGGGTTCCCCTCAAAATGGATTAGGGGGATCCACGCTATTTCTTTGCAAATATTTTTATTGCTGTCAATGCTTGTTTTTACATTCAGCTGTCAGTGGAGAAGCCTGCTGACAGCTGATGACTCATCGGTTGTTAAGGATGTGGCAGCCAGCTTCCCGGCTCTCTCCTTAACAACAAGCTATACACAGAGGGTTATTATCGCTTGTATATCAAGTCAAAATTTATTAAAAAATGTTGCTTGTCTTGCAAAACGCTCTCAAAAAAAGTTACTCTCAAACCAAGGTTTTACTGTATTTAATATGCCTTTAAAGTGGAACTTAACCACTTGCCGACCAGCCGCCGTCGTTATACAGCGGCAGGTCTGCTCTCCTGCGCAAATCGCCGTAGCTGTACGGCGGCTCGCAGGCGGAGTGTGCCCGCGGGTCGGGTAGACTCGATGTCTGCCGGAGGCCCGCTAACGCGTATTACAGAGGTAGAACGGGGAACTGCCTTTGTAAACACTGATCGCTGTATAAATGCCAATGGGCCCAAAAAGTGTCCCATCTGTCTGCCGCAATGTCGCAGTCCTACTAAAAATTGCAGATTGCCATCATTACTAGTACTAGTAAAAAAGAAAAAACATAAATCTATTCCCTATTTTTAGACATAAACCAATCAATATATGCCTATTGCGATTTTTTTTTAACCAAAAATATGTAGAAGAATATATAGCGGCCTAAATTGATTTTTTTTTCAAAATTGTCGCTCTTCGTGTGTTTATAGCGCAAAGGATAAAAACAGCAGAGGTCACCAAATACCACCAAAAGAAAGTTCTATTTGTGGGGACAATTGTCAGTTAAAGCAATGCAGTGCCGTATCGCAAAAAATGGCCTGGTCATTAAGGGGGAAAATCCTTAGTGCCAATTGGTAAAGGGGGGGGGGGGGTGCAAACAAGCAGAACTTCTTTTGGGTGAAGTTTTGCATATAAAACATTTTTTTTAGGTGGAGGAGTGTTAAGCTGGCCATACACTAGTTAATTTCTGAACAAATGTCCATACAAATATTCTCAGTATATTGGAGACCTGGCCGCTTCAGAATCTGTTCCTGTTGAGGAAGTTTGTATTCATTGTTCCCTTTTTGCTATTTTCACTCTCTAGTCAGCTGTACCCTGTACATGACTTCTGTTCCTGCGGTTGGGGGGTGTACGTTAAGTTTATCTTTTTCCATTCTCTTCACAATGTTTTTATTATCTCGTATTGTGTGTTTGTATTCTATATTTTACTTTTATTTTGTTTTCTTTTATCTTAGATTTTGTTCCCATATCCTCTTTGGTCTTTCGGTGCCCAAACTGATAACTTAACAGTTAATTGTGAAAAAGCGGCCGAAGCCCTAGCTGGACTGCTCAGCGCTCAGCAACCCAACCCCCTCTTCCTTCTTCTTTTTTTTTCTATACTAAACAGGATATATACTTTTTCAATACAAAACCCAAAAGAAAACATTACATATTTTGCAGCTTACCAATTCTTAGATGTAATGGTCACATTCGTTTTTGGTTTTAGGCTTTCTTTCTTTTAATCTGGTGATTCTGCCAGTAAGTCTGTTGTTTTTCAACAGAACAAAATGTCCTGCAACTGTAGCAGCAAGATGGTTGGACAAACCACTTACAACTGGCGGGTTACTTACAATGATCAGCTTTTATTTATTCATGTAAAAACCTTATCCCCCCCCCAAAAAAAAAAACTGTTGCTGTAACTGCTTATAACATTTTAACTGGAGTTTGGCTTCAATTTGTTAGTGTATTTAAATCTGCTAGTACATCTAACACTCCCCTTGCCCCCTTACTGACAATGCTGCTGTCCAAAGGTGCCCCCCCCTGTGCTCCTTCATCCAGAGTGGGGGCACTCTAATACAGGAGGATTGTTACTGGCCAGATCACCAGGTTAAAACAGAGGGGGAAAAGCCTAAAAAAGAACACTAATGCAGCCACCACATCTAATGGTTAATATACTGCAATATACACTGAGCAAAATTATAAACGCAACACTTTTGTGTTTGACCCCATTTATCATAAGCTGAGCTCAAAGATCTACAACTTTTTCTATGTACACAAAAGGCCTAATTCTCTCAAATATTGTTCACAAATCTGTCTAAATCTGTGTTAGTGAGCACTTCTCCTTTGCAGGGATAATCCATCCACCTCACAGGTGTGGCATATCAAGATGCTGATTAGACAGCATGATTATTGCACAGGTGTGCCTTATGCCGCTTACACACGAGCGGACTTTTCAATTGGACTGGTCCAACGGACCTAATCCGGTGCACAATCCGACCGTGTGTGGGCCCCATTGGACCTGCAACGGACTTTTTCGGTCGAAAATCTGACGGACTTTAGATTTAGAACATGTTTCAAATCTTTCCGACAGACTCGAGTCCGGTCGAAAAGTCTGCTCATCTGTATGCTAGTCCGTTGGACAATAACCCACGCTTGGGCAGCTATTGGCTACTGGCTATCAACTTCCTTATTTTAGTCCGGTCGTATGTCATCACGTACTAATCCGTCGGACTTTGGTGTGATCGTGTGTGGGCAAGTCCGTTCATTCAAAAGTCCGTCTGAAGTCCAGCAAAAGTCCGTTGGAAAGTCCGTCGGACTTATCCAGTCGAAAAGTCCGCCCGTGTGTACGCGGAATTAGGCTGGCCACAGTAAAAGGCCACTCTAAAATGTGCAGTTTTAGGCTACTTTCACACCGGGCGTCAGTGGTAAAGCGGCGATATTTTTAGCGCCGCTTTACCCATGTTTTAGCGCCCGAAAAAGGGTTAAAGCGGCGCTTTGGTGGGGCTGCCTCATTGTTTTCAATGTGCAGGGGTGCTTTAGGAGCGGTGTATACAGTGTATTTAGTGTATCCTACAGCGCTGCAAAGATGCGGCTTGCAGGACTATTTTTACCGCTCTGCAAGCGCACCGCTCCAGTGTGAAAGCGCTCGGTTTTCACGCTGGAGAGACAGGAGAGGCTCTTTACAGGTGCTATATAGGCGCTATTTTTAGCGCCTCAGTGTGAAAGTAGCTTTACTGTATTGGGGGGGTCCGAAAACCAGTCAGTATTGGGTGTGACCACCATTTGCCTCACACAGTCCAGCACATCTCCTTCGCATAGAATTGATCAGGTTGTTGATTGTGTCCTGTGGAATGTTGGTCCATTCCTCTTCAATGACTGTGTGAAGTTGCTGGATATTGGCAGGAACTGGAACACGCTGTCGTATACGCCGATCCAGAGCATCCCAAACATGCTCAATGGGTAACATGTCCGGTGTGTATGCTGGTCATGCAAGAACTGGGATGTTTTCAGCTTCCAGGAATTGTGTACAGATCCTTGCAACGTGGGACCGTGCATTATCATGCTGCAACATGAGGTGATGGTCGTGGATGAATGGCACAACAATGGGCCTCATCAATAAAATGCACCTGTGTTCGTTGTCCATAGCATAAGCCTGCCCATACCATAACCCCACCGCCACCATGGGCCACTCCATCCACAATGTTGACATCAGCAAACCGCTCACCCACACAATGCCATACACGCCGTCTGCCATCTGCTCTGTACAATGAAAACTGGGATTCATCTGTAAAGAGAACACCTCTCCAAAGTGCCAGACACCATCGAATGTGAGCATTTGCCCACTCAAGTCGGTTAGGACGACGAACTGCAGTCAGGTCGAGACCCCGATGAGGACGATGAACATGCATATGAGCTTCCCTGAGACGGTTTCTGATAGTTTGTGCAGAAATTCTTTGGTTATGCAAACTAATTGTTGCAGGAGCTGTCCGGCTGGTCTCAGATGATCTTGGAGGTGAAGATGCTGGATGTGGAGGTCCTGGGCTGGTGTGGTTACACGTGGTCTGCGGTTGTGAGGCCGGTTGGATGTACTGCCAAATTCTCTGAAACGCCTTTTGAGATGGCTTATGGTAGAGAAATGAAAGTTCAATTCAAGGGCAACAGCTCTGGTAGACATTCCTGCAGTCAGCATGCCAATTGCACGCTTCCTCAAAACTTGCGATATCTGTGGCATTGTGCTGTGTGATAAAACTGCACATTTTAGAGTGGCCTTTTATTGTGGCCAGTCTAAGGCACACCTGTGCAATAAGGATGAGCTCGGGCGTGTTCGCACAGCCCACGTGCGGAGCCCGCCAGGAAGTCTCACGGCGCTGCGCTAATCACAGGCAGTGAGACATTTTCCCGATCTCTGCAGCCGCACATCGGGAAAATGTCTCACTGCCTGTGATTAGCGCAGCGCCATGCCGACTTCTTGGTGGGCTCTGCACGTGGGCTGTGCGAACACGCCCGAGCTCATCCTTACTGTGCAAAAATCATGCTGTCTAATCAGCATTTGGATATGCCACACCTGTGAGGTGGATGGATTATCTCTGCAAAGGAGAAGTGCTCACTAACACAGATTTAGCCTAGGTTCACATTGGAGCGATTTGTCATGCGATTTGAGAGATCAAATCGCATGACAAGTCGCAGCCTATTGGAGGCAATGGCACTGTTCCAATCGGTGCGACACTGATTTTGCAGCACCACACGGATTTGCAAAAGTAGTTCCTGCGCTACTTTTGCCGATTTCAGGTGCGACTTCAATAGACATCTGTGCATGAAGCCACACAGATGTCTATCAAGTAGCACCTGAAATCACGCTGACCTGCTACTTTAAAATTGTGCTACTTCAAGGGAAGTGGGCGCAATTTTAAAGAAGCATCAATGTGAACCAGGGCTTAGACAGATTTGTGAATAATATTTGAGAGAAATAGGCCTTTTGTGTACATAGAAAAAGTTGTAGATCTTTAAGTTTAGCTTATGATAAATAGGGGCAAACACAAAAGTGTTGCGTTTTTATATTTTTGCTCGGTGTATTATATTTTATTTTTTTTTTATTTAATACCCCTTTAACTATTGTGTTACAGGAACAATGCTCAGAAAAACTGCCATTCTTAGGCCTACCTGCAGTAAGGTTGCCACATTTTTAAAATAAAACCTGGGAGCACCCTATTGACAATGTCCAACCACACCCACAAACCACACCCCATTTGTAGTCACACCTACAAAATCATGCCCTCATTTTTAACATGCCCTGAAAACTAAACAATGGGTCACAGGCTTTTGGTAAGAGTCAGACATGCAAGGTACAAAGACCAAATGCCTTGGGCACCACGAGTAGAAAAAAAATGTGGAGCATGTGCGAATTTTGGGTGTGACCAAAATGCTTTAGCAGTGGGAGGGGCTTAACCACTTTCCGAGGGCCCACCGCACATATACTGTGGTAGGGCGGCACTTCAGGGTCTGGGCCATGCATATGCGCCACCGGCGACCCGCTCCCATTGTGATTAGACACAGCGGAAGCTGCTCTGCAGGTACCATGGACTCGATGTTTGCCAGGACCCTGCCAATCAGAGAGGGAGGGTCAGGCAGAGAGCCAGAACAGTGATATACCTATGTAAACAAGGCAGATCGCCGTTCTGTCAGTAAGGAAGGCATGGATCCATGCCTTCCCCTAGTAAAAACACCTTCCACAGTACACAAGCACTGGCTAAGCAATTAACCCTTCGATTGCCCCTGATGGTAACCCCTTCTTAGCCAGTGTCATTAGTGCAGTGACAGTATATGTTTTTAGCACTGATCACTGTATTCATGTCACTGGTTCCCAAAAAGTGTCAAAAGTGTCAGTTAGTGTCCGACTGTTCACCGCAATATCGCAGTCCCGCTATAAGTCGCCATTACTAGTAAAAAAAAAAAAAAATCCCATAGTTTGAAGACACTATAACTTTTGCACAAACCAATCAATATACACTTATTGGGAATTGTTTTTACCAAAAATATGTAGCAGAATACATATTGCCCTAAATTGATTAAGAAATGTATTTATTTTTTCATTTTTTTATTGGATGTGTTTCATAGCAAAAAGTAAAAAATATTGTTTGTTTTTCAAAATTGGTGGTCTTTTTAATAGCGCACAAAATAAAAAGCGCAGTGGTGATAAAATACCACCAAAAGAAGCTCTTTTTGTGGGAAGAGGAAGTCATACATTTTATTTGGGTACAGGGTCGCACGACTGCGAAATGGTCAGTTAACATAATGCAGTGCCGTATCGCAAAAAATGGCCTGGTCAAGGGGGTAAATCTTCCAGCGGTCAAGTGGTTAAAGGAGCGGGACCAACTAAAACCCAAGCCTACTCTGCTATTGGTCAAGGAGTGCATAATGCACAGAGTGCATAGGTCAGGATTACAGAACACACAGAGCATGTAATGGCTTTCCCTGTCTGGCTTTTGAAGTCTAAAGGTTAGGAAAGAAAAGTCCAGTTGGCACCTGCACAGTGCAATGTTTCGCTGCACCACTGGGTGGCTGGTGACAATCCCATGGATGCTTGTTATTTGGGAACAGACCTGTCAAAACAGGGACTGTCCCCGGAAAACAAGGGACGAATGTTAATCATAACCGGCATGAAACTGTCCACTACATGGGAGGCATCCACCAAGTAAATATTCAAGCACAGCAGTACAAGTTATCTTACTTACTACAGCCTATGATTGGACAGTAAATGAGCAGAAACAGAAAAATTAGGTCAGCATTCTGCCCACCATGATGTCCTTCTGTCAGCATGCACCTTTTGTATGCCTGATTGGCTTCTAGTGCTGCCCCTCTCTCTTCCAGCACAAATACCCCCCAATCATCCCTTCTAGCACAAATCCCCTCCCCTCTACCATATTACCTTTTCCAGCACAAACCCACCAAAATCTCCCCTCCTAGCACAACCCCCCCCCCGGGTGAGTCCCTTTAAAACGGAACACATATTAATTACACGGGTTCCGTGGCTGATTGAGGTGGTAAATAAACTCAGTGCCTTACCTGCAATAAATTAGCCTCAGAACCTGTGTATTACATATGTGTTCGGGTTTAAAGGGATGAGGTTTGGCAACCCTACTCCCAACACAAATCCTCTCAAATCACCACTCCTAGCACACCACCCCAAATTCCCCTCCTAGAACAATTCTTATCCCCTGCCGCCCCCCAAATCCCCCCTCCCAACACAAATCCCCTAGCCCCAAACTCCTTGTGGTGCCCCCCACCTCACATGATACCACAGTGCCCAGGGCAGTTTCCCCCTCGCCCACCCCTTGTCGCAGCCCTGGATCTGTAAACATATTTTATTTGAAATGTTGTAAATTGAATTGATTGTTTTGACACCTCTCCTCCTCTTTTGCAGGTTGTTCCCTTCCAGAGTGCCATACTTGGGGGGATCTCAGATGGAAAGAGAGTGACTCTCCAAGGACAAGTCCACAGTCATGCCAAGATGTACGTTACTGAGCAAAAGCAGAATTAGTATTAAAGTAAACTGAGGGAACATATAGGTTGCCACTGCTGACGTCTTCTAAAAAATTCTAAGTTCCTGGCTTTCAAATTGATCTAGTGGCTTATATGCTTTATTTTGTCACAGACCCTAAACAAGTTTGAAAATCAAAGTGGTTTAAAGCTTAGAACCTGAATGTCTTATAATAGTCAACTCAAATCCCAGACCTCAATCCAATCGCAAATCTGTGGCAAAACTTGGAAATTGTTCACCATCAGCTCCTATTCAGCCTGACGGGTAGAATGATTTTGCTAAGAATGAACAAAAATTTCAGCCACAGATGTGCAAAGCTGATGTGCAATTTCCAAAAACAAGCAGCTGTAATAAAAGCCAAATGTGTTTCATTATCACACGGTACTCTCTCCTCCCTTAAATCCAACTTTTCATTTCAATGGAGACCTAACTCTATCTCTTATCTAGGCACAGCCATACCTAAGCAAACCTCTGACATATACCCCCTGAATTTCACCCCTTTACTTCAAAAACTTAGAAAGTTGACAGAAGAGCGGATGGATCTACCTTTATCCTGGATAGGACGTATCAACACATTAAAGATGGATATACTTCCCAAGCTGTTATACCTATTTCAAGCCCTACCCATAGTCCTCCCCTCTTCGTATCTCCATATCCTCCGCTCTCTGGCAATCAAATTTGTCTGGAGGGGCAGCCACCCAAGATTGAAACACAAACTCTTATGCTCTCCTATCACGAAGGGAGGTTTAGGCCTACCTGACTTTGAAACATACCATACGTCAGTAATCTTATCTCGTATCCTTGAGTTGTTCCCCCGTCCTATGATCAAAGCTGCCACGACTATAGAACAAGATCTATCCATATATGACCTACGAGCGCTTCTTTGGGGCCATGACAAGACATACAAATCCTTATCAACATTGTCCCCCCTCACCAGAGATGCCCTGACAATTTGGTACCGCAAAAGAGACACCCACTTATTATCCTCGGAACCAAGCCCCCTCACCCCCTTATTCGACAATCCAAATCTCCCAGAAGGACATTCAACCCACTCATTAGACACTTACAACAGAGACTCATGGCCCACTGCACACCAATTCGTTGATCACACCCTGGGCACATTCATAACCACCTCAACAGACGTTACCTCCAAGACGACACGGCTCACTCGTAGACACCTAAATTCCTATTGCAAGACACTGCACGACTCTAGACAAACTCATAGACCCTTGACCGGGTTCGAACAACTATGCACCCTCTCTGAAACTCCACGTCACACCTTATCACTGATATATAAATCAATTATACACCATACCTATGAAGCCCTACCTAGCTATACCTCTAAATGGTCAGTGGAGGTCGGGAAAGATATAACCGAGGCGGAATGGGGGAAAGCCTTCCTCTTCACAAACAAAACCTCCGTATCATGCTATACACAAGAGAAAAACTATAAATTGTTGTCGAGGTGGTACAGGGTCCCAACCACTCTCAGGATCATGTTCCCATCTAACACAGACAGATGCTGGAGATGCAACACAATGGAAGGTACTTATATACATATCTGGTGTGATGTTCTTCTCCAATTCTGGACCCAAATTTTTCAGATTTATTCAGACATTTATGACAAACCACTACTACCATCGCCCTCTATTGCCCTCCTATCCATTCTTCCAGGGACAATCAAATCGCAAAAAAACGGCCTTTTGAAATTCTTTGTTAGTGCGGGTAGACAACTCATACCCAGACATTGGAAAACCACTACACCCCCCACCCTAATTGAGTGGGTCGGGGAAGTAAATAATTACATGTTAATGGACGAAATGCAGGCCAAAGCCCTAGATAAATATGCCAAGTTCTCTTTTGTCTGGGGTATCTGGAGGAATTACTCTACCTCAGACAAACTCAAACAAAGGCTCTCGGCTAAGAACTCCACTTAGGAGTTGTACAAGCCAAACACATCATACCTTTCCCTTAAAATGAAGACCTCATATTTGGACTGAGGCTCGCTGTCCCACCACCCCTCCCCCCCTTCCCCCCTTCTACTATTCTTCTATTCTATACCTATTTCGCTTTCACCTATTCTGTCTCTCCTTTTCGTTCTTTTCTGAGTCTCCAATATATCTTTCTTGATGCAATATAATTATAGGATCTTCTACGAAATAGAGATCTAAAAACCTGGTACTAACCACACTTTTGAAAACCTATATATACGTTGGTTACCCCAGACTCCCTGTGTCCAGGGGTGCAGCAGGCTCCCAAAGGGGCACCCCCACATAGGGCAGTTAATGCATATATATCAATATACACCTGTTATACGGTTTTATCGTAACAAAATATTTATAATAACCCTTGCACTTATATATGATTGCACTATTTCAACACTTAAAAGAAATATTTGATTATTAGGAGACTATATGTCAGGTAACTGGCACTGTTTACACTCCTCCTTTTTTTAATTTTATTTCTTTACTTTTATTATTCTCCTGTTTTTATATGTTTATATGCTTGTGAAAACCTCAATAAAAACTTATTGAACCATAAAAGCCAAATGTGGTTCTAACGAATCCCGGGAGAGTAGGGTTATTTTTTTATTTTTTTTGATGATGTAGCAAATAATTATACAGATGTATATCAAATATTGACAAGACCAAAAAACAATTACAATCTGTCAGAGATACAGTATACAGAACTTCATGTATGAGCATGTAGGTTACAATTCACCTAGGGATAACTGTTAGATTAAACTTTTAGAACTTGGTTGGACATCCGTTGAATCGTTAGAAAACACTTTTCTTTCTGTTTGCTATCGAATTTAGACCAAGTATCTAACATAACAGAACTTCTGCCCTACCTCTCAATTTACTCACATTATTTTAGAACCGTAGTAACTTATCCATTACCAGCTGCGGGGGGGGGGCAAGATTAGGATCATCTAGCCATGGCTGCCAGATAAACTCAAATTTTGACACAGCATTCCTAAAAGCCAGTTGTTCCCTAATAAGGATTGAGTTTACATACGCTATCCATTGTTTCCCTGTAGGTACAGTGGGTGCCATCCAGTGTCTCGCTATAAGCTTTCTTGCTAGGTACAGTAGTCTAGTAATCATAATATACATTCCTTTCTGGTACATTTCCTCATCAATAGCTCCCAATAGGCTTACTAGAGGGGTGGAGGGCACCGGTACCTGGGCTAAACGAGAGATACTCTGTATGATCTCAGGTCAATACCGATTGATTTTTGGACATCTCCATAGCATGTGAATGAAATCACCTTGTGTTTTACATTTTGGACAAAGGGGGGAGTCCCTCAGGCCCCATGCATGCAACTTCTCAGGAGGTTATGTGCAGGATAAATAGCTGTGAAAACCTATGGAAGGCTGAGATGGAAACCATAGGGACTGATTCCAATGCCACTGGTCACCATCAATCTCTATGATGTCATTCATCCATTTAGTTCTACATTTCAAAGAGACATGGTCCTGAATGGAGGACAGCAGTACTGAGTATACCTTAGAAATCTGCCCGTTCCTGGCCTTCGCCTGGAGGAGCTCCATCAAGAGCGGGGATGAGGCCGTGGTCAGAGAGATTGTCTGCCCCTGTGCCTGTAGAGCGTGCCGGAGTTGGAGATATTGATAGAAACATCTAGTGGGTAGTGTAAATTCTGCACAAAGTTGTGCAAAAGATTTCAATACAGTCCCTGTATATATCTGTGGAAAGAACCATATCCCCTTGCGTTTCCATAGGGCGAATCCCTCTAATTTATTGAGTCCTGGGTATCTCGGATTATTCCACAGAGGGGTGAATCCTAAGGGTCCCCTGACCTCCAAGGCCTCTCGAGCTGCCCTCCACACTTTTCTAAGGAGGTCCGCTGTTGGGGAAGCAGGGGGTAAACTGGGTAGATCCATTTCCAAATGAGAGCCGGCATTGAAATCTGGGTTGGACTGAGTTATTAAAAGCACAATGGGATCATCCAAGGCTTCCGCTCTTCCCCACCCAGTAACTTGCTGCATTTGGGAGGCCAAGAAATATAATTTAGGATGAGGTACAGCCAGACACCCCCTGTCCTTACCATATTGTTATTGGTATTCAAATTGATCCTAGCTCCTTTTCATTTCCAGATGAGGTCTTGCATCTGGATATCCACTCTTTTGAACCATTTATTAGAGATCCACATAGGGGAATTCTGAGAGTGACATACAAAAGTTGTGGGGCCCAGATCATTTTTATTAGGTTCACTCTCCCTACCACCAATAGGGGGAGTTTACACCAGCTAAGGCATTTTTCCCTCTGTTTATCCAATAAGGGGCCAAAATTAAATTTTAGGAAGCTAGAGGTGTTCGGAGTCGCCACTACACCCAGATACCTAAAGGAATTGGGGATGGCAATTTGTCCAGCTTCCGGGGGCAGGGAATTCGTCAGGGGATCAAGGGGCATAAGGATGGATTTTAACAAGTTTATTGAGAAGCCCGAAAAATAATTACCAAACTTGGTTATAAGCGCCATCAGTGTTTGCAAAGAGGTTGTCGTGTCTCCGAAGTAAATCAGGGCGTCATCGGCATAAAGAGAAATCTTTTCCTCCGAGAGGCCTCTGCGAATTCCCACAATATCAGGTGTGCCACGGATTAGTGTGGCTAGTGGTTCTACCGCAAGGGCAAACAGGGGCGACAATGGGCACCCCTGACGAGTGCCCCTAAGCAGTGATAATGGCAGGGAGAGGGTATTATTAATGTGGAGTCTAGCCCTGGGAGCCGAGTAGAGGACTTTTTTCCCAGTTAATAAACTGGTCACCCAGACCAAAGCGAACTAGGATCTCACAAAGGTAGAGCCACGCCACACTATCAAATGCCTTAGCGGCATCTAAGAAGAGTACGGCCCTCCCCCCAGGATTATCCACTGGTGTTTGTAAATTTAGAAAAAGGTGTCTAATATTGTTGGCCGTGAATCTGGTGGGTATAAACCCAGATTGATCTCTATGCACTAGTCCCCCGATTACTTTGGATAGTCGCTTTGCCAATACTCGGGCCAGGACCAGGTACTATGTTTCTTAGCTCCCTCCAAGGCCTCTGTCAACTCAACACGACCCTGTCAGCCTCCGAGACTTGAGGGAAAGTACAGTCCTGTAAGAATGACTCCAGCTCCGAGGAACTAGCATTAGTCTTAGAGGAGTAGAGGTCTGTGTAAAATTTGTGAAAGACTCTCAGTATATCAGAATTGAGATTATGAATTACCCCTGTCCCTGACCTAATGGCCAGAATGGAGGCTGTGTCCCTCTGTTCTCTGGCCACTAAGGCAAGGAGATAGCTTGTGTTCTCACCCTCCTCATAATACTCCTGTTGTAGGAAGAATCTCCTCTTCTCCAACATACCCATCCCATCACAGACTCAAATCTTAGCTCTATACGCCATCTTTTGGAGGTTATGGGTAGCAGCAGCAACATAGATTCACATAAATGTCCCACCTGTAGGGAGGAGAGGGTAATGGGCAGAGAAGAAAAAAGAAAACGTGCATATTTAAAGTTAGCAAAGTGTCTGGCCAACTGGGCCGCACAGAACCAAAGTAAACCCCAACAGTAAGGGGGGTACAGTCCTCGCAGGACCATTTGCAGGGGGCTCCTGTGTAGCCCTGGGGGCATAAAGTCTCTTCAACCATTGCAACTGTAAAAGAAACATCAGTGCCTAGCTGTCACCAGGGCACAAATGTGTAGAGGTAACGTGCAAATGGGGAAACAAAGTAGGGAAAACCATCCCCGCTGTGGTATTAAATACCAACAAGGCACCAATAGCTCAAAGATTAGCAGAGGTATCAGAATATTCTGCCTATGGAGGATGTTGTGCCAGGACATGCTCCTCTCTATCTAGTCAATGCATAGCTGCAGAAGGGTTTTCAAAGAAATGCGAGGTACCATTGACAATCACTTTCAGCTTTACAGGCTACAACATGAAATATTGAACATTAAGGGCCCGCGGCCGTTTCTTGATATCAATGAATTTGGATCTCTGTCGCTGCACCTCCGCTGAGAAATCCGGAAATAATGACACCTTGGTGTTGTTCACCTTTAGGATTCTAGCCGTCCTAGCTTTATTCAGGATGGCATCACGGTCTTTGTAGTTCAGGAGGCGAAATAGGAAGGGATGCGGTTGGGCCCCCTGTTGTGGTGGTCATGAGGGGACACAGTGGGCCCTTTCAACTGCAAACATGGAAGAGAATGCATCATTGCCAAAGGTGTCTGTTAGCCAGGCCTCAATGAAGGCCGCCGGATTTTTGCCTTCTGCTCTTTCAGGAATGCCCACCGCCAAACATTATTTCTGCGTAGGCGGTTCTCTATGTCCTCCAAACGGGCCTTGTTAGCGGAAGCCACAGAGTTTACATGTCTGACATCTCTCTGAAGGTGTTACCATTCATCTTCTAGAGTACGCAATCGACCTTCTAGGGCAGATGTGCGCTCCCACAGCTCCTGCATATCATGCCTTATGAGAGATCTCCACTTTCATGCCCTTCACTTCCCCTGTCAGTACTGCAATAGATGAGCTGCATGTTGTAACTGCAATGAGGATATCCCTCAGTGTGGGTTTAGGATCAGTGCTATGTTGCAGTGATATGGCCGCCATATTGATATCATGAGGCAAGGTACTCTCAGTTGTGAAGGCCGAAGTGTCTGCCAGCTGTGGAGGAATCCCATCCAAGGATCCCATGTCTTCCTCCATAAGCACCTCATCCGGGTCAGGCATCAGGGGTGGTGGAGGTTCTTTTTGGGCCAGATTCCTGCCGAAGAGGCGCTGAGCTGCCTCTTTTGATGTGCGGGGTGGCAGGCCGCCATCATGGCTGGGGGTGTCCGGAGACACTCTTATAGCTGGTCCACGTCTGGACATTGTGGGGCTGAATATATCCCCAGCCGGGGATAGCAGGGGAGTAGCGGCAGTCAATGCCCTTTGTCCCGGGTCTTAGTGAGGCAGGATGGCGGTGCTATCAGGATGATAGTGTCGGATTCTCAGCGGAGCTAGTTGCTGCACGTCCTACTCCATGCCATGCGTGATCGCCCCCTAGGGGTCATTTGTTTAATGTAGCCATAGGGGGAATTTACTAAAATTGGTGCACACAGAATCTGGTGCAGCTGTGCATAGTTACCAATCGGATTCTAGGTTTTATCGTCAAAACGTAACCGGACAAGCTTAAGGTAGAAGATTGGTTACTATGCACCAGATTCTGAGTGCTCCAGTTTTAGTAAATCTCCCCCCCATGTTTTTATGTTTGCTTTTTAGGTGAATTCTATTTTGTGTCACACTAAAAAATTATTTTCACCTTCAGAATGCTAAATTGCATAGTCAATGTTCCAGTAAATTATTTTTTTTATTTCAGTTTATGTCTTAAAATGTGGTCCAAGATGTTTACTACTTATGCAAAGCACTGTATGCATTTCATCTCATCTTTCTTTCAGTATCACTAGAAGCTTACCTTTGCTTCTAGCCAAGTATGGGGAAACTGGTAACACAGTATCCATTTTTTGCAGATTTGAAATAAACTTTGTCTGCTTCAACAATGACATCGCATTTCACTTCAATCCACGGTTTAACGAGGGCAACGTCATTGTATGTAACACTATGCAGAACAAGAGCTGGGGTTCAGAGGAGAGGAAGCACCATATGCCCTTCCAAAGGAATGCATACTTTGATGTAGCCATTGTTGTGGTAGGACATGCATTTCAGGTGAGTGTACCAAAGTTAAAGGCATTGTGGTTTTTTTCATTATTTTAACAAAGGTATCAGTGTATTGTTATTCCCTGTGCTGTTTGTTTGCCTTACCTTGTAATTATGGGCTCACATTTTGTGGCTGCAGTTTGCAGTGTCATGGTTGAAAACGCTCCTCTGCAGATATGCCTGTAAATGCTCAATTGTGCATGGACAAATAGGTTAGCATAGAGTTGCTTATACAGGCTGAAGAAAAAAATGGCAAAAGCCTGTATAGGCAGCATTTTATATGCTCCATGTGCATGAGGCCTTAAAGTGTATTTAAACCCAAGCCTTTTTTGGAGACAATGGTGAAGAGTTAAAATACCTGTCAGGTTTTATTGCCGATTATGTCCCCATTAGGATGTTTTGACTACTGTCCCCAGAACAAAGAGTGACAGGAGATCCAAAAGTTTGAATTACATTTTTTTCTAAATTCCAACTCATTTAGTTACTTTTGTATTTTGTTTTACTGTTCAGGTCACAGTGAATGGGCAGTTCCTGTTAGAATATCGCCATCGTGTGTCTTTTCAAGGCATCCAGTCCCTTCACGTTAAGGGAGATGTCAGCCTCAGCTGTGTCACCTTTCACCCATCACCTGTAAGTATCCCTACTGCATCAATGTTATAAAACCTGTACTGAGAGAAGTATGGGGCTGCCGTTACTAAGCTCCTTTTGAAAATGCTAGACTTGGCCGTCTCTGGTGTATTATATTCATTTTTTTTTTTTTTTTACAAAACAGGGTTGCTTTATTGCAATTTTCAGCAATACAGTATAACAGAACACAAAAAACACGGTCCAGTTCAGTACAGAGCAGGAAGATGTACACACAGAATACGCAGAGTACCATTAATAAAAGCAGTAATAACCAAATAAATAGTGACAGACTCAGTATAATAAAACACGGAGAATCAATATATGTAAGTAACAGGAAAATGGAAGAATCATCTCAGTTTAAAGTCCAGGGGGACCATACCTTTTCAAACTTCCAGGGGCATCCCCTATTAATATACGTTAAAGCGGAGTTCCACCCCAAAATGGAACTTCCGCTTTTCCGGTTCCTCCCCCCCTTCGGTGTCACAGTTGGCACCTTTCAGGGGGGAGCAGATACCTGTCTAATACAGGTATTTTGCTCCCACTTCTGGGCATAGATACCCGAGGCACCCGCGGGTATCTACGGCACTCCCCCCCCGCTTTATTCTGGGAGACACATGGGTCCCACAAAACAGCAGGGACCAGTGGGATAGCGCAGCGTGAGTCGCGCATGCGCAATAGGGAACCAGGAAGTGAAGCCGCAAGGCTTCACTTCTTGATTCCCTCACCAAGGATGGCAGCGGCAGCACCCGACAGCCGAGGGATAGATCGGCTTCGGGTGCCGACATCGCGGGCGTCCTGGACAGGTAAGTGTCCATATTTTAAAAGTCAGCAGCTGCAGTATTTGTAGCTGCTGACTTTAAAAAAAAAAAGAAAAAAATGGTGGTCCTCCGCTTTAATTTGTATAGGGGAAGAGCTGCGTTCACCATAGCTTCCCACGAGGCTACCTCAGCTAGCATCTGAGTCGACCATTTCATCAGAATTTCTTTTTTGGCATAGTAAAGGAGTTAAGAAACGAATAGCTTAGTATGGTGGGACCTTTGTTCATTATCCTGAATCACCAGTAGTGCAAGGGACGGAGACGGTACAAGGGTCAATTGTAGCTCAAGGTTATTTTCCTCAAACACAGCAGCCCAGTATGGTGCAATACAGAGGCACTCCCAGAACATATGTAGATACGACCCAGGGTGAAGTCGACAACGGGGACAAATGGAGTCTCCATCCAGGAACATCCTATACAACCTAGCGGGAGTGTAATATACCTGGTGAAGGAATTTAACTTTTAATTCATGTATCTTTAGAGGAGACAACAAGTTTAGGACCTTGCTCCAAACAATCCTCCCAATCTTCCTTATCCAAAAAGGAAATGTCCCCCCCGCCAATATTCCCACAGTTTCTCAATCTTAGGAGAGTCAACACTAAGGCGTGCATCATATAAGGTCGAGAGAGGTTTATCCTACTCCCTGGGGGCCAACATTTCCTCAACTGGATCAGCCTGGAGGGACAGCGTCTGCAGAAACAGATATCTAGCAGTGTGGCGTAGTTGGAAATAGCGGAACATCATCCAGGTCGACAGTTGGAACCTTTGAGACATTTGGGATAAGGGAGGGAGGGTACCCTAGAGCAAAATATTACCTAGAGTCTTAACCCTTTACCATCAACAAATATGAAAAAAACACCCAATGTAAGTAATGCAAACTGCTTACCAGATGTAAATGACCACGGAATTACAGGTGGTCAAATGGGGCACAGGGGAATAAGGTCTCCCTCAAACCATAAGTGGCTCACTCCGCTCACGCTGCTCCAGTGATACTCAGAAAACAAAAGCAAAAAGGCCCTTCCATAGTGCAGTATAAAAAAACAATTTATTGGTAAAATTAACGATTGCACTTACGACAATCTGGGATAAAATCAGCAATTTCTTTAAAGCTCATATGTCTTTTTAAAAACCTCATGAGTTTATAATTGTACAACTTTTTCCGCATATTGACCTTATGATATAAATGTATTTATTTACACTTATTGCTTTTGATCATTTATGGGATCATATGGTTAGGGTTTTTTCCTGAACCATTTTGATTTGCTGTCATTTCTTTTTAACTCCATACCATGCCCACACCTGGGGGATCCAGGACAGTAAGAAGGTGAGGAAAAGTAGAGTTACACCAGAGGGGTTGAGCAGGTGACAATTGATTAGGGTGTGTGGTGTATCGTATTCTGATTCACTGATCCAGAACAAGCTAGTGTATGCAAAAGTTGGAACATTTAACCACTTCAACTTAATGACCAGGCTGTTTTTTGAGATACGGCACTGAGTTACTTTAGCTGACAATTGCATTGTCGTGCGACGCTGTGCCCAAATAAAATTGATGTCCTTTTTTCCCACAAATAGAGCTTTCTTTTGGTGGTATTTGATCACCACTGCGGTTTAATTTTTTTGCGCAATAAACAAAAAAAGACCAATTTTGAAAAAAAAAAACACAACATTTTTGATATTCTGCTATAAAACACATCCAATAAAAAAAAAAAATCGAATTTATTCATCAATTTAGGCCAATTTGTATTCTGCTACATATTTTTGGTAAAAAAAAATCTCAAAAAACGTTTATTGATTGGTTTGCGCAAAAGTTATAGCATCTGCAAAATAGGAGATATAGGCTTATGGCATTTTTGTTATTTATTTTTTACTAGTAATGGCGGTGGTCGGAGATTTTTAGCAGGACTGCGACATTGCGGCGGGCAGATCGGACACCTAACTGACATTTTTGACACTTTTTTGGGAACTAGTGACATTATTACAGTGATCAGTGCTAAAAATAAGCACTGACATTGTACTAATGGCACTGCCAGGGAAGGCGTTAACATCAGGGGCGATCAAGGGGTTAACTGTGTTCCTTGGGTGTGTTTCTAACTGTGGGGGGGGGGGGTGGGCTGCCTGGGACAACACACAGATCTGTCGTCCTGCATAGCAGAAAGACAGGATCTCTGTGTGATACCCTGCCAGAACGGAGATCTGCCTTGTTTACTATGGCAGATTCCCCATTCTGTCACTGCCGGAAATGATCGTGGGCGGCCAGCAGACATCGAGTCCGCCGGACCCGCTGATTGGCTCCCCCCACTGGCCAATCGGTGTGTGCCCACAGATTGCCGTATATGAGCCCAAGTAAAGCTACGGCAATTCACGCAGCCGAGCCAATATGCCGCAGTATGACTCCTGCTATGCTCCAAAACTCTGGAATTCACTTCCAAAGAACATCAGAAAGTCATCTTCTCTAAACTTTTTCAAATCAAATCTTAAAACTTTTTTTTTTTTTTACACAGGCTTTCCAATAATTGTCCCTTTTTTTTCTTTTATGCTATCCTGTGTATTTCTTGTGTTTTCCTTGTAAAGTGCTTTGAGAAGCTAGCTTTAAAGGTGCTATATAAAATAAAGTTTATTATTATAAATAAAGTGAGTTTTGCAGAGGAGCATTAGTAGCTGGTTGTAGCTGGGAAGATCATAGGAGATGTATTTTAGTATTTTACTACCACTATGTTGCGATGGTGTTTAACTGCTTCAGGTCCGCGCTATAGCCGAATGACGACTACAGTGCGGACCTACTTGGCCGGGAGTAAGTCTACTGACGTCCTCCCGTGCCTGAGCGGCCTGCGCCCCCCTGCAGCACGCTCTGTGATCTGCGAGTCTATGAGACTCGACTGATCACAGATCAGAATAAGGGGTCGATCCCGACCCCTTACCACATGATCAGCTGTCAGCCAATGACAGCTGATCATGTGATGTAAACAGAGCCGGTAATCGGTTATTTTTTCTCCTCGCGCTGACAGTGTGAGGAGAAAAAATAAAAGCCAATCACTGGCAGCTGTGAGAGGGACATCAATCCCGATCAAGGAGATTGCCCCAAGCTCATCTCTGCCACCTGCCAGTGCCACCTAGCAGTACACAACAGTGCTGCCTACCAGTGCCCACCAGCGTCACCTACCAGTGCCCACAGTGCCACCCATCAGTGCCCACAGTGCCACCTATCAGTGCCCACAATCAGTGCCTCATCAACAGTGCTGCCCTTCAGTGTCACCTACCAGTGCCCATCAGTGTCACCTATCAGTGTCACCTATCAGTGGTACCTATCAGTAACACCTATCAGTGCCCATCAGTGCCACGCATCAGTGCCACCCTATCAGTGCCATCTTATCAGTGGCCATCAGTGCCGCCTTATCTGTGTCCTTCAGTACTGCCTTATTTGTCCCCATCAGTGCCGCCTTATCTGTCCCCATCAGAGTGGCCTTATTTGTCCCCATCAGTGCCGCCTTATCTGTGTCCTTCAGTACTGCCTTATTTGTCCCCATCAGTGCCGCCTTATCTGTCCCCATCAGAGTGGCCTTATTTGTCCCCATCAGTGCCGCCTTAACTGTGCCTATCAGAGTGGCCTTATTTGTCCCCATCAGTGCCGCCTTAACTGTGCCTATCAGTGCCCATCAGTGCAACCTATCAGTGCCCACCAGTGCCGCCTCATCTGCGCATATCAATGAAGGAGAAAAATTACCTGTTTTCAAAATTTTATAACAAACTATCAAAGATGATTTTTTTTTTCAAAATTTTCCATCTTTTTTTGTTTGTTCAGCAAAAAATAAAAACCCCAGCTGTGATTAAATACCACCAAAAGAAAGCTCTATTTGTGTAAAAAAAATGATAAAAACTTAATTTGTGTACAGTGTTGTATGACCGCGCAATTGTCATTCAAAGTGCGTCAGCGCTGAAAGCTGAAAATTGGTCTGGGCAGGAGGGGAGTTTAACCTCCCTGGCGGTATGATTATTTCGGATTTTAGGTGCTGAAAGCGGTACAATTATTTTGCATGGAAATTTGGCGTTTTATATTGTAGGCCTGTAATTCTTAACAATAACACACTTAAATCTGTCCAAACAAGAGTCTAGTAGATATCCCGGGTATGATGAAGTTTGAAATGCAAAATCATAAATTATAATATCATAAATAAATATAAATAATTAAAAACAATAATAATATAACGATAATAAAATAAAATTCCCCACGATTCACTATCGCTCAATTCTGCAAGTGTTCTAATTTACTATCGCCTGTCTTCTAGCTGGTCTAAAGCCACTTTTGACGTAAAGGGACACTTTTTGGTTGCTATGGACAATCTCCACTTTCCAGGCAGAAAGAACAGATATATCATATAAAACTGCATGCAGGGCACTGGACAAAGCACTGGGGACAAAAGGGATGTGAAATTATTTCATACAGTACTGTAATCTGTAAGATTACAGTACTGTATGTGTTATGAATTTTACATTTTTTTAATTTGCCGCCAGTAGTAACTTCTACACATGAATACATTCTTGAATGTTTTTTCACCATTGGCAGTGACTGTTGTTGGGTCACCTGCCCTGCTGCCCCTGAAGACTGTTGGCTCAATCAGTCACCATTAACAATCACTGCCCTATCCTTCCAATTAGGTGGGCAGCTCTCTCCTAATCTGGCTGCTCAATGCTGCCTTCTGATTAGCCACCAATGTGGACCAGTTAGGATCCAGCATTAAGTGGGCCCTTCACTATAGTTTACAGCAGCCTTTCTCAATTCTTGTTATCTCCAAGGAATCCTTGAAAACATTTCTAGATCTTGGGGAACCCTCGCTAAAACCAATTTATTGGGGTTCAGTGGGGAAAAATGCCTCTTGCATCGGTGGCCAGTAAGAAGAACGTCCTCCTCAAAGTGGTAGTCACAAAGCCACCCTGAACCATTTGCGCTCCAGAAGATTTACCCCCCCCCTCCCTTTTTGGCCATGCCATTTTTTTTGGCAATAAGGCACTGCGTTACTTTAACTGACAATTGAGCGGTCATGCAACACTGTACCCAAATAAAATGTATGTAATTTTTACCCACAAATAGAGCTTTCTTTTGGTGGTACTTCATCATCACTGCGTTTTTTTATTTTTTGTGCTATAAACAAAAAAAGATTGACAATTTTGGAAAAAAAAAAATTTTCTGCTAGAAAACATAACCAATAAAAAAATTTTAAAAATCTAAATTTCTTTATAAGCCAATATATATATGCTGCTACATATTTCTGTTAAAAAAATTTCAATACGTGTGTATTGATTGGTTTGCGCAAAAGCTATAGCATGTGCAAACTATGGTACAGTGGGTGAAGTAAGTATTAAACACGTCCCCATATACATATTACTTGGTTTTGACAGGTACCCGCTCCCACTTGCGCGATCCTAGGCAATCCGAGCGGAAGTTCTCCTCTCCCTCTCCCTGAATAAACACAAAAATGTCTGGAGCTCCTCTTTAAGTACTCAATACCTGATTGGATTCAGTGGAATACAGAACCTGGGCAGGGTGCTAATAAACAGCAATCTAAAGCAGCCTTTCTCAACTTTCGTTTACCACAGAGGAACTCCAAAAATAATTTTCAAGTCCCGGGAAACCCCTGCTAAAATCAATTATTTGAGGGTCAGTGAAAAGAATATCTCTTACATTGGTGGTCAGAGAGAAGGATGCCCCCCATACAAATAGCTAAATATATTATTGGTGTCTGCTGGTTAAGTCGAAACTAAGAAGGTGTGAAGGGGAGATGAATCGGCCACTGCTCAAGGAACCCCCAGCAACCTTAGTAGCAACCCAGATTGAGAATAGCTGGTTTACAGCTTCAGTCTTGTAGGGGAGAAAGGGGCGCTTTGATAATTACACCAGACAAATACCAGCTGCTACTTTAGCAATGCAGCATGAGGGTATAATAACACCATCTCTCATCATTGAGTTATGTAGCTGGAATTCTTCATAGGTTTTTATGGGTTATCCATCTTGAGCTAATGCAAGGGCCACCATAGTAGTTTAAGAGGCATGCTAGCACTGTGCTCCTCTCATCTGGCTCAGTGAAAGCTGATGCCAACAAAGCCATCATGTTGGGCTGCTAGATGCTGGTCTGTTCTGAGGTCTGCATCTATATGTAATGTAAGTGTTGTAGAAGGCAAGCCAGGCAAGTTCAGCTTCAAAAGATAAGTCCATCTTTTACAAAAGAATGCATATACACTACTGTATGTTCACAGGAAAAAATGTGCAGTTAATATTTTTCTGCAAATCACCAGTAAAGCATTGCAACCATGATCAGTGGATGGTGGATGCAATGCCAGGCTTCTGCAGATTCTTCCTCCAGGTATAGACTTTCAGTTAGATTGCTGGAGGAAGTGTCAATGGACTATGGGTGACAAATGGACTAGTGGCAAATGGAATGAATGAATGAAGTGGCTGTGCAGGTATCAAAATGACAGCAGTTGTGGTGGGAGACGAACTCCTGTCTGGGAGAGGGGGGGGCTAATTGCATTGTGTTACATGTTGAACCCTAAATATGGATGTAACATAGTATGGTGCAAAAGGTGGTTAGTCTTTAAAGTGTTACTAAACCCAGGACCCTGCATTCACTATAACTGGTCTCCCACAGTACACAGAACATGGAAATACAATTATTTGAGGAAATATAAACTGCTAAATACCTTTTCTCATCAGCAGCTAGAGCAGTCTTGTGAATTCCATGAGCGTCTGGTTAAAGCTTGTAGAAGGAGTTTTCATTCTCCAATGATTGTCATATGAGAATACAGGACCCCTGACCCTCTGTCTGGGCAGTGCTGATTGGCCCTGTGCTGATCACATGCACTCTCCCAAGAAAAGAAAACTCTCTAGCAATACACACCAAACTGAGCATGTGCAGCCTGACTCCCAGCTCTGTAAATATCAGGAGATATATTGGAGACAGTGGAAGGAGGAGAGGATCAGAGGAGACAGGATCAAACAGCCTTTTTACACAGTGAGCAGGATTAACCCCTTAGGTATCACAGTGAGCATAACAAGCATGCTTTACTGCATATACAGACTGATTTTACTTTTGTGGGTTTAGTAACACTTTAAGTAGCTGCTTTGCATCACTGTGTCTTCCTTTTTTTATAAGTGGAAGAAATATACTGCTATCAAAATTATCAAGCATTTTAAAATAATTTAACACCTGTCAAATATTTATGTCAATCAACTGTAAGATTAAGACTCTGCTGTATTTCTCCTCAAAAATACCAGGTTTCAGACATGTCCAGATATACAGTATACCTCTAAAACATATAATGAATACCCGTAATAAATAAATAATGAAAACATCAGGCTGACATATATCTAAGATGGCTGACACAAAATGGCAGGTGACCAGGTGATTCAGAAAGGGTCATCCTAAATTTCCCTACCCAGTATGTAGCAACTCAAGAAAGGAAACAAAAACAGGTTAATATATTACAATAATCAAAAGTGATTTTAAAAGAATATGCAAGTGTGTAATCAGGATGATACCTGCTTGGGGTTGCTTTCTAAAACTAATGTCCATTGTTTATAATTTTAGGCGGAGATGTCTCCTGCACCACCACCATACACTCCATGTGCAGTGAGTATATGCCTGTGCAGTGGTAGATGCACCAACATTCTTTCTTCTTTATTGTGCACCTGTGATTTAGTAGGAAACATAATGTTGTGAAGGAGGATAGTATGGCAGAGGATATATGTGGCTTTTCCAAAGATTAAGGTTTTGGTGTATTTTGGAAGTGCTCATAGGTGTGCGCAGCCTATTGCATTAGGGTGTGCACCCCCAAAAGTCAAAGGAACGTGTGTGTGTGTGTGTGTGTGTATATATACATACATATACAGTATCTCACAAAAGTGAGTACACCCCTCACTTTTTTGTAAATATTTTATTATATCTCTTCATGTGATAACACTGAAGAAATGACACTTTGCTACAATGTAAAGTAGTGAGTGTACAGCTTGTATAACAGTGTAAATTTGCTGTCCCCTCAAAATAACTCAACACACAGCCATTAATGTCTAAACCGCTGGCAACAAAAGTGAGTACACCCCTAAGCGAAAATGTCCAAATTGGGCCTAATTAGCCATTTCCCTCCCCCGTGTCATGTGACTTGTTAGTGTTACAAGGTCTCAGGTGTGAATAGGGAGCAGGTGTGTTAAGTTTGGCGTTATCGCTCTCAGTCTCTCATACTGGTCACTGGTAGTTCAACATGGCACCTCATGGCAAAGAACTCTCTGATGATCTGAAAAAAAGAATTGTTGCTCTACATAAAGATGGCCTAGGCTGTAAGAAGATTGCCAAGACCCTGAAACTGAGCTGCAGCACGGTGGTCAAGACCATACAGCGGTTTAACAGGACAGGTTCCACTCAGAACAGGCCTCGCCATGGTCGACCAAAGAAGTTGAGTGCACGTGCTCAGCGTCATATCCAGAGGTTGTCTTTGAGAAATAGACGTATGAGTGCTGCCAGCATTGCTGCAGAGGTTGAAGGGGTGGGGGGGGGTCAGCCTGTCAGTGCTCAGACCATACGCCGCACACTGCATCAAATTGACCTGCATGGCTGTCGTCTCAGAAGGAAACCTCTTCTAAAGATGATGCACAAGAAAGTCTGCAAACAGTTTGCTTAAGATAAGCAGACTAAGTACATGGATTACTGGAACCATGTCCTGTGGTCTGATGAGACCAAGATAAACTTATTTGGTTCAGATGGTGTCAAGTGTGTGGCAGCAACCAGGTGAGGAGTACAAAGACAAGTGTGTCTTGCCTACAGTCAAGCATGGTGGTGGGAGTGTCATGGTCTGGGGCTGCATGAGTGCTGCCGACACTGGGGAGCTACAGTTCATTGAGGGAACCATGAATGCCAACATGTACTGTGACATACTGAAGATGACCACTGCCTTGCTAAAGAAGCTGAGGGTAAAGGTGATGGACTGGCCAAGCATGTCTCCAGATCTAAACCCTATTGAGCATCTGTGGGGCATCCTCAAATGGAAGGTGGAGGAGCGCAAGGTCTCTAACATCCACCAGCTCTGTGATGTCATCATGGAGGAGTAGAAGAGGACTCCAGTGGCAACCTGGGAGGCTCTGGTGAACTCCATGCCCAAGAGGGTTAAGGGAGTCCTGGAGAAAAATGGTGCCCACACAAAATATTGACACTTTGGGCCCAATTTGGACAGTTTTACTTAGGGGTGTACTCACTTTTGTTGGCAGCGGTTTAGACATTAATGGCTGTGTGTTGAGTTATTTTGAGAGGACAGCAAATTTACACTGTTATACAAGCTGTACACTCACTACTTTACATTGTAGCAAAGTGTCATTTCTTCAGTGTTGTCACATGAAAAGGTATAATAAAATATATACAAAAATGTGAGGGGTGTACTCATTTTTGTGAGATACTGTATATGTACTCTCATATATACATATAACATATATGTATATCTCATATATACATATAACATATATATATATATCATATAACATACATATAACAAACATTTTTCCATAAGATTGTATATGCATTTAAAGCTGAATTCCAGGTATGCATATTTTTGAATACTTACATTGTCTGGGCAATCCCTGTGGAAGGTGGAAATCACTGTAGTAGTCCCCACTACTACAGTGATCTCCATTAGCTTCTGGGCTCTGTGCCAAGTGGCTTCCCTGCTGCACAGGGTGAACACAGGCTCCGTTCAGAGAATGATTTGTATTCATCAAAGGGGTTGTATAGGTTAGTTTTTTTGTTTTTATTTAAATAACAAACATGTCATACTTACCTCCACTTTGCAGTTCGTTTTGCACAGAGTGGCCCCGATCCTCGTCTTCTGGGGTCCCTCGGCGGCTGTCTCGGCTCCTCCCTGCAAGAGCTAACCCCCCTCTGGGAACCGATCTCCCAAGGGGGTTAGCTTGTGGGCGTGCTCCCGTGTGATACAGTCGGTGGCCATAGCCACCAAGTGTATCACTCGGCCCCGCCCCCCGGCACGCCGCGTCATTGATTTGATTGACAGCAGCAGGAGCCAATGGCTGCGCTGCTATCAATCATATAAATCATCCAATGAAGAGCCCACAGGAGCTGGGGGAAAGCAACACGGGATTGCGCACACGGAGATTCGGGGCTCAGGTAAGTAAAACGGGGGCTCGGGGGGTGTTTTTTCACCTTAATGCATAGGATGCATTAAGGTGAAAAAACACGAAGCTTTACAACCACTTTAAGAACACATTTTCTCAATGAATGCAAAATGTAAAGCATTCTCTGATTGGACGAAGTGGAGATTGTGATGTCACTGTCCCACCTCTCTGCCTTGCCCAATCAGAGAATGATTTGCATGTACAATAAGCGAATTTAAAAAAAAGGAATAATGTCCACACTGTATAAATCAATGTCCTCTGTGACATGCAGATCTTGTCGTGAACTGTCAAACTTGTGTGAAAGTGGGCACCAAAGATTGTGAAAAAGCGCCTGCATGTATCAGAAAACACGAGATACTTCCACCTCTACCTCAACCAAGTGGCACACACAGAGGCTTACCGCAAAGATACGCCTCTCTAATAGGAGAAGCCACATAGCGCTTGAGACTATCAGACTCCAGCAGTAAGCCAGTAGTATCGCCACTTCCATTCACAGTATACAGTACATCACCTCTGATTTAAATTTTTTTTTTTTATAGGAATACAAAAGAAAGCCAGATGCTCCACATAGTGTAAAACCACTTGTAAAGTTTATTAAAATCAGTAATACCTACTCCTATAAATAAAACAAAACAGTGGGGTAGAAGTAATATAGTCCCGGGGTAATGAGCGAACCGCTTCCTCATTCTCCGATACGTGATGACATCACAAGAGCCGTTCTCCGGTGCGTGTGAGTAGATAATACTGATTTTAATAAACTTTACAAGTGATTTTACACAATACGGAGCGTCTGGGACTCTTGTCTTCCCATGTATACTTCTTTGAATTGGAGGTGACATAATTCTGGTGGTGGAAGTGGCAATACCTCTGACTTACTGTTGGAGTCTGATAATTTTAAGCGCTATGGTAAGCCTCTGTGTGTAGCACTTGGTGGAGGTGGACGTATCTGGTGTTTTCTGATACTTGGAGTTTTTTTCACCATCTTTGGTCCCCACTTTCACACAACTTTGACAGTTCACAAGATTTGCAGCTCACCGAGGACATTGTTTTATACAGTATTGACATTAATACTTTTATTTTAATTTATGGTTTAGGCTCGCTTCACATTGCTGCGACATGGGATCCGACTTATGAGACCCCAAGTCACATGACATGTCAAATTCTATGTCTCCCTATGAGAGCCGTCTTAACTGATGCTACACAAGTCGCTCCAACATTAGAAAAAGTTCCTGCACTACTTTGCTTCTGACTTGGGTGCGATTTCAGCCCTTGTACAGGCTCCTAAATAGCATCCAAGTTGGATCAAGTCCGAAGGAAGTTGCAGGGCAAAGTCGCAGGCAAAGTCATACGACTTTGCCGTGAACTGAGCCTTATGCCGCATACACACGAGCGGACTTTTCAGCAGACTTGGTCCGACGGTCTTTCCGCCGGACTTTCCAGCGGACTACCGCCGGACTTTTTAACGGACGGACTTGCCTACACACGACCGGACTTTCCGGCAGGCTAGGTCCGCCCATCTTTCCGACGGACTTTCGCCGGAGTTACGGCGGACTTTCAGAATGAACGGACTTGCCCACACACGGACAAGTCCGTTCATTTTGAACGTGACTCGGGTACGACGGGACTAGAAAAGGAAGTGAATCTCGCCGCTTTTATCGGCGAGATTGACACCTTGCGAGCCCCGTCGTGGGGCATCTCAGGCCCTTAGGTCTGGCATGGATTTTAAGGTGAACCCCCTATGCCGAAATCACCCGGTGACCATGCCCCCTAAAACGTCACAGTCCCAGCATGCCCAGGGACTGTGACGGCATAAGGGGGCGGGGTCTCCTCCTATATAAGTCACATCGGAGCTCTCAGAGACCATTCCAGCCAGAGAGACTGTCATGTCAACATGGGAAGAAGAGAAGAGAGAAGAAGCCCAGAGGCCAGAAGTCAGGCTCTCCGCTGGCAAGAGTGCGGCATGAAGACAGCGGAGGAGCCGGCCGAAGAACTAGAACACCGGGAGAAGAGGACAGAGAGAGCGGAGAAGAACCAACCGGACGCCGGGAGAAGAGAAACCGGAGGTACCCCCGAAGTCGGAAGAAGACCCCGAGCTGTCTAATAAATTACTTCAAAAACCTGTGTAGTGTGTTTTATTATAGACATTTTTTCCCTAGGTGAATGGGTAGGGGTACCATGTACCCCATACTCATTCCCATAGGGTGGGGGGGCCGGGATGTGGGGGCCCTCTTATTATAGGGGGCTCCCAGGTTCCGATAAGCCCCCCGCCCGCAGACCCGACAACCAACGGCCAGGGTTGTTGGGAAGAGGCCCTTGTCCTCATCAACATAGGGACAAGGTGCTTTGAGCCCCCCCTCCCCCAAAGCACCCACCCCCCATGTTGAGGGCATGCGGCCTGGTATGGTTCAGGAGGGGGGGGCGCTCGCTTGTCCCCACCCCCTTTCCTGACCGGCCAGGCTGCGTGCTCGGATCGGGGTTTGGTATGGATTTTGGGGGGGACCCCACGCCGATTTTTCGGCGTAGGGGGTTCCCCTAAAATCCATGCCAGACCTAAGGGCCTGGGATGCCCCGCACTAGCCGCAATAGGAAAATTTGTTTTTCTTATTGCATCGAGCGCGATATGCAGTTCCCTGTCCTTGCTTCGTATCCGGCGGACTAAGATTTAAAGCATGTTTCAAATCTAGGTACGGCGGACTTTTGGGAAAAAAAAGTACGCCGGAGCCTACACATGGTCGGATTGTCCGGTGGACTCTGGTCCGCCGGAACAAGTATGCCGGAAAGTCCGACCGTGTGTACGCAGAATTATTCTACATTTACTGTGGATGATTTATGTATATTTATTGGTTTATGCTTTACTGTTTGACTATGTAGTGGTGCATTTATTCACGTATTTTATAATTAGCATAGCATTGTTTTGATGTTGATATTGTAGCTATGGGTATCTAAGGGTGTGCTAGCAGCTTTTTACTTATTTTTATCCATTAGTACGGTTTCACATTGTTTTGAGTGTAATGATTTGAATGCATTGAGAAAATGCATCCTCAATATGAAAATCACTCTCTAAATGGTGCTCATGCCAAGTACACAGCCTTCTGTGTTCACTAAGCAGCAGGGCAGCTGCCAGAGGCGACCCATCCATAAAGGGCATGCGGGCACCGCCCCCCCATCCATGCGTCCGGCCCCTTTCCGGATGTCGGATGCATGGATTCCAATGGGGGGGGAGTGTTTATTTTGAAGCACCGATTGGAGCCAGAGGCTCTAACAGACTTCAAAATAGGGTGGGCTCGGGGTGCAGAGAATACAAACAGAGCCCACCCAGGTGTGTTACAATAGTGAAAGAATATTCGCTATTTTAACACTGATCCTCCTCCCAGCCAAACAGGAAGTGGGTCGTGAGACCCGTCACCCGATTGACTGAAAGGACAGGCGATCCTATTGGACGCGTAAGAGGAGAGGAGGAGTCGCACGACCGCAGCTGTGGAGGAAAGGACATAGGAGCCACTGCCTGATGCCCTCCACCTGCATGGGTTAAGACAGTGAGCAGGCGGAGGGGGGGGGGGTTAGAGATGCTGGGGGGTGGGGTGGTGACTGTTTGCCACCCCCCCCCAAAAAAAATACCACCAGCTGGCAGCCGCTCATCATGGGACCCAAAACCTAATGTTTTTGTACTTTACCCACCTCACACCCCTGCACTATGCGTAACATGAGTTACTATGAGTAACATACATAGTGCAGGGGTATGGGTTGGGTAATGTACTTAGTCTATGTACACTGCATCCACACTGTATGTCAGAAAAGTCTGGGTCAGCAGCAGTGGCAGCCCGTCCATTAGGGGCGCAGGGGCGTCGACCCACCATCCATGCGTCCGGCTCACTAATCTACATGCGGGGCGCTGGAAAACTAGGATTCCAATATGGTTTTGTTTTTTTTTAAGCACGTGATTAGAGCCTGAGTCTCTAATAGGCTTCAAAAAAGGGTGGCTTCTAAGCGCATCCTGTGGCTACCAGGAAGACAACCGGCATGGAACACAAGGAATTGACGTCACGGACAGCGGGGAGACATCTGGAAGAGCTGTTACAGTCAAACAAGACGGGCAGTGTTTTAGTTACACCGTCCTTTGTGCTTACAGTTATTGATACCATTGTTACAATCATGTCTCAGGACACACTTCCTGTTCCTGTGCGGCCGGGAGGAGAATGTCTCCCTGTGTGCTCACTGGGAGAATCGGTCAGAGCGGCCGTGGCTCTTCCTTCCCCCTGCCTCCATAAGATAAGGCATCATTCACATTCACATGGTGACACATTCGCAGGGAATCGCCACCGTCTGTCTCCTATGCGTGAGCGGGGGGGGTTAGTTTGTGCCGTTTGAGCACCATCCACCACTGGCCGGCAGCTCCATATATTCTTCCACCCTGGGGGCAGTTTGTTCCTGCCCTGATCACTTTGTTTCCTCACAGTTCTTCCTTACCCCCCCCTTCTCTTCAGGCAGCGGGTGTATGCCGGACGCAGCGGATGTAACTCATAAAATGACATTATGCAATGCTGCATTTTGTTTATATCTCTGGAATAAGGATTACGGAGGTGTAATGATTTCGGTAATATTCCGGTAGTCGAAGCATAATTTCCGGCATTGCTGGGTCAATTCTGGTAAGTTCCCAGGTATGCTTATTTTCCATCGGCATCTTTGAACATCACTGGTAAGAGACACCTTACTCTTCTACAGAGCAGTCTGCTTCAATGCCCATGGGAAGAGTTGGGCTCGGCTGTAATGATGGTGAAACATAATGCTATAGGAATAAGTTAACATCATTCTTCCAACATACACCAAATTCTTATTGAGTGAAAAAAATCTGAACAATATCTAAGCTCCATACACTATGGCTCTGCATATTGTTTGTTACAAAATAACAGGTACACTTTAAGCTATTAACCCTCACTGCTGGCACTTTAAACAGGCAAGAATAGTGCTTATCCCTCCCTCACTGCTAGCACTTTAAACAGACAAGAAGGGTGCTTGCATGGATAGAGATTACTTGTATTGTACTGGAACATAATACTTTTTTCTTGATGCTTTTGCAATTAGGTTTTGACTGATAAACCTGGACTTATATGTGGTGGTGCGGTACACATGCTTACTGTTTTCTCAACTTATTGATATTTTAATACATACATTATAGGATATACTGAGCATTATTTGAAGGAACAAGGGCAGGCTAAATATAAAGTTTAAAGTATATCTAAGCCCAAAATTAGCAGACCTTAGATGCATTTGTTTTTTAAATTTTTAGGCTTTTTTTTTTTTTTTTCACCTGGGGATTCTGCTAGTAACACACTTCCTGTCCTAGCATGACAACGCTCATGCACCCTTTCGTATCAGGGTGACAAACATTAAATGATTACTGGAACCTCCCCCTATTCTTTTGTCTATAATGTAGATGGGCAGGCTTATGTAGAACAATGTAGCTGATAACAGTGTAGCAAATGATGTTATTATCAGATGACAAGATTTTCAGAAAGAATAAAATACATTTTTTGAATTGGACAGGCTGAGATCTTTGCAGAGAATGGGAGGCTTCATGTTATCAGCTCTGAGAGTAGTTCAGTACTGCCTGTTGTGTTACTCACTTCTCTCCAAGGATTGTAGTGTCTAAATACAGCCTAACCTTTGTCATCGCTTCATCATGTTAGAATGCAACTGCGCCTACAAGAAGATTAGGATAAGAAGATATACAGAGGGGAAAATAATGATTTGATCCCCTGCAGATTTTATAAGTTTGCCTACTTACAAAGAAATAAAGGATCTATCATTTTTATCATAGGTGTATTTTAAATGATAGAGAATATCAACCAAAAAATCTGAAAAAACACATGATACAGATGTTATAAATTGAGTTGCAGTTCGGTGGGTAAAATAAGTATTTGATTCTCAAGCAAAACATGGCTTAGTACTTGGTGGAGAAACCCTTGTTGGCAAGCACAGTGGTAAGACGTTTCTTGTAGTTGGTGACCAGGTTTGCACACATATCAGGAGGGATTTTGGTCCACTCTTCTTTACAGATCTTATCGAAATCCTTAAGGTTTCTTGGCTGTCACTTGGCAACTCGAAGTTTCAGCTCCCTCTTTACATTTTCTATAGGATTAAGGTCTGGAGACTGGCTAGGCCACTCCAAGACCTTAATGTGCTTCTTCTTGAGCCACTCCTTTGTTGCCTTGACAGTATATTTCTGGTCATTGTCATGCTGGAAGACCCATTCACGACCCATCTTCAGTGTTCTGGTTTAGGGAAGAAGGTTCTCATCCAAGATTTTACAGTACATGGCGTTCATTTTTGCCTCAATATGGCAAAGTTAGCCTGTACCTTTAGCAGAGAAAAGGCCCCAAAGCACAAATGTTTCCACCCTGTGCTTGACTGTAGGGATGGGGTTCTTAGAGTCATATTCAGCATTTTTCTTCCTTCAAACACGGCGAGTAGAGTTAATGCCAAAGAGCTAAATTTTGGTCTCATCTGACCACAGCACTTTCTTCCAGTCCTCCTCTGAATCATTTAGATGTTCATTGGCAAACTTCAGATGGGCCTGGTCATGTGCCTTGTTGAGGAGGTGGACCTTGCGGGTGCTGCAGGATTTCAATCCATGGCGGCGTATTGTGTTACCAATGGTTTGTTTGGTCACTGTGGTCCCAACTGCCTTGAGATCATTCACAAGCTCCTCTTGTGTAGTTCTGGGCTGATCCCCTACTTTTCTCATGATCATTCTTACCCCATGAGGTGAAATTTTGCATGGAGCTCTAGATCGAGGCGATTGTAGGTTATTTCTTCCATTTGCAAATAATCGCTCAAACAGTAGTCTCAAGCTTCTTGATGATGGTCTTGTAGCCCATCCTAGCCTTGTGCAGATCTAAAATCTTGTCTAAGAACATCCTTTGACAGCTCTTTGGTCTTGCCCATGATATTGAGGTTTGAATGGAAAAAAGAGATTCTGTGGACAGGTGTCTAAAATACACATACAGAGTTGTCATTAGGAGCACCTTCTTAAATTGACAGGACTAATCTGTGTACCACTTGAGCACATACTGTAGCCAGTCTGTGGGAGCCAGAGATATTGTTGGTTGGTAGGGGATCAAATACTTATTTTACTCAATGAACTGCAACTCAATTTATAACATTTGTATCATGTGTTTTTTCTGGATTTTTGGTTGATATTCTGTCTCTATCATTTAAAATACACCTATGATAAAAATTATAGACCCTTCATTTCTTTGTAAGTGGGCAAACTTACAAAATCTGCAGGGGATTAAATATTTATTTTCCCCACTGTAATGGTAAACTATTATAGCAGTCTTTTATAATATGTTTACACAACCTATTTAATAAATAACATGAGCTGCCATGTGTTGCAATGTAAAGATTAATTCACTGGTGGCATGATATGTGAACAGACAATATAGTATATGAAGCATAACCAAGCCGTGTTGCCTTTGAATCATGGTGCTTAATAAAAACAACTAACTTGCTTGCTAAGATAATGCAAACCTGATTCATTATAATACCCCCCCCCCCCCTCTTAATATTGACTAACTGTATTATTCTTCCTCGTATAGGCTCAGTCAGTGTTTGGAGCATCCATGGTAAGTCTGCAAAGCTTTACTGACAAAAAATGGAATATGAACAGGAATATAAATTACAATAAAGAAAAAAAGAGCAATGGATAACTGTAATCATATTCATGATACAATATGATTTAAAAACAACAGCTATAGATCCCCACGGAGCTGTGTTAGTAAGATCTGTCACCCTCAAGGCTCAGAAGTGTTAAAAAGGGTCCAAAAAAAGCTAAGTGGAGTGGAGTCTATTGAAAAACAGGCTGATAAAACAAACAAACGAAAAAAAAAAAGTCCAAACCCACCCCCTACAGTACAGTAAGCACCCACTAGTGCCTGTACTTACTGCCTATGCTCTATCCAGCAATTTGACACTGGTTCTACTTGAAAAAGTTCTTCAAAAATCAACTTTCCCAGACTTTTGATTTTTGCAAGTCACGGCCTTCTTTTGATGGCTTTCAGAACTGACATTTACCTGCTCAGGCCACTGCAAGAGCTCAATGCACTTCTTCTTGAGCCACTCCTTTGTTGCCATGGCGGTATGTTTCGGGTCTATGTCATGCTTAAAGACCCATCCACGATCCATCTTCAGTGTTCTGGCTGAGGAAAGAAGGTTCTCATCCAAGATTTTACAGTATATGGCCCAATTCATTGGTGCCTCAATACGGCAAAGTTGTCCTGTACCTTTAGCAGAGAAACGGCCCCGCGCTTGACTGTAGGGATGGTGTTCTTAGGGTCATAATCAGCATTTTTCTTCCTTCAAACACGGCGAGTTGAGTTAATGCCAAAAGCTTCATTTTGGTCTCATCTGACCACAGCACTTTCTCTCAACCCTCCACTGAATCATTTAGATGTTAATTGACAAACTTCAGACGGGCCTGTACATGTGCCTTCTTGAGGAGGTGGACCTTGCGGGTGCTGCAGGATTTCAATCCATGGCGGCATATTGTGTTACCAATGGTTTGTTTGGTGACTGTGGTTCCAACTGCCTTGAGATCATTCACAAGCTCCTCTTGTGTAGTTCTGGGCTGATCCCTCACTTTTCTCATGAACATTCTTACCCCATGAGGCGAAATTTTGCATGGAGCTCTAGATCGAGAGCGATTGATGGTTATTTCTTCCATTTGCAAATAATCACTCAAACAGTTGTCTCAAGCTTCTTGCTGATGGTCTTGTAGCCCATTCCAGCCTTGTGCAGGTCTACAATCTTGTCTCTGACATCCTTTTGACAGCTCTTTGGTCTTGCCCATGATGTTGAGGTTTGAATGGAAGAAAGCGATTGTGGACAGGTGTCTTTTATAAACATAATGAGTTGTCATTAGGAGCACCTTCTTAAATTGACAGGACTAATCTGTATACCACTTGAGCACATATTGTAGCGAATCTGTGGGAGCCAGAATTATTGTTGGTTGGTAGGAGATCAAATTATTTTACTCACTGAACTGCAACTCAATTTATAACATTTGTATCGTGTTTTTTCTGGATTTCTGATTGATATTCTGTCTCTATCATTTAAAATACACCCATGATAAAAAAATTATAGACCCTTGATTTCTTTGTAAGTGGGCAAACTTACAAAATCTGCAGGGGATTAAATATTTATTTTCCCCACTGTAATCCTATTTAATAAATAACATGAGCTGCCATGTGTGGCAATGTAAAGATGAATTCACTGGTTGCATGATATGTGAACAGACAATATAGTATATAAAGCATAACCAAGCTGTGTTGCCTTTGAATCATGGTGCTTAATAAAAACAACTAACTTGCTTGCTAAGATAATGTAAACCTGATTCATTATAATACCCCCCCCCCCATCTTAATATTGACTGATTGTATTATTCTTCCTGTTTTAGGCTCAGCCAATGTATGGAGCACCCCTGGTAAGTCTGAAAAGCTTTACTGCTAAGAAAAAAAGAGCAATGGATAACTGTAATCATATTCATTTTATTTATTTTTTTTCATTGCTTTATTTATTTTCTTTATATCAAAATATTCAAAAACCGAGATACAATTCTCACCATTAACATCACATATTACAAAAATAATTTTCCTCCCCCCTCCCCCATCCTCCCTTCCATCCCTCCCCCTCCTCTTGAACCTTTCTTTACTGACCTCTAGCTGCCCTACATCTCCCATATCCCCAAACTTCTTCCCTGCTTATACACCCTGTAATTATATTCATGATACAATATGATTTAAAGACAACAGCTATAGATCCCCACAGAGCTGTGTTAGTAAGATCTGTCACCCTCAAGTCCCAGAAGTGTTAAAAAGGGTCTAAAAAAAGTGGAGTGGAGTCTATTGAAAAACAGGTTGATAAAAAAAAAAAAAAAAAGACCAAACCCACCCCTTACAGTACAGTAAGCACCGATTAGTGCCTGTACTTACTACCTTTGCTCTTTACCACTGCATTGACACTGGTTCTACTTGAAAAAGTTCTTCAAGAATCAACTTTCCCAGAATTTTGATTTTTGCAAGTCACTGGCCTTCTTTTAAAGGCTTTCAGATCTGACATTTACCTGCTCAGGTAGGGTGCTCAGTATTGAAGGCCAATGGAATTGTCACTCATTTCCATTGATGACCAGTCTGATACCTGAAACTTCCTGGGATTTCAGCTGGTCATCAGCGGAAATGAGTGAAGAATATAGTGTAGAGATGCCAGCACGTGCCAGTGTTTATTTTAGCAGTTTAAGAGAGATTTTTGGAGAGGCAGGCATGCTGATTGCACAGGTGTGGGCTGGGTTCATATTAGACCTGGGGATAGAGCTCAGGGCTCCACCCAACAGACAGGAGGTCTGTGCATGAGAGTCAGGACTCCCCCCAACCTCTCTAGGATTCAGAGACTGCATGGGGCAACCAGACCATGCATGTCTGCAGGAGGCAGATGTAGTTCACGACAGAGCAGCAACGAGCTGATTGTGAGTAAGCTATGAGAGAGCTTGACTGAAGGAAACCCCTGTATTGGTCTAAGGAGCAGACCAAAGGCCTAGGCTTGAGGCCTGAAGCAGCCATGTGGCAAGTGAGAAAGCCAGGAGGCTGAAGTATTGTGCAAGTTATAGTAATATTGGAACCCCTGCGTGGGAAATTGCTTTCTTTTGTGAAGTTTCTTTAAATAAAAGTGGGCTGCTATGCCCTTAAAAATGCAGTTCTGGACTGGCACAACTTCTTGAAATTGCATGCACCACTTGAGTTTAATCACCCCAATCTTTACAATAGGCACAGGAGGGTGCCTGTTCTACTGTGCTCAAATCCCAATAGCTTCTACATGTATATACTCTATCAGGTGCTAAAGAGGTGTGACCACATGTTAACACTACCAGTTCTGGACGAACCCTCTGAACACTGCTGTATACCCTTTCTAGCAAACTTTGCAATGAAAAACAGGGATTTTTAGTTCACACATATTAAAATACATGTTTAAGTTGGCCAACTGCGTTAAATCCTAGTAACTTTCCCACACTTTGTGTCTGTTTGCCCCATGTTGGCATTGGGTCCAGGGGCGTATCACAAGGCGTTTGCCTTGGGCAACATTTTACAGGGGGGCAGCACTTCCCCCAGGCAGAAGGGTCACTAGAGAGTAGTCCTCTTGCCGAGGACTGCAGAGAACATGGGCAGACTGGGCCTCTGATTTAATGCCCCAAAAAAGGCCACCCCAGAGGCGGCCGAGACCTGTAGCTTGCTCCACAGCTGGCTCTACTACCGACTGGTTGTTAGGGCGGCACCGCCTGGCGTCTAGCAACCAGTGACGTCACATCACGTCCCTAATGCAGAGGGAGTGATAATTAAGTGCAAGGAGAATATTCCCCACGAAAAGTCACCAAAGCAAGGAAGGGGAAAGAAGGGGGGGGAAAAACAATGGACTATCTCTGTACCATGAAAATATTACACAACAAGTAAAAAATATATATATATAATTTTATTGATACATAGTTTAAACATAGTAAAGTAAAGTATCCAGATACAAATTATGACAAAAACTACAAGTATAGATAAAACCATACAAAGTTCACATTACATTGGTACTCCATATACTCCATCAAGGAACATAGGAGCTGTAATATGCCTCCAATCACGAACATCCTCTACATGTTTTGTGGCTCTAAACCGCTTCTTCAGGAGGAACAAAGAATAAGATCTACAGATAGATTAATAGAGTGTAAATGTTAATCACCAATAGATAATACATATGTGCACAAAGAAAAACAAATAATTGGGGGAATGAAAAGATACAATTGCTTACCATATATCCATATAATTAAATACAAAAGAAAAAGAGCAAACAGATAAAAATATAGTATGGATAACTAACCTTTAAAGCCAGAAATTCTGTGTCTAATATCAGGGGAGAGAGGGCAACCAAAAGGAGGCTGGAGTGGGGTATAGACCTAGGATGAATAAAAATAACCCCCGTTAGGTGACTAGGGAAAAATACTTACAAAGATAGCTACATCAGCTGGAGATATCACCAACAAACGAAATACAATAAAGCAATGAAAGATTGACCTCCACACATGGACAAGCTTAACAAATCGTGGAGCTTCCTTGCTCACCTGAGTGCCAGCCTCCGACAGTATCCCCCCTGGGCGACCATCTACCGCAAAGCCTGCTAGATATAGTCCCCAACCCGGCGTCTGACAAAACGCCGACTGACATCGGCATGTGATGTCACCGGGTCAGATCCCCCACAATGCACGCGCGCATTCGCACGAGAGTCGCGAGCCGCGGATCAAAGGAGCACTCCCCAGTACCGCCCACCACCCAGAGGATAACATGTCTGCCAAAGGAAGGAAAAAGGACAAAGCTGATGCCCACCGCCCCAGCAGAGCTTACCCTAAAGCGACCGTTACCTAGTTGTGAGTAAGGTGAGAATTGTAATTATCATTGATATTTGGATGATGGTACCCCCAATTCTTTATGCTATAGTTAATTATCTAGAGGTCTCATTGCTATTCTAATGCAGAGGGAGGCCGAGGTCCCAGCATTCGCAGTGGAGGAGGATTTAACTTCCTTCTCCGCCACTCTGCGACTGCACCTAGTGCTTTGCACCCACCTCCTCCATGATCTTCTCCGGCATGCTCTGAGGGAAGGGAACTTTGAAAACTCTGAGATGAGGCTGGAACCATGTGTATAGTGTCATGAGGGAGCGGGGCACTGCAGAGCCAGAGACCAGTGACGGTGTGTCCATTAGGGGCGCTCGGGCACTGCCCCCTCTCTCCAGCCACCCCCTCTGTGTACTATGGATAGATTCATGCATTGCATGAATCTATCCATGGCCGCTGTAGCCAACCCCCATCCAGTCTGAATTACAGCAGGGGGGGTGTTTTTGAAGCACCTGAATAGAGCCATAGGCTCTAATAGGCTTCAAAAAAGGTGCACTGCGAGCGCAAACCATTGCGCTTGCAGTGCACCCAGGTGTGTTAGCAAAACAAATGAATATTTGCTTTGCTAACACAGGACTGCCTCTCAGCCAATCAGGAGGCCCAGATGTAATACCGGGCACCTGATTGGCTGAAGGTAGAGACGATCCCATTGGCGCCATACAGAACAGGAAGAAGACACGCACGGAGGAGTCCTGCATCCATGGCACTACACGTCCCACAACTCGCCGCCTGACCCATCACCACAATGGGGTAAGTGCCAGGCAGACAGCGGGCAGGTGGGGGGGCACAGTGGTGGCATATTATGGAGCACAGATGGCTGCATTTGCGGGGCACAGTGGCTGCATATTATGGGTACAGAGACTACAATTGTCTGGGCACAGTTGGCTGGGCACAGTTGACTGCTTTTGCTGGGCATAGTTGGCTGCTTTTGCTGGATACAGAGTCTGCATATGATGGGCACAGTGGCTGCAATTGATGTTTTTGTTTCAGAAATTTTCAGTTCGTTTGTGCACCAACCGCCACTGCCAGAGACCCATACAAAGAGGAGGGGTTCGTGCTTGGACTTGTAGCCCCTCACTTTTGGGAGATGTGACCCCCCGAAATTGAAGCACTACAGGTCCCAGCATGAAACCCTCAGAGCATGCAAGCTGAACAGTGCTGCCAATCAGTGTCAATAATGCTGCCAATCAGTGCTGCCTATCATTCATACATACAGTATGTCACAAAAGTCAGTACACCCCTCACATTTTTGTAAATATTTTATTGTATCTTTTTATGTAACAACACTATAGAAATGACACTTTGCTACAATGTAAAGTAGTGAGCGTACAGCTTGTATAACAGTGTAAATTGTCTGTAACCCTCAAAATAACTCAACACACAGCCATTAATGTCTAAACTGCTGGCAATAAAAGTTAGTACACCCCTAAGTGAAAATGTCCAAATTGGGCCCAAAGTGTCAATATTTTGTGTGGCCACCATTATTTTCCAGCAATGCCTTAACCCTCTTGGGCATGGAGTTCACTAGAGCTTCACAGGTTGCCACTGGAGTCCTTTTACACTCATCCACGATGACATCACGGAGCCAGAGGTGGCTATCTAATTGTGCAAATTAGTTGGTCGCCTTGGGCCCCGCTCTCCCAGGGGCCTCGTGGCCGCCTAATTTGCCTGAAGTGTGTGTAGGATGGAATGTCCCCCTGTGACCCTGTCAGTGTCCCCACTGAGCGGGCCGGATGGATGAGCGAGGGTCGCTCCTAGTATGCAGCCGTAGCGTTGCTATATCAGTGCTGCGCCGACCAGAAGCTTCTTCCCTCTGCCACTCTCGGCTCTCTCCAGCACCCCCACTGTGTCCTCCAGGCAGCGCCTCCTGCAGACAGATTATAGAGGTGGAGGCGGAGCTGCCAGCCACTGCTGAACCCAGGAGGGATGCAATGCACGCACATGCAGGAGAGGAGTTTGTTCTGCCGTGTGGAGGGAGGTGAGCTGTCAGGCTTTGTGCAGGGACTTGAGATGTGGGAGGAGGCATGAGAGCAGTGTTTGCAGCAGGCTGGGAGGCTAGTTCTGGTGCTGTGCAACTTCAGTTGCTCTATGCATGCCACTGCAAGGTGGCCTCTTCAGTGATGTACCAATAAATCAGGGCTCATTGACACCATATACCACTTTTCTACCATGTGCACCCCTCTCATATGCATACTACCCCCACCATACACCCCGCACCCCTCTCATGTCATACTACCCCCCACCATACACCCCACACCCATCTCATGTCATACTACCCCCTGCCATACACCCCGCAACCCTCTCATGTCATACTACCCCCTGCCATACACTCCGCACCCCTCTCATGTCATACTACCCACCGCCATACACTCCGCACCCCTCTCATGTACATACTACCTACCACCATACATTACGCACCCTTATAATGTACATACTACCCACTGTCAAACCCTCCACATTTCTCTCCTACACACCATTGTACAGTGACATAATAATATCACCATGGGCAAAGTAATGCACTGGGGCCCCTACTAGGGAGATGGTGACCTGTGGCATATAGTGACCATGGCTCAATTATGCTACATATTGGGCATGGCTTTTTAGTCTGATTAGAAATTCTAGTCTGATTTTTTTTCTTTTTTTAAATGGTTTTATTATAATTTTACATTAAAAAAAAAAAATGTTTTTTTGGTGAGAGTTTTTTGGCTTCTTAGGTGAGATATCAGGGGTCTAAATAGACCCCTGAAGTCTCACTTTTTAGACAGAGAAAAGGGACTGAGGAAACACATTCCCAAACCCCTTTCTCTGCAGCCTCAGCTGCACTGCAGATGAATGAACAGGAGACAACGGATCCTCTCCATTCATAAACCAAAGCAGAGTAAACACAGTCACACACTCACTATGTTCATTTAGAAAAGGAAGGGGCTGGTAAATGACATATTTATCAGCCCCTTTTCTTGAAGATCTGCCACAGAAGTCAGCGGGAGAGAAGAGGAGGGAAGGCGGCAGCGCTGTGGGGGGGACATACAGTTATTTTTTTTTTAATCATTTTTCTCATTATGGACGTGAGTGGGGCTTCATGTCTACGTTTTGCCTAAGGCCTCACAAAGTCTAGAGCCGCCTCTGCATGGAGCTGGTGGATGTTAGAGACCTTGCGCTTCTCCACCTTCTGTTTGAGGATGCCCCACAGATGCTCAATAGGGTTTAGGTCTGGAGATTTGCTTGACCAGTCCATCACCTTTACCCTTAGCTTCTTTAGCAAGGCAGTGGTTGTCTTGGAGTTGTGTTTGGGTCGTTATCATGTTGGAATACTGCCCTGCGGCCCAGTCTCCAAAGGAAGGGGATCATGCTCTGCTTCACTATGTCACAATACATGTTGGCATTCATGGTTCCCTCAATGAACTGTAGCTCCCCAGTGCCGGCAGCACTTATGCAGCCCCAGACCATGACACTCCCACCACCAAGCTTGACTATGGGCAAGAAACACTTGTCTTTGTACTCCTCACCTGGTTGCCGCCACACACGCTTGACACCATCTGAACCAAATAAGTTTATTTTGGTCTCATCAGACCACACGGTGTGGTTCCAGTAATCCATGTCCTTAGTCTGCTTGTCTTCAACAAACTGTTTGTGGGCTTTCTTGTGCATCATCTTTAGAAGAGGCTTCCTTCTGGGATGACAGCCATGCAGACCAATTTGATGCAGTGCACGGCGTATGGTCTTAGCACTGACAGGCTGATCCCCCCACCCCTTCAACCTCTGCACCAATGCTGGCAGAACTCATACGTCTATTTCCCAAAGACAACCTCTGGATATGACGCTGAGCACATACACTCAACTTCTTTGGTCATAATAATGAATACCTCCCACACCAGACTATTTTTCAAATTTACCCTGCATCCTCTGATAATATAAAACACATTAAAAAGTTAGAATCCCAACCCCAAAACTCAACATGTTTCACCCATGAAAGGGCGTTGTCATTAGTGAAAAAGTGTTATTTTAACCAATTGCCGACCAGACAAGTGAAAGATCTCTCAAAGGTAAGTGTAGTGCCCTGCCCTAGACAGGCTAAATTAAGTTTTTGGCTCTGCTGTACCAAGTGAAGCAGCAATCCAATTTCTAGGTCTGGCCAGGTTTCCTTAAGCTGGCTAATTGTTCCTATCTGCCTATGGAAGAAGTTTCCAGAACTAGAGTAGCAATGTCAGCCACTGAGTTATGAATATTTATCTGACCTTAGCTAATCCCTGGGAGGGGGCACCCAGAAGATAAATGTTTGAGGAGCTTGTTCAGAAAGTGTCATTTTCTTGGGGCTGCTGCCTCCTGGAAGGAGGCCTGTATATTGAAGAGTTATTGTTGGGCCTCAGCATGTGCTTGGATGAGGGCCTGGAGGAACTTGGATTGAAGGATATGGCATTGCCTGTGGAAGCTGGTCTGGAGAAGGTCCTTTTCCCTCATGGAGAAGTGTGACATAGAAGCTGGGTGGATGGCAGCACATTGTGAGCAGGACTTCGGTCTAGGATTCTAGGTGTGAATGTGTTTTGGAGATTAATGTGAGAGGTTGCTGTAAGGACTGGGACTGCTCATACAGAGTCTCAGAATAGCTGGCTATCCCCTCCACCTCCAACAAAGGCTGCTGTTAGAGGATTTTTCCTTTTTAAAGCACTGCAATAAATCTACAGAAAGCATTGCTAGGCCACATGTGTCAAACACAAGGCCTGCAGGCCAAATCCAGCCTGCCAGTCCATTTCATGTGAGCGTCACACCTCTCCCAATACTGTGGCACCCCCCTTGTCTCTGTCAGCAGTCGGTAGCAGAGAGGATGACAGAACTCCTCCACCAGATCCTGTGCTTATCCATGCATTGGAGACTGCTCAGATAGAACACCATGGCAGAACTATGTTATGTCTGCGTGGACTCCAGTAAAGTTTATTTTGGATGATACCTGCGATGTACAACCCTTCTTTTCACACTTGCATCATCGAGTGTGCTCTGGTACCTTGCCCTCCCCTCTAAAACATGTGCTGATCACCCCCATATTTAAAAGGCCCTCACTGGACCCCACCAGCCTGAACAACTTAAGACTTGCTCCCGTTTACCTCTAAACATTTATAACGTTTAGTCTACAACCCGTCTGAGCTCCTACCTCACTGACAACAACCTTCTTGACCCCTTACAGTCCAGCTTTCGCTTACTACACTCCACTGCAACTGCCCTAATAAAACTCACTAATGATTTACTAACTGCTAAAACCAATGGCCACTACTCCATACTCATATTACTAGACCTCTCTGCAGCCTTTGATACTGTTGACCACCCCATCCTCCCCAAAAAACTCCACACTCTTGGCCTTCAAGACTCTGCTCTCTCCTGGTTCTCCTCCTATCACGCCTTCAGTGTTATCTATAACACTCCTCCTCTCAACTTCCTCTTTCTGTAGGGGGTCCCCCCAAGGTTCTGTTCCTCTGATCCCTCCTCTTATTTATCTACACCTCCTCCCTTGGTCACTTAATAAACTCCCATGGCTTCCAGTACCATCTCTATGCTGACGACACACAAATCTATCTCTCTACTCCTCACTTCACTCCTTCAGTCTTCTCTCGCATTACTAGCTTACTAACTGACATATCAGCATGGATGTCACACCACTTCCTTAAACTCAATCCTTCTAAAACTGAGCTCAAAATATTCCCTCCTGCCCGTGTCCCCTCTTTTGACTTCTTCATCAAGATTAATAATACCATCACCAGTCCCTCCCCTCATGCCAGGGTGCTAGGTGTACTCTTAGACTCTGACCTGTCCTTTCAGCCCCAAATCCAATCACTGTCCAAATCTTGCAGACTTCACCTCTGCAACATCTCCAAAATACGCCCCTCTTTAACCGTTGAAAACACTAAGCAACTTATTCACTCCCTTGTTATCTCTCGCCTTGACTATTGTAACTCCCTCCTCATTGGCCTACCTCTCCGCAGGCTATCCCCTCTTTAGTCTATCATGAATGCTGCTGCCAGACTCCTCCACTTACCAACCATGCAGTGTCTGCCTCCCCTCTCTGCCAATCCCTCCACTGGCTTCCCATTGCCCAGCAAATACAATTCAAAACACTAACAATAACATACAAAGCCATACACAACTCTGTCCCAAGCTACATCACCAATCTTATCTCCAAATATCACCCAAACTAACACACCTCTACCAGCTCACTTACTCGAGCTCTATGGAATCCAAAACGCAAGAAACAAATTACAAGCTTTTATCACGCTGGTACAGAGTACCGGCTGATCTAGCTCGTATCTACCCCTCAGTGTCGGATCAATGCTGGAGGGAATGTGGACATAGAGGTACGCTCCTTCACATTTGGTGGGAGTGTCCTCTGATCAGGCCATATTGGACAGATAATAAATCTCTAATAAGAGAAATTCTAGATTTAGATATCCCTCTGTCTCCGGCCTACTTCCTCCTGCATGTCCCCAGGATACCGATTAGTAGATACAAGAAAAGTGCCCTACCACACCTTTTAAATTCGGCTAGAGCTCTTCTCCCAATTTATTGGAAACAAGCCAGGGTCCCCTCCAGGGAAGATTGGATCAAAAAAGTAAACAATATTAGGGAGGCCGAGCACTGGATAGCAACCTGCAGGGGAAAAGCGGAACGTTTTGAAGCTATATGGGGACCGCGGAAGGATTATATGTCTGACTCAGATCAAATATCCTCTAGCTTAGACCTGGCTCTACTGGAGTTGGCAGAACCATCCTTGAGATCTCGTTTAGATAATGGTAATAATGCCCAGTGAAAGGCATTTTCCACCCCTGCCTGCTATAAAGATGACATGTACTTGGCGGAACTCGCTCGGCGCAGAACTACAAGACCTCTTCAGACTAAAAGGTTTGCTCCACTTCTCTCCCTCCCTTTTTCCCACCCTCCTGTTCCCTCCTTTTTGTTACTTCTCTAATCTTATACCTCTACCTCTCTTTCTCTTTTCCACTCTGTTTGGTTCCATAACTACCTATTGCCTCCTCGATATCAGGCTGTAATCATTTATGTCATTTGTTGCACTACCCGGATTTAGGGTGACAGTGGTTGGCAGGGGGGAGGAAACCCCGTCATACCGGGGTGGGCTTTTAAATTTGCCTCCTGTTGGGTGGGGGGCCTGGGGGATGAGCCCTTTCCGAGACTGGCGAGACAGGTGAGGTTGATGGAGGCATTTGACCCCCCTCTGCTCGGACCGCCTCCAGGGGGGTTGCCCCCCCTTGCCCTCCTGATCATTCAACACCTCCGGGGTGGTAGCTGATTTCTGACTGGACTGCCGTCCCTGGACCATCCTGATCCCGGGAATTGATTATTGACCACTGGTTGTGCTGTTGCTGTGAGTTTAGAATAGCCACTTACAATGGCCTGTGTCGAGGCACATTTTCTATGTGTTTTGTTTTGTATATTTATAACGTGTGTAGTTTTCTACTAAAATGTTGCTAAATAAAGATTTTACAAATATCACCCAAACCATCCTCTCAAGACCTCCTGCTCTCTAGCTTCCTTGTCTCCTCCTCCCATGCTTGTCTTCAGGACTTCTCCAGAGCCTCTCCTATCCTCTGGAACTCACTACTCCAATCTGTCTGGCTATCTCCTACTTTGTCCACTTTTAGGCGATCCCTGAAAACTCATCTCTTCAGGAAAGCCTATCCTGGTTTAGCTAATAACCGAATATTCAATTTCTCCCATCAGTTCATCCCTCAGTTACTATCTTTTGTTCCACCAGCCCCTTCCTATTAGATTGTAAGCTTGCAGGAGCAGGGCCCTAGTAACCCTCTTGTATTGAATTGTATTGTTGCTCTATTGTTTCCCTTTATATTGTAAAGCGCAGCGCAAACTGTTGGTGCTATATAAATCCTGTATAATAATAATAATAAATTATGTTTGTTCCAGGCACCAAGTGTGGCTTTTCCAGTGATGGGGGCAGCCAAGGTAAGCTTTTATGTTGTATGCAAAACATGACTGCATTTTCTTATAATGACAAATAAAGCTAAAATTTTATAATGCCGTGTACAAACGAGCAGACTTTTCAGGATCAAAGGTCCGACGGTCTTTTCGACGGAGTTACGACGGACTTTCGAACGACCGGTCTTGCCCACACACGAACGGACTAAAGTCTGTTCGAAAGTCCGTTCTTTTGAACGTGATGACGTACGAAGGGACTAGAATAAGGTTCATAGCCAGTAGCCAATAGCTGCCCTTGCGTTCTTTTTTGTCCGTCGGACTAGCATACAAACGGATTTTTCGACCGGACTCAAGTCCGTTGGAAAGATTTGACACATGTTCCAAATCTAAAGTCCGTCTGATTTTCGACAGAAAAGGTCCACTGAAGGTCCGATGAAGCCCACACAGGGTTGGATTGTCCGACGGATTCGTTCCGTCGGACCAGTCCGGTCGAAAAGTCCGGTCGTGTGTACACGCGATTAGTCATTTCATATCCATATAAGTAGCCTGAGCATTTAAAAATATATTCTTTGACAATAATAATCTATTTTGTTTATCATTCCAGCCGCAGAAAGGACCCACAATGGTGCATAATCCGGTATGTTTAGGTTATTCTTGGTACATATTTTGGGAACAAAGGGGTGGTGTAACAAACTCAGTGATAGTTTGGGTTTTGCTCGTTTCTACCAATCACATTAGCTTTCACATACTAAATATGCACTAGTATAACATGCTACAGATTTATTCCTTTCTTGTTGAATGAGCATCCTTCTAGACTGTTGCAATACATATTAACAACAACTATCAATCAAATCCTCAAGAATTGTGCATTGGCCAACAACCCAAGAGTAGAAAATGGAACATGTTTATTCAATAAGTACATTTAGCCACACCCCCGAAGGAGCTGCTTTTATTCCGTTACTCTGCCTCTCAACCCCAAAGAACTATCCCAGCCCCTCTGGCACACCTAGCAAGATGGTTAATGGAATAACCTGATAATAATACACAACACAATTCTGTTCTTTAAGTTTACTGAGATAAGTAATGGAACACAATAAAGAGCATGAATAAACACAAGTTATGATTGACAACCGTTATCACTTAATGCACATATACAGAAATTATAACCTTGTAGTTACCTTAACACCTTCGGCCCTGGAAGAATTGACCCCTTTCCTGACCAGAGCACTTTTTGCAATTCGGCACTGCGTCGCTTTAACTGACAATTGTGCGGTCGTGCGACGTTGTACCCAAACAAAATTGACGTCCTTTTTTTCCCACAAATAGAGCTTTCTTTTGGTGGTATTTGATCGCTTCTGTGGTTTTAATTTTTTTGCGCTATAAACAAAAAAGAGCGACAATTTTGAAAAAAAACACATTAATTTTTACTTTTTGCTATAATAAATATCCCCCAAAAATATATAAAAAAACAAATTTTTTCCTCAGTTTAGGCCGATAAGTATTCTTCTACATATTTTTGGTAAAAAAACAATTGCAATAAGCGTATATTGATTGGTTTGCGCAAAAGTTATAGTGTCTACAAAATAGGGGATAGATTTATAGCATTTTTATTATTTTTTCTTTTTTTTTACTAGTAATGGCAGCGATCTGCGATTTGTATTGTGACTGCGACATTATGGCGGACACATCGGACAATTTTGACACATTTTTGGAACCATTGGCATTAATACAGCGATCAGTGCAATTAAAAATGCATTGATTATTGTAAAAATGTCACTGGCAGTGAAGGGGTTAAAACTAGGTGGCGGTGAAGGGGTTAACTATGTTCTCTGGGAGGTGACTCTAACTGAAGGGGGAGGGACTAACTACAGGAAGTGACAGATCATGGTTCCTAGCTAATAGGAACACACGATCTGTCACTCCTGTCAGAACAGAACAGGGAAGTGTGTGTTTACACACACTCGTCCCTGTTCTGTGTCTCCTGGTCACGATCGTTCGTGGCCGTCGGTCATCGCGACCTTCGGCCACGAGTTTCGGCACACCCGTTGTGCAGCCGGGGCATGCGCGCGCCTGCTATCCAGACCCCGCGAGACCATGTATAGTAACGTGATTTTGCGCAGGGGAGCCAACCTGCCGCAGGCGGCTGGTCCAGAAACGGCTAAGGAGTATATGTGAACAGGTGCACAGAGGGATAGGTACTCAGTATCTTCAAAACATATATTAAATACCTTCCCACTGAGGCCTCAACACACAGACCAACATGCAGTATATAATCTTTACATTCAGGAACACAGTGTAAAGTCTAACTTATACTCAATGGCTCCCCCTAGGCTATAATTCAGAGTTTGACTTATGAGTAGAGTAACAATGCTTAGTAAAAGAAGAAGATGGTGAAAGTTCCTTTAACTCCGGATATCTTCAACTAGCCTGATGTTTAAACTGCAGTACATTGTTGTAATTTGTAATCCACAAAGACAAAGGGAAAGAAAATGACTGTAGAACAAACGATATGCTGATGATGGCTTAACTGAAGAAATATCACCACTTGTAGATTCCTCTTTACATGTGAGTGCAATACAGTACTGACCTTACAGCGCAGGGGAGAAAAACAAAGCCCCAAAGTCCAGCTATATGATGCCTGTGAAGAAGTAGATTCACCTCCGTGGAACTACAAGTCTCACCAGCAGTCTTTAGAAAGAACTCACTCAGCAAAACTGTAATCTCTACTGGAATGGGCTGGTGCCCTCTCACCACAATAGACCCCAATGGCTGTGAGGTTCCATCCTGAATCCCCTCCTGGTGTCTCCGTCTGGTGAAGATGGCGCTGCCACACCGTGCTGCAGCTCCCGATCGACTGAAGTGCAGGTGGCTTCCAGTTGCTCTGAAGCGCAGGCCGGTCCCTTGCTAGAATAGCAGGGCTGTCCTCCATAGATCCCTCAGAGGTGGGCAAACAGGCTCTCCGCTGTATAGGCCGCAGTCTCTCACTCCTGGTCATACACAGACCTCCCGCTGGCAGGTGTTGAATGGTGTCCAGAAAGACTGAAAGCAGGCCGTGCCTGTCCTTTTATCACTCCTCCCAGCAGACAGTTCTGCGCGCTTTGCATTGTCTGTCCTGTAGTTCAGGGCTGATCCAGCTAACAGAGTCACTTCCTCCTCCAAACAACATCTCCCACAATGCTTTGCTGCTGTTTGCTGGTGATTGGCTGTCAGTCTCTTCCAATAGGGAGGCTACAGAACAAGCAGTTCTGTGTGTCTCTGTGTGTGTGTGTGTGTGTGTGAGAAAAGAGGAAGGGGGTGAAAAAGCCCACGCAGCTGCTAGCAGGCAGCTCTCCCCTCATGGATTCAATCAGCTTGGAGAGGTACCTGCTACATACAAATTTACTTTTTCAGCATAATACATATCATGATTCATTAGTAGTCTAAACCAGTGCTAGTCACAGGTATAATGTCAGCATAACTAAATTATAACATCACTATAGCATAAATGTCCTTATCATGAGTACAGGCATTCAACTACCCCAAAAACCCAGCTGAGGATATGAATCAGTAACCGCAACTAACCTCTAAAAAAAAAAGCTGCGACAAGGATAGCTGAGCAGGAAGTGTGGGAACAACAACAACAAGATGGCTAGAAATATTCAAGTTCAGTTTGTCAGCCCCAAGAACATCACAAAGTAGAGTCTTAGTCCCTCCCTCCAACATTACAGCCAATCAGGCCCACCAAAATTGTAAACATTACTCAAATGCATAACCATCAGCATCCACTTGAATCCATTTTTCCATTGGTCAAGGCTTCCGATCACAAGAGCTGAATGCGGCTATCATCTTAATTTTAATATCATATACATTATCTCACAAGAGTACACCCCTGACATTTTTGTAAATATTTTATTATATCTTTTCATGTGATAACACTGAACAAATTACACTTGCTACAATGTAAAGTAGTGACAGTCTACAGCAGGGGTCTTCAAACTACGGCCCTCCAGTTGTTCAAGAACTACAATTCCCATCATGCATAGTCATATCTGTGAATATCAGAGTTTTACAATGCCTCATGAGATGTGTAGTTCCGCAACAGCTGGAGGGCCGTAGTTTGAGGATCCCTGGTCTACAGCTTGCATAACAGTGTCAATTTGCTATCCCCTCAAAATAACTCAACACACAGCCATTAATGTCTAAACCGCTGGCAACAAAAGTGAGTACACCCCTAAGTGAAAATGTCCAAATTGGGCACAATTAGCCATTTTCCCTCCCTGGTGTCATGTGACTTGTTAGTGTTACAAGGTCTCAGGTGTGAATGGGGAGCAGGTGTGTTAAATTTGGTGTTATCGCTCTCACTCTCTCATACTCACTGGAAGTTCAACATGGCACCTCATGGCAAAGAACTCTCTGGGGATCTGATAAAAAGAATTGTTGCTCTACATAAAGATGGCCTAGGCTATAAGAAGATTGTGAAGACCCTGAAACTGAGCTGCAGCACGGTGGCCAATACCATACAGCGGTTTAACAGGACAGGTTCTACTCAGAACAGGCCTCGCCATGGCCGACCAAAGAAGTTGAATGCATGTGCTCAGCGTCTTATCCAGAGGTTGTCTTTGGGAAATAGACATATGAGTGCTGAATTGCTGCAGAGGTTGAAGGGGTGGGGGGTTAGCCTGTCAGTTCTCAGACCATACACCGCACCCCGCATCAAATTGGTCTGCATGGCTGTCATCCTAGAAGGAAGCCTCTTCTAAAGATGATGCACAAGAAAGCACGCAAACAATTTGCTGAAGACAAGCAGACTTGTCTGCTTAGATAGATTTGGGTGGGTTGAATATCTCGATTGTATCTGGTAGAGCCTTCTTGATGAGTAATATGGCAGGTGGATGGGTATTGCATTAGGCCCATTAAGGCCCATTTCACACTGGGGTGGTGTCGGTGGTAAAACGGTGCTATTTTTAGCGCTGTTTTAGCGGCGGTATTCGGCCGCTAGCGGGGCGGTTTTACCCCCCTGTTAGCAGCTGAGAAAGGGTTAAAACCACCACAAAGCGCAGTGCTATGCCGGCAGTATAGCCGCGCTGCCCCATTTATTTCAATAGGTAGGAGCGGTGTATACACCGCTCCTTCACCGTTCCAAAGATGCTGCTGACTTTTTTTATCATCCTGCCAGCGCACCGCTCCAGTGTGAAAGCCCTCGGAACTTTCGCACTAGAGACACAGCAGCGGCTCTTTCAGGGCACTTTGCAGGTGCTATTTTTAGCACTGTAGCACCTGCAAAGCGCCCCAGTGTGAAAGGGGTCTAACAATTCATGGTAGATAGCTAAGTGGTCAGATACTTATACAGGGAGATCTAACTGCTAGACAAAATGAAAGATAAAGAAATATCACCGCTCCAGGCAGGTCAGTCAGGAACAAACCTCTCCTCTAGACTGGAAGACACAGGTGCTGGCAATGCTTATAGCACAGAAGTTAGAAAAAAAATCCTGGACAGCAACACTCAAAAAATAATTTTCGCCTTTATTGAGTAAAAAATCAACAAAAATACATGCCACAGCAGAACGGACAGAAGAACTGACGCGTTTCACACTACAAACAGTGCTTAATCATAGCTTATGATTAAGAGTGTGGCTGTCCAGGATTTTGCTCTAACTCCATTACAAAATGAAGGATATAAGGATCCAGAAGGTAACTTGACTCACCATTATAAACCAAGATATAGAATAACCTTTTAAAACTCCATACAGTCTTAAGTGATTAAAACCGATTTTTATTTTGTCTAGGTGATGCCTTTTCAAGCTGCTTTCCCGAAAAGTTTTGCCCATAATGGAAACATTGTAATTACAGGAAATGTGCACTATGGTGCAGACAGGTGCGTTCTTACAGTGTACCAGCTCTTTTTCTTTGGTAGCATGTGATGGCCTGGCCTAAGGCATCCAAGTCTTCACCAAAAACCCTCTAGACCAGCCTTTCTCAACCTTTTTAACAGGAACCCTGGAAATAAGTTTCTGGGATCAGGGAACCCCTGCTAATAATTCTATATCTACAGTTCATGGTGCATTAGTGTGAAGGTCATGGGGAGGAATGTTCCTTACAGCTGTAAGAATTCCTCCCTTACAGATAGCTAAAAAGATAATTGGTGTCAGAAGTAGCTAATTGCTCAAGGAACCCATAGCAACCTCTGGAGGTACCCTAGGGTTCCGCAGAACCCTGGTTAAGAAAGGCTGCTCTAGATCTCATGAAGAGTTTGAAACAGAGCCTGCCTTCTGAACTACAGAGGTGCTGAGGAGGAGTATTAGGAGGCGGCATTAGTAGAGAAACCACAGCTTGTAAGCAGCAAGGTACCATGGGATATGTAGTCTTTAGAATTTAAACATAAACAGCAGAGGAGAAGCTGCAAAGCATGCAGGAAATCCAAGAAGTTGTGAAAAGAGATGGCCAGCAGATAGCACTCATAACATGAAGGAAGAATTTTCAGGTAAGCTTAGGTCAAAAATTATTGCATGTATTGATATACAGCGGGTAAAATAAGTATTGAACACATCACTATTTTTCTAGGTAAATATATTTCTAAAGGTACTTATTGACATAAAATTTTCACCACATGTCAGTAACAACCCATGCAATCCATACATAGAACCAAAACAAATAAGTTCAGAAATTATGTTATGTGTAATAAAATGTAATGACACAGGGAAAAAGTATTCACTAAGAAATTAAATACTTTGTATAAAATCCTTTGTTGGTAATGAAAGCTTCAAGATGACTCCTGTATGGATAAACTAGTCCCATGCATTGCTCAGGTGTGATTTTGGCCCATTCTTCCACGCAGCCTTCAAATCTTGAAGGTTATGTGGACCTCTTCTATGAACTCTGATCTTTAGTTCTTTCTATAGATTTTCTATTGGATTCAAGTCGGGTGATTGGCTCGGCCATTCTAGCGGATTTATTTTCTTTCTTTGAAACCTATTGAGTATCCTTGGCTTTGTGTTTGGGATCATTGTATCGCTGAAATGTCCACCCTCATTTCATCTTCACCTTGATAGATGGCAGTGGATTTTTATCAAGAATGTCTTGGTACATTTTTCCATTCATCCTTCCTTCAAAGATATGAAATGACCAGACTATATTCTCCCAGTATTTCACAGGCTTGTCTAAATGTTGCGCAGCAAACTTTAAACAAGCTTCAACATGCTTTTTCTTCAGCAATGGAGTCTTATGTGGTGAGCGTGCATACAGGCCATGGCGGTTGAGTGCATTACTTATTGTTTTCTTTGAAAAAAATTGTACCTGCTAATTCCAGGTCTTTCTGAACTTCTCCACAAGTGGTCATTGGCTCTTGGACAAATCTTCTGATAATTATTTTCAATCCTGTCTGAAATCTTGCAAAGAGCACCTGGTCATGGCCAGTTTATGGTGAAATTATGTTGTTTCCACTTATGGATTATGATCCCAACAGTGCTCACTGGAACATTCAGAAGTTTAGAAATCCTTTTTTAACAATGCGATCAGTATGTTTTGCAACAATAAGGTTGCAAAGGTCTTAAGAAATGAGATGTTTCTTGAGTGTGACACCTTTTTTATAGGCCATCAGTTGAGACTCAACCAGCTGATATAAATTTGCACTGACAAGGGGCAGGATTGCTTTCTAATTACTGATAGATTTCAGCTTGTGTCTTGGCTTTCCATGCCATTTTGCACCTCCCTTTCTTCATGTGTTCAATACTTTTTCCCTGTGTCATTGCATTTTATTACACATAACTTAATTTCTGAACTTGTTTTGGTTTCTTTGTATGTAAGGATTGGATTGCATGGATTGTTACCGACATGTGGTGAAAATTTCACGTCAATAGAACCTTATAGAAATATATTTGCCTAGAAAAATGGTGACATGTTCAATACTTATTTTACCCACGGTGTGTGTATATATATATATATATATATATATATATATATATATATATATATATATATATATTTTAAGTCAGTATGCATCTAGAATGGAGGAAGGTGGTCAGGGGATAAGGCAGGAAGTGTAGCGTTATGTAAAATACCACTTATGCTTTAAGTTAACACTACGTAGCATACAATCTGATTGTACAACCTCCTTTGAATCTTCCATAATTATAAAGTGCAGTGGCTAAATTGAATAGATGTTTAGGTAAGCACTTAAATTACACTGTTTTACTAATCCAAAGGAAATGGTATAGTGAAAAAATGAACATCATTTGTATTTATTTCCAATTGTAATCATAATAAAGAATATAAACTAGAATGGATTATGGGTTTTGATTATTCTATGAAAGCACTATGAGGTAGCTACAGAGACAGCACATCCGTTGCTGCTTGCCTTGTGTCTCCTTTAACAGACTGAAGATTCAGGTTAAAGGATAAGTTCAGCTTTGGGAACATGTTACATGTTCCACCCATTTTTAGGGTGGAACATGCAACATGTTTTCAATGCTGCAGCCGCTGCCCGATTCCCCCCCCCCCCCCCCTTCCCTGTGACAGCAGTATGGGGAGAAGTTCCCCAGACTAGCTGTCAGTTTTTGAAATTGGCTGCATCATTCCTACACAGAGCTCTTTGTGCGAATGAACATCCTTTGCGGATGTCAACTTGCAGTTCTCAATGAAGTACCACGGTGCTGTGGAATGCCATGGTAGTTCATTGATTCTTCCAGTCAGTGTATCTGCTTGCCCATACAGGATGTACTAGCACACAGATACATTGACAGGTTTGCAGGAGACCTGCATGGCACCAGCAATCTGCTGATCACTGCTGCAATGCTTTATAGGCTCCAAAAAATAAATAAATGCACATTTTTTCACTTTGTTCAAATATTTTATTGCAAAATATAGCAAGTTACAAAAGAGACGACTAGAAAACTACAGATAATCACAAAGTAGGTGCCCAGGAGCATTCACAAGCAACCCCTACAACAAACAAATGAACACACCTGAGAGATTGTTATATCTAAGTTATGCATAGGTTCTAGGCAGCAAAGGATTTACATTAATAAGCCAAAAACTAAGTGCTATAGATTCGCAAGGCGTCCTAGTTGTGATATACACCATACACTGCCCTTATAACCGTAGTCTTGAGCTGTAGAATTGTAAAGGGGGAATGCTCTGAGCAAAATAGGCCTGTGCGGGCAAATGAAAGGGACAACCAACTTGTTACAGGGAATCACAGCAGTGGAATATAGAGTGAGCCCAATGCTTATTATTTATTTTTTTATTAAAAGTGAACCTATTCTTTAAGATGACCAAAAAAGTATACATCACAGCTGATAAATCATCTACTTGTGTGTGTAAATTGCAGGTTTTTTCAATAGGCTGTAAATAGAGATACAAGTGTGGAAAAAAATCCCAAAACTCCACATGCTTATTTTTTATATCCTCCCCATAATAAAGAAATGTACAAAACAACTACATGTTCCTTTTAGGTTGCTTACTCACAGACCATTTGTTTCTTTTGAAAACTCTTGCTATTTTTTTCTGTGTGCACAGAACACTTATGTGAAGCAGTATATTGTCATTTACTTTATACCGTTTACATTTTGTAGATTCCATGTCAACCTTCTGAATAGCAGAACGAGAGATATCCACCTGCATATCAACCCTCGCTTTAATGAAGGTACAATAGTAAGGAACACCCAGAACAGGGGCACATGGGGTCCTGAAGAGAGGCAGCTTGCATACATGCCTTTCTACCAAGGGCAAAACTTCCAGGTGAGAAAAACACATAATAGACTGAATTTCCCATCTGAGGACATCCTGAACTAAACGGTCACTTTTAATTACAGATGGAAATCAGGAATGAGGGAGGAGTAATAGGTGTCTACTCAAATGGATCAAAGCTTTTCACCTATGTCCATCGTCTGCCTGCCAACCAGATCGACATGATGGAAGTCGGTGGAAATGTCACCTTGACATATGTGCAATACTGAACTTAAGCGAATGAAGAGAATTATCAGAGTGTGGCCAAAACACATATTCGTTTAAGAAATACACATTTCATAAAAATATATCAGCTACATTAAAGTACCTGAAATAATAAATAAATAATAAATTAGAGGCACCTGGGGCAGTTTTAGGGCAACAAGCCAATCAATTTGAAAGCTGGACTTTAGGGTCAGGATTAGTGAGCCTATGGCAATGACAAAGATAACAAACTAAAGCCTGAGCTGACAGCACATACTTTTATTTGTCTGAGCCGATGGTGTATTGCCACCTAGCATCCTTAAGAAATCGGTATGCAAAAAAGAAGTTTGAAATCAGTCAACAAAATTAAATAAAGACCTTTGGAAGTTTTGACAGTTAGATAATTCTGGTGGTTAATTACGAATTTATCTAGTCCAATAAAATAAAAAAGGTTGTTTTGGAATTTCAGAGATTTGAGTACCAGGGATTCCAGATACCTTGGTGGAGGTCAAGTTGCTAGTTTGGTAATCAATGAATATGCAAAAAGTGACCTTCCACTGCTTACAGTTTGCCAATGGTGCATTTCTGGAGATAATGGTTATCAATGCATGACACTGGCACTCAGGTGGAGGTTACTTCTGGTTTGTCAGGCATAGATTAGTTCAATACGTTTGGCATTGCCATTCGCTTGTCTGAAAGGCTGGCATTGTATTTTTAATATTGCAAGTATTCAAAATGAAGTGATTGCATAACAATATAATACAAATCTCCCCTCCATGATTACTGATGAATCCTATTGTCAATCATAGTATGTATTCTACATTACTGGGAAAGCAAAGACACCTTCTAAATCTAGCCTGAAAAAAGGTCATCTGATACCTAAAATACCACATCTAGTCTTTTATTGTCTTACATGCATACATTTGACAATTTTCTTTCCTTCAACACAATGTTGATTGGGGAATCCGTTCCTCAGCGCCTTTGTGGTTTGCTGGCAGGGTGCCTTCCCCACCGGCAGGATACAATGATCACTGCTTGTGACTATAGCCGCTAGCAAAAACCCAACAGGCTGGTTATACTGAAGTTCATTGGTGGATCGACATTAGTACAACCAGCCTGCCAATAGTCAGATCGTAATTTGGACAGGTTCCTTCTGAACTGAAGGGGATGATTGGCCAGTCTGAGCTTTTGCAGAGATCAGATGAGAAAATTCCTTGAATTTTGATCGCATGACCATCACAGGAGTGTGCACAAAGCAACATTTTCTTCTGGAAAGAATTGAATTACAGCCCTTCAATCATTCTTTATTTATACTTTAATTTGAACAGAAGTGTTTTTTCATTGCCTCCAATTTAAAGGTTACTTTTCTGTATTTTTTAGTAGCCAGTGGTTACTGATCTGACTTTCTATTCTAACCAGCCAACATGATCCCCTAAAGACCAGAGACTAAATTTGAACCCAGGAAATAAAGTACATCAATGTTGTTTTCTATTGTATAAGAAAATATACTAATGTTATGCTGAATAATTTCTTCTAAAACAAGAATTTTCAATATAAATTTTATAACAATATGTTTTTAATTACATGTATTTTAGTTATAATATAATTCAAATAAAATTAAGCAACACATTACACTGTGTATTGGAATATCCACCCTTCCTTTTTCTACCAAATATTGTATATATTCTAGATAAAACTCTGGATTCCCAAATGGAAAAAATGTAAATTTAAAGAACGGAGTCTAAAGAAGGTATTTAAAGGGTCACTCCACTCGAAAACCAATGTATTATTAGGTGTAGCCAGAATGTTTGCCTGGTTTCTCTTGGATAGGGTCAAGGGGGTGATGGGTGTAGTGAGGCACCCTGAAACATTCTTCTAGCACACCCATCAGCAGTCACCTTCATTTCCTCCCACCGTAGCTGATCATGAAGCACTTTCCCAAGATTTTGTTCCTGGGGTGTCACTGTTTCAGGATATGTCTCGTTGTAGGGCACTGGAAGCTAAAACGGCTCTCATTCCAGCACCTGTTACTTTCATCTGACAGTCTGTGTTTGTACTACACACAGTTCTTCCTCTCTACCTGCTGCCTCCTCATAACTTCAAAGGAGGCCAGCACTCCAATGTAGTGATAAGAGGACTGCCCTATTATGATTTTATTGACCATGGCTATCTCATCGCAGGGGGCAGAACCAGGTTCGGGGTTATTCTGAAACAGAGCAAGGTAAGAAAGAGCAGAAAAGCTGCTGAGGGCTGCAAACACTAATACATGGAAGCTAAAGGTGCTCCGTGGGGGATGGGGTGGATGATGGGGGCATTATAGTGAGGCTGTCGTCTTTCAGACTGCATGTGTGTCCTGCAATTTAACAACCACTTCTCCTTGTTTCTGGCTCTAGTCATATCATATGACACATGAAAATAGGAGACAGAAAGAAGGGCAGTGCGCTGCACCTCTAATTACACTACCAGTCAGACTGAGTTAGTTACATGCTGCAGCCTGCAGAGCATGCAGACGTGGAGGGAAACCAGCGGCCAGGCGCCCCTAGGCAGCAGTGCGCCCTAGGCGGCTGCCTAGTTTGCCTAGTGGTAGCACTGGCCCTGGCCATATGGTTGTGGTTTACAGATGTTCCTTTAGTGGCACTGGAAGATTTATCATAATAACAGAAACGCATTCAGGGAGATATTGTTCATTAATAAAATTATTTATGTATTTGTTGAACTACAGTGCCTTGAAAAAGTATGTATACCCCTTGAAAATTTTCCACATTTTGTCATGTTACAACCAAAAACATAATAAAAGATAAGTACAGCGCTGCGCTAGGCCAAAGAAAGGTAGAATAGCAGCTAACACACCTATAGACTCAAGGCAAAAAAAAACATCAAAATAAATAAAAGTGTAGCGCTATAATCCACAACCATGTTTATCACATTACATAAGTGCATATATAAAGTGAATACTGATAAAATATATATGACCATAAATATGGATGATACAACATAATTACACTGTGTTGATCACAAAAAATTAAAAATAAGTGTACTTTGTTAACAAATGTACCAGTGATAATGAGGGGGTGGTGGCTGCGCTGTAATGAGGGAGGAAAAGGGAGGGGGGGGGGGGGGGGAGGATGAGGAGGGGAAAAGGAACACAAGGGTGGGACTATACTAGAAAAATGTGTATTATAAACAAGTGACCGTGGTGAAATAAAAACAAGCACAATACAATATCTGTATATAAATAAATAAATAAATAAATATATAAATAAATGACAGCAAAATTAATGTGCAAAGGTCTGTGAATCCACTAGAGATAAGTAAACTAAAAATAGAAATCTACCGTGATATCATAAAAAATCCCTCCAATAGCAAAAATATATCAATTAATCAACAAATGAATCACACTTGAAGTAATGAATACAATATATACAAAGTGAACCAAAGTGTCCATAAACAATAGTCCCAGTGATTGGTGTTGATGTCCCGCCAGGCACTTGGCGAGAAAAAAAAATTATCATAAAAGATGGTGATGATGAAGAAATAACACAAAACTACCAGCAGTCCCACCACCAAATGAAGCAATCCTGAGTGAAAATACAATGTTGAATAACTCAGAAAACAGGAAGAAACCAGTGTGCTGACAGATGGGGGCACCTTCGTGTTCCCAGGCCCCTTACCTTACGGCTGTAAGGTATACAGCATATATCCAAGAGATTCCACAGGAATTCAGCAATACCGCAGATAATGTTGATTGTTGTTACCATGTATCATAGAAAGAAACAAAGAGCAAATGCTACATAGTATGATATCGTTTGGTTTGAAGACACAGGTGGAGGAGAGGAGAGGGGGGTTTGCACTCACTTTTTAATAAATGAGCGCACGCCTCAACCCACGAACGCCGAGCTCGTATGGTCCCAAGTTCTGGATCATCTGAGGGACTCTCCCCGCTTTCAAATCCACCACCCGTTGAGCAGAGTTGTTTAGTGCGGTATATAGAAAGCAAAAAACGCACATAGCATAATCCCGTCTACTATATACTTTATTAAAATATTGCTAAAAGTCATGCACTTACATTTAAAAACAGCTGGGGGGTAAAAACAACCACGAGCACCGAGCTCGTCACGTCCAGCTAGTGTCTGGCAGCGTCCCGTGCTCCTGACGCGTATCGTCACGTCACGTGACTTCTTCAGAGGATCCTCTGAAGAAGTCACGTGACGTGACGATACGCGTCAGGAGCACGGGACGCTGCCAGACACTAGCTGGACGTGACGAGCTCGGTGCTCGTGGTTGTTTTTACCCCCCAGCTGTTTTTAAATGTAAGTGCATGACTTTTAGCAATATTTTAATAAAGTATATAGTAGACGGGATTATGCTATGTGCGTTTTTTGCTTTCTATATACCGCACTAAACAACTCTGCTCAACGGGTGGTGGATTTGAAAGCGGGGAGAGTCCCTCAGATGATCCAGAACTTGGGACCATACGAGCTCGGCGTTCGTGGGTTGAGGCGTGCGCTCATTTATTAAAAAGTGAGTGCAAACCCCCCTCTCCTCTCCTCCACCTGTGTCTTCAAACCAAACGATATCATACTATGTAGCATTTGCTCTTTGTTTCTTTCTATGATACATGGTAACAACAATCAACATTATCTGCGGTATTGCTGAATTCCTGTGGAATCTCTTGGATATATGCTGTATACCTTACAGCCGTAAGGTAAGGGGCCTGGGAACACGAAGGTGCCCCCATCTGTCAGCACACTGGTTTCTTCCTGTTTTCTGAGTTATTCAACATTGTATTTTCACTCAGGATTGCTTCATTTGGTGGTGGGACTGCTGGTAGTTTTGTGTTATTTCTTCATCATCACCATCTTTTATGATAATTTTTTTTTCTCGCCAAGTGCCTGGCGGGACATCAACACCAATCACTGGGACTATTGTTTATGGACACTTTGGTTCACTTTGTATATATTGTATTCATTACTTCAAGTGTGATTCATTTGTTGATTAATTGATATATTTTTGCTATTGGAGGGATTTTTTATGATATCACGGTAGATTTCTATTTTTAGTTTACTTATCTCTAGTGGATTCACAGACCTTTGCACATTAATTTTGCTGTCATTTATTTATATATTTATTTATTTATTTATTTATATACAGATATTGTATTGTGCTTGTTTTTATTTCACCACGGTCACTTGTTTATAATACACATTTTTCTAGTATAGTCCCACCCTTGTGTTCCTTTTCCCCTCCTCATCCTCCCCCCCCCCCCCTCCCTTTTCCTCCCTCATTACAGCGCAGCCACCACCCCCTCATTACCATTTTTGTGATCTGTTTAGGAGCAGTCTTTTGTGTGTTGCAGCAGTACTCCCCTAGTATAGGATTCCTTTGACAGCGCAGGAGTCTCCTACACAGTCCTAAATGTACCAGTGACTAGTAATGAGAAACCCGTGACGGTTCCATGAACCAAACACCTCAAAAATAAAAAATCATAAAGCATAACAGTCCATATTGAGTATGTACAGATTTGTGAAAAAGTAGTGAAAAAAACGTCACCAAAGGTCTATAGGAGTAGTATATGGCCAATGATGGGAAAAAAATACAACTCTCAAGTTCACAGATAGATGTTTTCACCAAATCTGGCAAATAGGTAGACAGTAGGAGAACCACAAGTGTACAAAGATTTTACATCAGTGCCGGGGCCATCACCAGGAATTGAAGAGGCTTACCGGAACTTAATGACCTGAAATGGCATACGCCAAACAAGTCAGAAAGGCTTATTGACCACCGATTCTGAGAAGTGCGTCATGTCAGATGTCATCAACATATGGTGGAGATAGGGGTAACAGCACGGCTTCCTCACCCATAGACAATCCAGCATAAGCCAAACGTATATTCATATGCCATGCGAGGAGCAAGAAAAACTCACATAGCGTAATGACGGCTCTTTATCTGAAACATGTCGGGTGGACCCCTCACGATTGGACCCCTCACGATTGCCGCTGTATGATATTTGTGCTATTTTTTCGATCTTCAAAATGTGAGTCTGTTTTTTAAATAATAAATTAGTGTTTTAACGTTATTACGCTATGTGAGTTTTTCTTGCTCCTCGCATGGCATATGAATATACGTTTGGCTTATGCTGGATTGTCTATGGGTGAGGAAGCCGTGCTGTTACCCCTATCTCCACCATATGTTGATGACATCTGACATGACGCACTTCTCAGAATCGGTGGTCATTAAGCCTTTCTGACTTGTTTGGCGTATGCCATTTCAGGTCATTAAGTTCCGGTAAGCCTCTTCAATTCCCGGTGATGGCCTCGGCACTGATGTAAAATCTCTGTGCACTTGTGGTTCTCCTACTGTCTACCTATTTGCCAGATTTGGTGAAAACATCTATCTGTGAACTTGAGAGTTGTTTTTTTTTTCCATCATTGGCCATATACTACTCCTATAGACCTTTGGTGATGTTTTTTTCACTACTTTTTCACAAATCTGTACATACTCAATATGGACTGTTATGCTTTATGATTTTTTATTTTTATTTTTGAGGTGTTTGGTTCATGGAACCATCGCGGGTTTCTCATTACTAGTCACTGGTACATTTGTTAACAAAGTACACTTATTTTTAATTTTTTGTGATCAACACAGTGTAATTATTTTGTATCATCCATATTTATGGTCATATATATTTTATCAGTATTCACTTTATATATGCACTTATGTAACGTGATACACATGGTTGTGGATTATAGCGCTACACTTTTATTTATTTTGATACAACCAAAAACATAAATTTATTTTATTGGGATTTTATTTGATAGATCAACACAAAATGGCATGTAATTGTGAAATGGCAGGAAAATGATAAATGGTTTTGAACATTTTTTACAAATAAATATCTGAAAAGTGTGGCGTACATTTGTATTCAGCCCCCTTTACTCTGATACCCCTAGCTAAAATCTAGTGGAACCAATTGCCTTCAGAAATCACCTAATTAGTAAATAGAGTCCACCTCTGTGTGTAAATTAATCTCAGTAAAAATACAGCTGTTCTTTGAAGCCCTCAGCATCATGAAAGCCAAGACAGGTCAGAGATAACGTTGTGGAGAAGATTAAAGCAGGTTTAGGTTGTAAAAAAATATCTCCAGCTTTAAACATCTAACGGAGCACTGTTCAATCCATCATCATCCGAAAATGAAAAGAGTATGGCACAATTGCAAACCTACCAAGACATGGCCGTCCACCTAAACTGACAGGCCGAGCAAGGAAAGCATTAAACAGAAAAACAGCAATGAGGGCCCTGGTAACTCTGGAGGAGCTGCAGAGATCCACAACTCAGGTGGGATAATCCACAGCTATTAGTTGTGCACTCCACTATTAGTTGTGCACTCCACAAATCTGGCCTTTATGGAAAAGTGGCAAGAAGAAAGCCATAAGAAATCCCATTTGCAGTTTGCGAGAAGCCATGTGGGGGACACAGCAAACGTGTGGAAGACGGTGCTCTGGTCAGATTGAACTTTTTGGCCTAAAAGCAAAATGTTATGTGTGGAAGAAAACTAACCGTGCACATCACCCTAAACACACCATCCTCACCGTGAAAGATAGTGGTGTTGTGGGGATGATTTTCTTCGGCAGAGACAGGCAAGCTAGTCAGAGTTGATGGGAGGATGGATGGAGCCAAATACAGGCCAATCTATTTTTTTACTTTCTGCTATAAAACATATCCAAAAAATGCATTCATCATTTTAGGCCAATATGTATTCTTCTACATATTTTTGGTAAAAAAAAAAAAAAAAAAAATCGCACTAAGCGTATATTGATTGGTTTGTGCAAAAGGTTATAGCATCTACAAACTATGGGATAGTTTTATGGACTTTTATTTTTTATTGTTTTCACTGGTAATGGCTGCAATCTGCGATTTTTAGCAGTACTTCGACATTGCGATAGACAAATCTGACTCTGATTGACACTTTTTGGGGACCAGTGACATTTTTACAGTGATCAGTGCATAAATGACACTGACAGGAAAGGGGTTAACACTAGGGGGCGAGATCAAGGGGTAACTGTGCTCCCTGGGTGTGTTCTAACTGTGTGGGGGATGGGCTTACTTGGACAATACAGAGATCTCAGTATTGTCCTGTCAGAACAGGGACCTGCCTTGTTTACACAGGCAGATCCCCGATCTGTCTCTATGTACCGCGATTGCGGGTGGCTGGCTGACATCGAGCCAGGAGCGTGCACGCCCACTGTATCTCACGCATGGACTGACGTATAGGTACGTCGGTACAAGCAGCCGGGCCACCCTGCCGCAGTATATGTGCGGTGGGCGGTCCGGAAGGAGGTTAAAGAGAACTTAGGGGATATACAGTTGTGCTCCAAAGTTTACATACCCTGGCAGAATTTCTTGGCCATTTTTCTGAGACTATGAATGATAACACAAAAACTTTTCTTTCACTCATGGTTAGTGTTTGGCTGAAGCCATTTATTATCAATCAACTGTGTTTACTCTTTTTAACCACTTCCCGACCGCCGCATGACAATGTATGTCCTAAGTTTGAACGGGGATATCGTTGTTATGGCAGCAGCTAGCTGCCATAACCCCGGTATCCCCGTTTTCGTGCGGCAGCTGGCTTTCAGATAAAAGTGGTCCCTGCGGCGGATTCGCGGCGAGATCACTTTTATCGGTGGCGGGAGAGGGGCCCCCCCCTCCCGCCGCGATCCGGTGCCCTCCACCACTTACCGGAGCCGTCGGTAGCGGCGGAGGCGATCGCATCCTGTGCCGTGGTGTGTCTGGAGACGAGTGAGGCCAAGATGGCGCTCACTCGTCTCCATGACACTGCTGGGCGGAAGCGACGTCAAAACGTCACTTCCGTCCACGCCTCTTAAAGGCATATTTTTTCAAATGTCATTTTTCTAAATGACTTTTTTTTTTTTTTTTTTTTTTTTATTGCATTTTAGTGTAAATATGAGATCTGAGGTCTTTTTGACCCCAGATCTCATATTTAAGAGGTCCTGCCATGCTTTTTTCTATTACAAGGGATGTTTACATTCCTTGTAATAGGAATAAAAGTGACACAATTTTTTTTTTTTTTAAACAGTGTAAAAATAAATAAAATATTGTAAAATAAATAATAAAAATAAAAAAAAAATTTTTAAAACCCCCCTGTCCCGACGAGCTCGCGCGCAGAAGCGAACGCATACGCGAGTAGCGCCCGCATATGAAAACGGTGGTCAAACCACACATGTGAGGTATCGCTGCAACCGGTAGAGCGAGAGCAATAATTCTAGCCCTAGACCTCCTCTGTAGCGCAAAATATGCAACCTGTAGAATTTTTTAAACGTCGCCTATGGAGATTTTTGAGGGTAAAAGTTTGACGCCATTCCACGAGCGGGCGCAATTTTCAAGCATGACATGTTGGGTATCAATTTACTTGGCGTAACATTATATTTCACAATATAAAAAAAAATTGGGATAACTTTACTGTTGTTTTATTTTTTTATTCAAAAAAGTGAATTTTTTCCAAAAAAAGTGCGCTTATAAGACCGCTGCGCAAATACGGTGCAAAAAAAAGTAATGCAATGACCGCCATTGTATTCTCTAGGGTGTTAGAAGAAAAAACATATATAATGTTTGGGGGTTCTAAGTAATTTTCTAGGCGAAAAACCTGTTTTAAACATGTAAACACCTAAAATCCAAAACGAGGCTGGTCCTTAAAGGGGTTGTAAAGGTGTTTTTTTTTTTTTTTTAAAATAACAAACATGTCATACTTACCTTCACTGTGCAGCTCGTTCTGCACAGAGTGGCCCCGAACCTGGTCTTCTGGGGTCCCTCGGCGGCTGTCTCAGCTCCTCCCCGCAAGCATTTACCACCTTCATGCGAGCTCTCTCGCACGGTGGTGAGTGCTTGCGGGCGCGCTCCCGTGATACAGCCGGCGGCTATAGCCGCTCGCTGTATCACTCGGCCCCGCCCCCCGGCGCGCCGCGTCATCGGATGTGATTGACAGCAGCGCGAGCCAATGGCTGCGCTGCTTTCAATCCATCCACTGCAGCCAATCAGCGGCCAGGGTGAGCGGAGGAACAGATGTCGGGAACGCGAAGCTGACTTTCGAGGCGTCAGGTAAGTAAAACGGGGGTGCTGGGGGCGGCGGTTCTGTCAGAAGTTTTTTCACCTTAATGCATAGAATGCATTAAGGTGAAAAAACTTTTACCTTTACAACCCCTTTAAGTGGTTAAGTCATAATGACAGCAGAAACTACCCAAATAACTGAGTTTACATACTCTGGTGATTTTGGCCTGATAACATGCACACAAGTTGACACAAAGGGGTTTGAATGGCTATTAAAAGGTAACCATCCTCACCTGTGATCTGTTGATTTGTAATTAGTATTTGTGTATAAAAGGTCAATGAGTTTCTGGACTCTTGACAGACCCTTCCATCTTTCATCCAGTGCTGCACTGGCGTTTCTGGATTCTGAGTCACGGGGAAAGCAAAAGAATTGTCAAAGGATCTGCGGGAAAAGGTAGTTCAACTGGATAAAACAGGAAAGGCAGGGCTCAAAATTTCAAGTCCTGAGCTACTAGCCAGGCCACCCCCACCCCTATACACAACCTCAAAAAATTCTCATGAAATGACACTTAAATGTTTTATGCAGAATTAAGTTAGGGTCGGTTCACACTGGGACGACTTGGGATCCGACTTGTACGCCCTCAAGTTGCCCCAGAAAGAGATTCACATTTAAGTGAATGGGAGCGTCTTAATATACACTACTGAAGTCGCTCCGACTTCAGAGCGTACTCCCTGTACTACTTTGATCCGACTTTGATCCGACTTCAGCCTATTGACTATCATTGAAGTCGGATCAAAGTCGGATCGCCGTCTCGCATGATCCGACTTCGGCATGCGACTTGTGCTCAGATGATCTTGAGGGGGAACTCCCCGCCAAATTTTAAATAAAAATCCGGCATGGGTTCCCCCTCCAAGAGCATACCAGGCCCTTGGGTCTGGTATGGACCTTGAGGGGAACCCCCTACGCCGAAAAAACGGCGTGGGGGGTCCCCCAATCCATACCAGACCCTTATCCGAGCACGCAGCCCGGCCGGACAGGAATGGGGGTGGGGGACGAGCGAGTGCCCCCCCATCCTGAACCGTACCAGGCCGCATGCCCTCAACATGGGGGGGTTGGTGCCTTGGGGGAGGGGGGCGCGCTGCGGCCCCCCCCACCCCAAAGCACCTTGTCCCCACGTTGATGAGGACAAGGGCCACTTCCCGACAACCCTGGCCGTTGGTTGTCGGGGTCTGTGGGCTTATCGGAATCCGGGAGCCCCCTTTAATAAGAGGGCCCCCAGGCCCTTGGGTCTGGTATGGACCTTGAGGGGAAACCCCTACGCCGAAAAGACGGCGTGGGGGGGTCCCCCCCAATCCATACCAGACCCTTATCCAAGCACGCAGCCCGGCCGGACAGGAATGGGAGTGGGGACGAGCGGGCCCCCCTCCTGAACCGTACCAGGCTGCATGCCCTCAACATGGGGGGTTGGTGCCTTGGGGGAGGGGGCGCGTTGCGGGCCCCCCCCCCAAAGCACCTTGTCCCCATGTTGATGAGGACAAGGGCCTCTTCCCGACAACCCTGGCCGTTGGTTGTCGGGGTCTGCGGGCGGAGGGCTTATCGGAATCCGGGAGCCCCCTTTAATAAGGGGGCCCCCAGATCCCGGCCCCCCACCCTATGTGAATGAGTATGGGGTACATCGTACCCCTACCCATTCACCTAGGGAAAAAGTGTCAATTTAAAAAAAAACACTACATAGATTTTTAAAGTATTTTATTAGACAGCTCCGGGGGTCTTCTTCCGACTTCGGGGGTCTCTCCGGTTCTTCTCCGCGCTCTCCGGGTCTTCTGCCGGGCTCCTCCGCTATTTTCTGCTCTTTTGCTATAGCGGAGGAGCCCGGTCTGCTGCCTTCCTCCACGCTATAATGATCCGGCCACCCTCTCTGTTCCTTCACACTTTATCTCTGGGAGAATGGCTCCCATTCATCCCCGCTTGACGGCGGTGCTCGCCCCCCCCCCCCAACCCCCCCAGCCCCCAGGCAGCCCAGCTCCACGCTAGCCCTCATTTTCCACTCGCAAAATGCGAGTAAGCGAGTGGAAGATTTGAGGGCTGAGGAAAGGGATATAAAAAGATATCCATGGAATTGAGAATGCCAATCTGCAGTGTTTAAACTCTAATCAAGAAGTGGAAAATGAGGGGTTCTGTTGAAACCAAACCACGGTCAGGTAGACCAACTATAATTTCAGCCACATTTGCCAGGAAAATTGTTTGGGATGCAAAGAAGATGCTTCATGTGAAATACAGGACTCTCTGAAAACATGTGGTGTGGCTGTTTCAAGATGCACAATAAGGAGGCACTTGAAGAAAGATGGGCTGCATGGTCGCCAGAAGAAAGCCATTACTACGCAAATGCCACAAAAAGTATCCCGCTTACAATACGCCAAACAGCACAGAGACAAGCCTCAAAAGTTTTGGCACAAAGTCATTTGGAGTGGTGAGACCAAAATTGAGCTTTTTGGCCACAACCATAAACGCTACATTTGGAGAGCAGTCAACAAGGCCTATGATGAAAGGTACACCATTCCCACTGTGAAACACAGAGGTGGATCGCTGATGTTTTGGGGATGTGAGCTACAGGAAATTTGTCAAAATTGATGGCAAGATGAATTCAGTATGTTATCAAAAATTACTGGAGGAACATTTGCATCCATCAGCCAGGAAGCCGAGCATCGGACGTACTTGGACGTTCCAACATAACAATGATCCAAAACACAAGGCCAAGTCGACCTGTCATTGGCTACAGCAGAATAAAGTGAAGGTTCTGGAGTGGCCATCTCAGTCTCCTGACCTCAATATCATTGAGCCACTCTGGGGAGATCTCAAACATGCAGTTCATTCAAGACAGCCCAAGAATTTACAGGAACTGAAGGCTTTTTGCCAAGAGGAATGGGCAACTTTACCATCTGAGAAGATAAAGAGCCTCATCCACATATACCACAAAAGACTTCAAGGTGTCATTGATGTTAAAGGGGGAGATACACGGTATTAAGAACTGGGGTATGTAAACTTTTGATCAGGGTCATTTGGGTAGTCTCTGCTGTCATTATGGATTTAAAAAGAGTAAGCACAGTTGATTGATAATAAATGGGTTCAGCCAAACACTAACCACGAGTGAAAGAAAAGTTGTGTTATTTATATTCTCTGAAAAAATGGCCAGAAAATCATAAATTCTGCCAGGGTATGTAAACCTACAAGCACAACTGTATAATGCACTATAGTGCAGCGGTCAAGAGTATGTCATATAAAGCCCAGTGTACAGAGTGCATTAGTCAGGATGATAAAATGTACAACATAGTGTCTACCATGCAGGGGTCAGGAATGTGTAATGCGAAGGCCAGTACAACCAAAAAATAATCCCCTCCTTCCAGTACAAATCCCTTCCCGCCCATATCATCCCAGTACAGATCTCCCACCAAAGCCCTAAACCCCCACAGTACAGACCACCCTTCTAACCACTTCTCATTTTGGACCACTCCCACGGCACAGATCCAGATCCCCCCACTCCCTTCGCAGTACAGACCTAATGCAGACCAGCCTCTTCTTAGTACAGCAACCTCCACAGTATAGACTCCCTCCAGCATAGACCCCCATTCCAGTACAGACCCTCCCCCACCTCATCAGTATAGACCCCCCTTCAGTTAAGACCATCTCCCACCCCAACAGTATAGACTGCTCCACCAGTATAGACCTCCTCCCTCCCCACCAGTACAGACTCCCTCCCTCTCCATCAGTACAGAATCCTCCTCCACATAGAACCTCCCTCAAGCACAATCAGCCTCCCTCCAGTACAGACCCCTCATCCCTAATAGTACAGAATAACCCCTTCAGTACAGACCTCCTCCCACCTTAAGCTTACTCACTGGTGAAATGGGGAGATGCCGCGGCAGCAGGAAGTCCTTCCCTCAGCTGAAGTCTAGGAGAAGCTTTACTCAGCTTGCAATATGACTAAGCTGTAGGGGGATTGGAATATGAATGAGCCAGTAAGGCTATAGGTCATTTATAAGCAAATCCTGTGACTATTTGCATATAAATCAGCTGTGGACAGTGTACAGGGGCAAAGCCTTTCTGGGACACAGCCCCTATACACAAGAGAGCAGGATTAGGGTCAAAATATGGGACAATCCCTCACAATTTGGGACTGTTGGAAGGTATAAATAATGTTTAAATTCTGAACAAAATTACCTGATTTAGCCATAATGTAGCATCTAAGGGCTTTCATAATTGTCTGCATTGCTCAGACACATGACTGATGTAACCAGTTAACGACCCTGGGCATCCCACGTATGCCTTTGCCTCAAAAGGGCTAAAAAAAAAAAGGCTTGCAGCAGCCCTAAACTTGTTTCTATTTTTCTCAGCAGGCTCCAGGCTTTAATGTAAAAGTAACCTGGGTGCCTGTAGAGCCACCCAATCTCTTTTGAGTGAGTCAGTGTTAACCCTTTCCCTTGTGATAGCACCTGTGACCTTTTTTTTCCACTCCAAATGGTGAGTTGTAGTCCATTCGTGGAAGGCTACACTTGGGATTAGATTTCAACAGGCATATTGCCTGAAGAGGCCAGAATGCCTCAAAAGCTTGCGCTACAATTTACTGTAATTAGTTATAAAAAATATATAATCAAGCACAAAAAAACGACTAAACAATATGCAAATAATAAGTGCAGCACAATCACTCATATATAGTAACCGAATAAAATAAACAAAACAAGGTTACCACAACTGGTATAGTTTATGCAATATATAACAGTGTCAACAAAGTCCCAACTGTAAATATATGCTCAAAGGCTGCGTCAACTCAGAATTATATTTTATATCTTATCATCCAATGTGTTCAGTGACCACCACCTCCAGACAGATTGTCTGCTCACCTCCAGTATATGACCCCACTATAGAGTCATAATCGCCTTAATGTACTCTGATCAGGATGGGGCTGAAATGTTCCTGCAAGGATCGTCCCTGAAACACGCTATTTCACTTCTTAAATATCGATCAACAATGTAATACCATAAAATAGAAATGGAAAAAACATGGTACTCTCTGCTTCAAATTATTTATTAGAAACTGAATAAGGGGATTCAAAAAAACACTCACAGATGTGTAAAATAAGCATATTATCAGCTCAGAATGCTGATACACAAGTATCAGGATGTCACTGACAACAGCTCCTCCCACCTGTTATGCCCTCTCATTGGGCTTCTTCAGCAGATGGGGAGCTGTCCATTACTAGGAGTTTATATAGATCTCTAAATTACCTCAATTAACTCCTAAATGAGTGGGCATCCATGGTTTGGCTAGGAGAGTAGACGTGGATGTTAGTGACTCTGTATCCGGTGTCAGTCTACCATTTCCTCTTCCTCCTGGCTCTATAAGAAGTTGAATAGCATGTTTCAGGGACGATCCTTGCAGGAACATTCCAGCCCCATCCTGAAGTGGAGTACATTAAGGCAATTATGACTCTGTAGTGGGGAGGTGAGCAGGCAATCTGTCTGGAGGTGGTGGTCACTGAACACATTGGATATTATTATATGAACTATCACTTTGAGTTGGCACAGTGGTGGAGCATATATTTGCAGTTGGAACTTTGTTGACACTGTTATATATTGCATCAGCTACATAAGTTGTCGCAAGCTTGTTTTGTTTATTATTTTATACTGTTACAATATATGAGTGATTGCTCTGCACTTATGATTTGCAATTTATTTAGTGAGCCAATAAAGGTTATCATTCTGAATTCAAACTTCTATCTGCGTATACACAAAGATAGATTCTATAGCACTGTAAATGTGAAGAGGATCATGTTGTTAAATAAATTGCTTATGGACTTATTAGGAGTTTGATGCATTTACTATATATATGAATTTTGGTGTGTCTAGATGTTTGAGTTCAGCAGGTTATACTTCGCTTGCACTGCCCATAGCCCATTTGCTGCCAATGTATTCTAATTATTGCTCACATATGTAGCGTTCACAGAATTGTTGTCCAAATACACAGATCAGACATATCAATATGTCCACCAGTCAAGGCATGGACGCCACTAGACCTCTGAAGGTATGCTGTGGTATCTGGCACCAAGCTGTCAATAGCAAATCCTATAAGTCCTGTAAGTTGGGAGTTGAGGAGGAATAGGTATCTTCCCCATTATAAGATACAGTATGTGATTTGGCAAGCCTACTATTATACTTGTTTGCGGCTGGGTTTTAGTTGCCATCAACTCCCTATATAGCTCTCCCCACAGGCAGGAAAGCCCCATGTTGCTATGGACGATTATATTTAGGCGAGACAAATTTAATTGATTTGTTAGTTCAGGTCTCTGAATGTATTAATATATTTACCTGGTGACGAGAAAAGAGCTTTTCAGTATATTTATACATAATGAACAAATAGTTCTTGATTTTTCTGAAGAAGCTCACAGTTCAGTGCTTATCTCCGAAGTGGTTAAATATTGCAAAACGTGTCCATGTACAGGGCTGCCAAGATGTTCAAATCTGTAATTCACACTATACAAGAGACAGGCTTATTGTAGAATATTTGTTTTTTTTTTTTTCTATTTGTAAACAAAAATAAATGATGATTTTTTTTTTCTATTTTTTTCATAAATTTTAGGTGTTATGCCCCGTACACACGGTCGGACATTCCGACAACAAAATCCATGGATTTTTTCCGACGGATGTTGGCTCAAACTTGTCTTGCATACACACAGTTACACAAAGTTGCTGGAAAATCCAATTGTTCTGAACGCGGTGACGCAAAACGCGTACATCGGGACTATAAACGGGGCAGTAGCCAATAGCTTTCGTCTCTTAATTTATTCTGAGCATGCGTGGCACTTTGTGCGTCGGATTTGTGTACACACTATCGGAATTTCCGACAACGGATTTTGTTGGAAAATTTTATAGCAAGCTCTCAAACTTTGTGTGTCGGAAAGTCCGATGGAAAATGTGTGATGGAGCCCACATACAGGCAGAATTTCCGACAACAAGTTCCTATCACACATTTTCCATCGGAAAATCCGACCGTGTGTACAGGGCATAAGTGTCCTCTATGAAAGGTGCATTGAAAGTCCCATTGGGGCTATAGTCTTTCCTTTTTTAGGGTAGGTTATTACCTACAGTAATAAGCAAACTTGTATTCACAGTGGATGGGTCCAACTCATTTGCAGCGTTACAGCAATCTGAACCAGGCCTTCTTTACTTCCACCTTCAATTAAGGGCATAGGATTCAACTGCAGTTGTTGCAGGAAGAGAAGGGAACTCAGGAATAAAGCACAAATAAGCAAGTGTACGGTACAAGGAGCAGGTGATAATAAAGGAAAGAGGGAGAGAAAAATTCTGTTGGATCTTGCTGTAGGCTAAAGCAGTAGTGGTGATTCGGAAGGAGAACAGCTACAAACGATTGCATTGATAAAGTCAGGCAAATATGGACAGTTACGTTTTTTTTTTTAATACCAACTACTGATGTTAGTGGTCAAATAATACAGTAGCAGTGACATGTTTATGCTCTGTACAGTCAGGGATAGGCTATAGAAGGTTTCATTATTTTAATGAATGCTACCATTTTTTAAAAATTGTGGTACTGATTCTAATATCAATCTTGTGTATAAAAACCTTCAATTGTGTCATAATAAAGCAGAACAGTTCTTTGGAAAGATGCTGAGCGTATATTTTGTGTCTGTTCCCTACTGCAGTAGTTATTAATTTGGAACCACTAATTAATATGAGGATAGGAGTTGCCTATCTATAAAATGTCCAGCTGACATTGTTTTTAATGTTTTAAAATGAGTGGATTATAGCTTCTGGATGTATGTGATGTATTAGTATATGGTAGCGCACTTATCTTGTTCACATTTTTTAAAAAGGCACATGCACTTTGAGTAATCACTTATTTAAATTTTATTATCACCAATGATTTTTTTTATAATCACTTGTTTAGCACAGGAATTCACAGTGATACACTATTTACCTACATTCTGTGACAATGTTACCTGCCGCACCAAATGCACTCTTGGAAAGAATGCTAAAAGGTGCGCAGGAAATCACCTGTACAGCAGTTTGGGGCACCAGTCCAGTCTGCAGCCATAATGGTCTTTTAGCTGTATTTTCAATGACTATGAAAAGATAACTGGTGACAATCCTGTCCAGTGTAAGCAAGAGTTAACATTCAAAGAAGGTTGAAAAGTGGGTTATTATCAAGATAGAGTCACAGGCAGGAATTATAGGGGCATTAGATAAAAAATAGTGTAGAGTATTTGTTATTTCTTGTTGCTCCTACACTATTAAAAGCAAAAGTGTGTGGTCTGCTGTATATCAGTCAGATCTCATGTGGCGCGAGAACAAGACTTAAAGCAGAGTTCCACCCAAAAGTGGAACTTCCGCTTATTCGTCTCCCCCCCCCCCCCCCCCATTTTTGACAGGTCCCCTTCCCTGCTTCCGGAGACAGCACCGCAGCAAAGCTCAGCCCCCCTTCCTCTGCTGCCAGGCCAAATTAGAAAGTGAAGCACGCATGCAGTGGGTGGGGAACCAGCTGTGAAGCCACAAGGCTTCGCTGCTGGGTTTCCTTACCGGCAATGGCAGCGGCTGCACCAGACAGCTGATCCGAAGATCGTCTGGGGTGCAGACATTGCAGGCTCCCTGGAAAGGTAAGTGTCCATATAGTAAAAGTCAGCAGCTGCAGTATTTGTAGCTGCTGACTTAAGTGTTCGTGGGGTGGGCAGACCTCCGCTTTAAAGCCCAAATGTAGGTCTTCTAATTTGCAACCATTCAGGATGCACAAAATTGACAGCTTTCTCAGCATCTTGCCTGGGATATCAGTACAAGAATGCCTTACTGCCACTAATTCTGCTAGTTTCCAGCCACTAGCCTGCAGTTACCCTAGGTTCACACTAGTGTGGACCATGTGTCTTGTGTTTGCTCAGGCACAGCAGCCCATTTATTTGAATGGGCTGCTGTGCCACTTTAAATGCACAAAAAAGGGTCTTACACTTTTTTTAAAGACGCAGCCACAGGGAAACTGCATGGTCTTTTTGACCCTGTGGTTGCCGCACCAACGCTGCAGACTGAGATGCATGGGTGTGCCATTCAGAAAGAAGGTCAGTCCCACGCCTCTCACAAGAGCAGTGAGATTTGGCTGCAGAAATTGATGCGATTCCCACACCTGCAACGCACAGTGCATGCTGGTGCGAACCTAGCCTTAAGGACAGCTGTTCTGTCAGAGCAGCAGTCTGAAACACCCCATCAGAGCAAGGCTTATTGCTCTCTGTTGGTCCCAAACAATTTTTGTGTGTGTGTACAGCTACAGAAGCAAGATTACAGTGGTTCTTCGCTTAACCAGTTGCAGACCGCCGCACACACATACACGTCAGCAGAATGGCACAGGCAGGCTAATACCTGTATGTCCCTTTGAATTTGCGGCCCATCCCGAGCGCCGTGGGAGCGCGCCCGCGGGTCCTGCGAACTCTGTTCGCCGTTGGCCTGCGATTGTGGCGAGGAGAGGCAGAACAACATTTCCCTGTTCTGCCTATCAACATCACAGGGATCTACTGCTCCTTGTCATCGGGAGCAGTGATCTCTGTCACGTTTTAGTGAGCCCATCCCCCCCCAGTTAGAATCACTCCATAAAGACACACTTAACCCCTTGATCGCTCCCTAGTGTTTAACCCCTTCCCTACCAGTGTTATTTATACAGTAAATCAGTGGCTATTTGTAGCTCTGATCGCTGTATAAAATGACAATGATCCCAAAATAGTGTCAAAAGTGTCTGCCATAATGTCGCAGTCCCGATATAAAAAGAAATAAATAAAAATAATTGCAGATCGCCAGTTAAAAAATATAATAATAATAATAATAATAATAATAATAATAATGCCATAAATCTATCCCCTATTTTGTAGACGCTATAACTTTTGCGCAAACCAATCAATATACACTTATTGCGATTTTTTTCTACCAAAAATGTAGAATACATAATCGGCCTAAACGGCGGAAGAAATTTGTTTTTTTTATATATTTTTTGGGAATATTATAGCAAAAAAAAATAAATAAAAATTGCTCTCTTCAAAATTGTCGCTTTTTTTTTGTTTATAGCGCAAAAAATAAAAACCGCAGAGGTGATTAAATACCACCAAAAGAAAGATTTGTGGGAAAAAAAGGTCAATTTTGTTTGGGTACAGCGTCACACGACTGCACAATTGTCAGCTAAAGCAACGCAGTACAGAATCGCAAAAAATGCGCTATTCAGGAAGGGGGTAAAGCCTTTCCGGGGCTGAAGTGGTTAAGGCTAGTGGTGGGGGAGACATGATGCATTAGTGGCAGATAGAGATAATATAAATATATATCTCTATATGAGGTAAACTGAAAATCTGTTAATTTGGATGAAAGTCAGTGAAAGTCAGTTCTGTGCATATGAGCCACAGAAAGCACTAAAGCCAATAATAGATCAGTTTAGAAACAAAGTGGAACTAAACCCTCCCTATCCTTTACAGCAAAGGACAGGGACATCTTAGCCCCCATTTGATCTTCAGCTGTCATGCTGCTGCACATGATCAGCTATGACATCAGCCATTTGATGGCTTGACAATTCTGTGAAAAGCCAACATAACCATATTGGTAACTAACAGTTATTTTTCAAGGTATGCATTGAATGCAACTGTTGTAGGAAACAGATAAAAACCACAAAAGCAATGGGCAGCCCACTAATTTTCTCTGTACATGTTCTCTTACACAAGACATTTTAATTTTCAAAAAGAGAAGCTTGTATGGACGCAACACAAAACAAAATCTTTACGTTAGAAAACAAAATTTTATTTACAGCAAAATATGGGTAACAATATCAATATTGTACAATATACAACTCACTCTCTGGCCAGTCACAGACACATTTGAGCAATAGACGGACCATCTGATTTTACATTTTTGCAAAAATATATTAAATGCATTCACATTAATATAACTAAAAATGTGCATTTATTAAATTCTCACATTCAGGCCTGTATAGCATTGCAACTGTGATCAGTGCATCGTCACAAGTGCAATGCTCAGGCTCCTGCAAATTATCAGGATTAGGTCCATATGGAGGTGCAGAGCTGGCTGGTGGAAGCACCAGGCAATTACAGTGGTGAGTGAGTGATCACCGGCATGGGAGTTTTGATGGGACTTGTGGTATTGTTTACAAACATTGGATGACAGTGTGCTTCTGCAGGGATAAGCTGCCTGCGATTCAGGAAAGTGGTGGGGCGAGGGGGAGGAAGTGTGCGACCATGCTTCAGGTTGCATCCTAAATATAGGAACAACATAAAAACCACGGTCTAAAATGTGCACAAAGCCCTTTACATTCAGAAAACAGATTCATGAAAATCACAGCAATCTAGTCAATGAGCTCAGGTTAAAAAAAAAAAAAAAAGTTTCATACATTCATAGAGCAAAAAGCTCTTAAAATCATAGTTCATTTATTTTACACTGGCCACTACAATACATAGGTGGCCTCCCTAAATAAAAACCCACTACAACCAAAGTCCTCTGTTTGTCTAGAGCACATTAGAAAAGCAATAGAGAACCTAAAAATTTTAGGTTACACACATTTTAGGGACAAACTTTACTGGAGGGCACAGCAGACATCTGGAGTATAGACCCTACTCATAGGAGGATATGCACTAAGGACTCATTCACAATTACTGTGTGCATGAGATCGTATACGTGTTTGACGAAGTTGCTTCTTATAAGTCCTTCCCATTCTAGGCAACACAGTGCATGTGTTTTCATATATGTGCATTGGGATGCATTTAAGCAGTGGTTCCCAAATAGGTCATGTTTTCCAGGATTTCCTTCACCTTGCACAGGTACTTTAAAGGATATGTTCACCTTTCATAACATGTTACACCCATAATTAAGGGTGTAACAAGTAATGACTGCATTGGTCCCCCCCAATCTCCGCTGTGACAGCAGACCGGGAATCTTCTCCCTTTGCCTGCTGCCACAAATCAAAAAAAAAAAAAAAAAGGAGACATGGCCACATGGGGCTCCGCCCACTGGGCAGCGCCACTCATTCACAGTCCTCTAAATGTTAAACTACAAGGTCCGGCAACCTTTGTGGCTGTCGGCTTGTAGTTTTCATTTAACTACCATGGCGCTGTGAGCGATGTGGTAGTTCATGGAGTCTGTCAGAATGTATCCACTTCCTCATACAAGGAAGACCTGCATGGCATCAGCGATCTGCTGATCACTGGTGCAATGCTTTCCAGGCTCCCAAAACAAAAAATGCACTTTTTTACCAGCAGAAAAATGTGCATTTATTATTTTTTGTCAAAGGGTGAACTTATCCTTTAAATGTTAATGGTGTGTCATTTATGACAGCTATTTTATTTAAGAAAATTTCCCAAAACATGGCCTGTTGGGGCTACTTGAGGTGCAAAGTGAAAACACTGCAATAAAAGGTGTGTTGTGTAAAGCAGTGGGTTCTCCATGCTGTCCTCAAGTACCCCCCAACAGGCCATGTTTGCAGGTTTTCCTTTATCTTGCACGGGTGCTTTAAAATCAGAGTCAATGGCTTGGTATTTTGGACAGTGTTTTTATCCAAAAAAAATTCCCAAAACATGGCCTGTTGGGGGTACTTGAGGACAGGGTTGAGAACCGTTGGTGTAGAGTAGTTATGAATGTGCTCAAACGGTGCAAAAAAAAAAAAAAAACCCCACACACAACCAGAAAGGATACAGTCCCTGCCAGAAGATTCCTGAGCTTCTAACAGCTGCACCTTCTGCACTGGACTAGCCAATCAAGGTCTTTCCATGGTTCTTTGGAAGTGTCAAACTGGACCTCCAGATCGGGAGAATCCCTGTGGAAACACCTTAGCAGGTTGTCTACTAGCTGCCTACTGTTATGATGAGTGGCTTATGCTCCCTCTAGGCAGCTGTTCCCTAAGGTCTACAGTGCAAACTTTTTAACTTGCACCCCCCATTCCTGGTTAATAACTTAGCTGCATTTTTACATGGAGAGCATGTGCATAATCATTTCCACGCCAGCACAACCAAAGCAGGTCCCTTACCAGTGTTAGGCGCAGCTCCAATTGTTCATTACTATGCTACCTGCAAAGTCGGGTTCGCCATCAAATGTGCCTTTGCTTCATGGCCAGCCAGTAAGTCCAACTCCCTGGATGAGGCCAGCTGAACTATGTGTAGTTTATTTGGTTTACCTGTGGCAAATCCACATGGGTCTTGGAAACTTAGTGTGGTCATATTGTTGGTTAGAAACCAATGAAATTAGCCAGTGGGAAGGCTATTTCGTCTAGATACCGGCAGTGGATTTACAACCAGCCTGGTTTTCAAAGATAAAGTAGTAATGAGCAGGTGGAGTAGTCCTCTGACACAAAAGCAGAGGGTGCCCCGATTCATATTATATAAACTAGGGTGCAGTAAAGCATATGTCCTAAAATGCCTTACAAAATTGTCCAGTTAATTGGCTCCAAAGCTAGCTCAAAACTCAGGATCTGTGAGAAGGACGACGATAAAGACGACAGCTCTCTGTTTATGTACAAAAGTCTATAGCAGCCCAACATGCCCCCTGCAGAAATCCTCAAATTTGTACTGGTGTGTAAATAAAAATCAAGCAAAATTAATACATTTAAAACATATATTTTATGCATCCCCAGTTTGTCTAAATTTCATTAATATGAAACAATTGGGCTTTAAACCTGAACTTCAGGCCAATATAAAAGGCGTATGTGGTGATGGGGGACCTTGCCGAATAAACAAGGTAAGGGCTTTTCAATGTACTGCTGCTCTTTCTCTCTCTCCAATCAGCAGGATTGATCAAGTTTTGCTGCTGCAATGGATGTCAAGCACCTAGCTGAGTTTTCTGGCAGGGGTGAACTGATCCCAGAAATGGCTGAACAGAATAACCAAGGACTGACTAACTGGACAAGAGAGATTTGCATTGCATCTGTGCATTTAGTAACAAAAATGCACTGTCTGGAGAACAAATAAATTAGGCCTCTTATGCTTTTTCTTGAAATCATTCAAGGTTTTCAAAAGGTAAAATAATGACCATGTACCTATACTTTGGGTGATTAAGACAGCATGTTAGTTTTGCGCTTGACTATCTGGCAATGAAATGCTACTGACAAAAACAGTATCAAGAGATTGTACGAAGATTAAATGTGTTTGATTGCATACACTGTACAGAGCTGATGGGCTTGAGCACCAAACTGCCAATATATAAATCTGGCCACAAGCAAAGACAAAGATCCACTTGCCCAACCTTTGATTTAGAGATCAGGTCTATATAGGCAGATGGACATATTAGGTAGCACCCATTTTGTATGCATCTGGAACAAAACTGATTACTGAAAGAGTTAAAGGAAAAAGATCTGTGCAGTTATTAGTAATTAATAACTTCCTCCATTTAATTTCATACATGCTTCGAAAACACAGAAAGAAGGAGGGTAGTTGCTATGGACAACTCAGTCAGTTATTAGGATACCCACTGGGACTTCAAAAGGAAGACAATATATTCAAACAGTGGTCATTTCAACATAGATTCACCAAGTTGATAACCTTGCTATAGCATTTATTCAGTCATTATGCCTCCAAAAAAAAAGGAGGCAGTCATTTTGTTGGCCTCATTGATGCAAACCGTATTGAAGTGCGTTCTGATCAACATCAATGGTTCACTTCCCCAAAATAAACGGCTTCCACCTTCTGTGGGCAAATTCTCGTGGCTTCCATACCTTCTGCCCCAATGGAATGTACCAACATGATCAAAAAGTCACATTTACCTTATGTGACGACATAGTACAAAAGAAAGGAAAAAAAAAACAAAAAAAACCAGGGAGGATCAATGACGGTGATGAGGGCTCCTGGATCTCGAACGGGACCTCCTGTTATAGAAAAGAGTTTATTTTCAGGAAAGAAAAGAATTAAGCATTTAAAAACGGGCATACACTTTTTCATAAAGGAACAAAGCTAAAATAATTTTCTCCTTAATTAAGAGCCTGTACACAATCACTGCATCCTTGCTCTAAACTGGCCTGTTACTAAAAGCCTTGGTCACAGTTAGGCTGATCGGAGCCAAATAGATCAGCTTCTTGGTGGCAACTCCCATCCCATCAGTTTTATTTTAAAAATGTGCAAACTCTTATTTTTACGAAAGAAATGGCTACTTAATGCGTATGCATTCTAAAAGAGTGCGTTTTATACCAAAGACTCCTATAGTTACAGTTGATCACCTGCAGATCCAAAAAGACAACATACTTACTTGTATGGTATTAACCTAGCTGTGAAGAAAGCAAGGGGCTGCTTTGAAGGATACTAGGTTATGAGGTTGTCTGTTAAGAGAGCCTACAATATTTCCTAATGGGCAAGAGGACGGGGTTTCTTTAGGTGCAGTGCGCATCTGTAAAGTATTCACAGCGCTTTGCTTTTTCACTTCCACATTGTTATGTTACAGCCTTATTCCAAAATGGATTAAATTCATTAGTATCCTCAAAATTCTACAAACACTACCCCATAATGACAATGTGAAAGACGTTTGTTTGAAATCTTTGCAAATTTATAATAAAAAAAAAAAAATGATAAATAAATCACATGTAGATAAGTATTCACAGTAGGGATGCACTGAAATTTCAGCCACCGAAACATATCATCCGAAAATGGTCTTTGGCAAAATGCTGAAACGGAAATCACGCCAATGGCGGCGCAGAAAATGGGGCAGGGCCCCGCCCCTGGTGCCAGCTGGAACGGGGGTGTCGTTCTGGAGCATCCCCCTCTAGCCCCAGTCCAGTCCTCTCCTCCCTGACAAGCGACTGAAAGCGAAACAGTGCTCCATCTATGGAGGAAAGCTGTCAGCACACCGCATTAGGGAGCAGCTTGTCAGAATGATCAGCGGAGGGGAGCATTATCAGTGTGCAGCACCACGGGGGTTAATAGTGCAGGACTTGTTGTTTGACATGCTGTCGTTTCACTGAGCGGGCTCACCGTTTCTAACAGCATGTCAAACAACAAGTCCTGCACTCTTAACCTCCGCGGTGCTGCACACCGATAATGCTCCTCCCACTGATCATACCGGCAAGCTGCTCCTTAACGCAGTGTGCTGACAGCTTTCCCTCATAGATAGAGCACTGTTCTTGGCTTTGCCTTGCTAACACTGCCCTGTCCTGATCCCGTCATACTAAGGCAGGCTGCATGATGGGCACTGGTGAGGCACCATCTCCTGTACCATGTCCCCAGTCTCTGACCCATCTCCTGTGCCATGTCCCCAGTCTCTGACCATCTCCTGTGCCATGTCCCCAGTCTCTGACCATCTCCTGTGCCATGTCCCCAGTCTCTGACCATCTCCTGTGCCATGTCCCCAGTCTCTGACCATCTCCTGTATAAATATATTTTTTAAAAAACGTCATTTTCGGTTTTTGGCTTAGCGTATTTTTCATTTTCGGTATCGGCACCAAAAAACCCATTCGGTGCATCCCTAATTCACAGGCTTTGCTCAGTACTTTGCTGAAGCATCTTTGGCACCAATTACAGACCCAAAGTCTTTTTGAGTATGATGCTACAAGCTTGGAACACCTATTTTTGAACAGTTTCTCCCATTCTTCTTTGCAGGACCTCTCAAGCTCCATCAGGTTGGATGGGAGTGTCGTTGCACAGCCATTTTCAGATCTCTCCAGAGATGTTGAATCGGGCTCAAGTCTGGGCCACTCAAGGACATTCACAGAGTTTTCCCATAGCCACTCCTTTGTTATCTTGGCTGTGTGCTTAGGGTCGTTGTCCTGATGGAAGATGAACCTATGCACCAGTCTGAGGTCCAGAGCACTCTGGAGCAGGTTTTCATCAAGTATGTCTCTGTACATGGCTGCATTCATCTTTCCCTCAATCCCGACTAGTCTCCCAGTTCCTTCCGCTGAAAAACATCCCCAAAGTATGATGCTGCCACCACCATGCTTCACTGTAGTGATGGCATTGGCCAGGTAATGAGTAGTGGCTGATTTCCGCCAGACATGACACTTGCCATTCAGGCCAAAGAGATCAATCTTTTTTTCATCAGACCGAAGAATTTTGTTTCTCATGGTCTATGAGTCCTTCAGGTGCCTTTTTTTGAGCTGTAGAAACAGCTCAAGGATGATCAGTGGAAACAGGATGCACCTGAGCTCAATTTTGAGTGTCCTGGCAAAGGCTGTGAATACTTATGTACATGTGATTTTTGTTTTGTCTTTCTATTTTTAATAAATTTGCAAACATTTCAAACAAACTTCTTCACGTTGTCATTATGGGGTATTGTTTGTAGAATTTTGAGGAAAATATAGAATTGAATCAATTTTGGGATAAGGCTGTAACATAACAAAATGTGGAAAAAGCGAAGTGCTGTGAATTCTTTCCGGATGCACTGTATCCAATTACAAAAAAAATTAAAAAAAAGAAGTTTAATGTGCTCAAAATTAAAATACAGGCTTCAATGTTAAATGTCATATTACAGGGAATAAAAAAGCATAATGGCATAAACAAATCTTAAAAAAAAAAACAAAAAAAAAAAAAAAAACAAAAAAAAAAACAAACCACACAGCTCACTCCTTAGTATTTTCACTGCTTCACAAATATTTGACATCTGCTCTACCTTACTACACAAAAATCACACAACCTGATAAAGTTTTTAGATCTCTCACCTTTTTGAAGAGCTGTGCTCCCGACCTGCATAAAGAAAAAGGCCTGTGCTGTGATATGGCAACTAAACAATGGCATCAAATTTATCAAAATACTTAGAGAAATACACCGTAAGGCCTCATGCATACTGGACATTTTTACAGCTGCTGTTTTTGGCTTCAGACGTTTTTTTCTACAGTTAAACTCTCCAGAATGTTATCCTATATGTCCATGCACACATAGGCTGTTAATTATTTTTGGTGGAAAAAAAAAAAAAAACAAAAAAACAAAAAAAACAAACCAAAAACGAGTGAATGCCAAGAGGCGTTTTTCAGCTGTAAAAAAACGCTCCAGTGACAAAAAACTCCTAAAAACATAGAAAAACACAGATAAACGATTAAAAACGCGGCTCACCAGCGTTTTTGATCCCACAAAAGATGAACAAACCAACCCACACACGCTTAACCACTTCCCTACCACGCATAGTGACATGACGGCGGCAGGAACCCTCTGTCCTTCTGGGCTGCCGCCCTATGACGTCTTTTACTTCCAGACCCTCTAGGGGGTGCGAGCGCCTGCCGCATCACTAGGCACCTGATGCGCATGCCGGACGGCTGCGATGTCTGCGGGGCACTCGCGATTGCTGGTAAACACAGCAGGACCATGGATCTGTGTGCGTAGACACACAGATCCACGTCCTGTCAGGAGAGAGAAGATTCCCCTCTGGGAATGGTCCCAAAATAGTGTCAAAAGTGACTGCCGCAATATCGCAGTCACGGAAAAAAAAAAAAAAAAAAAAAAAAAAAAAAAAAAAAAAAAAAAAAAAAAAAAAATCGCAGATTGCCGCCATTACTAGCAAAAAAATAAATAAAAATGCCATACATTTATCCCCCATTTTGTAGGCGCTATAACTTTCGCGCAAATATATATACGCTTATTGCGATTTTTTTACCAAAAATATGTAGAAGTATACATAATCGGCCTAAACTGAGGAAAAAAATAGTTTTTTTTTAATGGGATATTTATTATAGCAAAAAGTAAAAAAAGTGTTTTTCTTTCAAAATAGTTGTTTTTTTTTGTTTATAGCGCAAAAAATAAAAACCGCAGAGGTGATCAAATACCACCAATAGAAAGGTCTATTTGTGGGGAAAAAAAAAAAAAAAAATCATCAAAATTTCATATGGGTACAGTGTTGCATGACCGCCCAATTGTCATTCAAAGTATAACAGCGCTGAAAGCTGAAAGTTAGTCTGGGCAGGAAGGGGGTGAAAATGCCCAGTATTGAAGTGGTTAAAAACGCTATTGCAAAAACGCTGAAAAACTCACTGCAAAGCTACTGGTGTTTTTATAACGTTATTATAACGTCCAGTGTGCATGGGGCCTAATAAGAAAGTAAGATATTGTTTAAAAGAAGAGCTGTAGAAGGCCCTAAAAATAACAAATCTCTTGCAGTGGGGAACGAACTGGCATACAAACTTGGGAACTGAAATACCATAACAGATCAGCCTCCCAGGTTTACACCTTGTATTCAGGTGCTGGCAGAGATAGATCAATGCACACTATATTCAACTCCAATGTAAGGCGAAATGAAAGACAGGCTTCTGCTCAGATCATGACATTCTACACACATTGGGCCTAATCATAAAGGGGAACTGACACCTTTAAAGTGGAAGCGCCACTCTAGCATTGCCTCACATCCACTCAAGTAATGTGACATCTGTGACCTCGCTTGGTTGGCACGTTCTTGCCAGCTTCTTCGAGATTAAGAATTTTTGACCATTTTACAATTCAAAGTGCCTTAAACTGCTTAAACCACAACTGCTTAAAGAGGAACTGCAGTTTGCTCACATAATTTGTAATAAAAACATCTTTGCCATTCTGAAGCTTCCCTCCAACCACTTTGTGTATAGAGATATACATCTATAGATATATATATATATATATATATATCTGATTCTGTACTTGCCAAATATGCTGCAGAAATCTCCCTCCACCGAGTCTGGCTGCAACAATTTTAACTGTGGGCAGCTGAAGCTGCTGCTTGTTCACTTCCTGGATTTACACAGAGGCACACCTCCAGCTCTGCAGCTCTCATTGGCCCTCTTGACTCATCCCCTACTCCCTTCCTGGCAAACTCCCACGAGAGTGAGAGAGCGCTGTGCACAATGTCATAAGCCTAGGCTTTTTACCAGACAAGAAACAGCAAGTGAGCGGTATAAGGTATTTACTGTCAGAAAAAAATTTAAAAAAAAAAAAAAAAAAAAAAAAAAAAAAAAAAAGGAAGAAGGTTTTACTATCCAAAAGTTAAAAACAACAAGGGCAGAAGATTTAATAGATGGAAAGATGAAAAAAAAAAAAAAAATTACGGAAGTTCCGCTTTAAGTCAAATGGGCCCCATTATGTGAACATTAGAGGAAGCTATAATCAGAGGGGGGGGGGGGTGGGGGTGTTATAATAGGACATTGCTCCAAGGTAAGGGAAAAGCCTTTACCCTGAGCAGTGTTTTGCGTTTCCTGTAGGCCATCAGCAGAACACGTGTTATTGGGTAATTTTGTCTCAGTCCCTTTCCCCCGTGAGCGGCCAATTCTAATAAAAGTGAGGCAAAAAAAAAAAAAAAAGAAGAAAAGAAAAACCACACACCACAACACAGCCCACACCTCTAAATAGAGCCTTCACCTAAGGACACTAGCAAAAATAGAGTCACGGAGTAAATGGGGTTATATAAGCGTGCAAAAGGGCAGCACTGGCAACGTTATTTTTCAGTGTCCTATGACCTGAAGGTAGCTTGCATATAACGATATAAAACACACACACACACACAACGTAGAAAGTGGCATTATTTTTAGTCTATAATTATCCCAATGGAAAACTTACTTCTAAGAGCTATTCTCACACTACACTTACTGTGTCTTGGTGAAGGCGATCTGCTTCTGGTATAATGTCTCTCCCACTCGTCACGCTCCCTCTCACGACGCTCGCGCTCTCTGTTGAGAAGCAATGAATGCAGACCACTTACTATGCTTCTGAAGTTGCTACATACATTTAAAAGAAAAGATCCTTACCACTCATCACTGCTGCAATATGTAGACAGTGGTGAAGTGAAATTCAAAATCAGACGCCTGCAGGAGTATCAACTTTCTGATCCTCCTCATGTCCTGTAGAAAAGTAGGGGTCGGCGGAAGGAGTCACATAGCATACTGGCGGGGACCAGTAAATTGACACTACCAGAAGTGTGGGATTCTAAAGAGTCTGAGTGGCGACAACTCTTCAATATAGTAGAGACTAGGGGTGAGGGCAGCAGGAGGAGCAAGTATTTACTATCATCTTTCCAGGGAAGCTTTTAATTTGGAAACAAAGCTGCTTGGAAAAACCAAGTTAGACTTACCGGTAACTTGTTTTCCAGAAGTCTTTCAGGACAGCACCTGAGAGACAGCGACTCCACCCACCGGAACAGGAAACACCCTCTTCCTCCAAACTTTAAAGGGAGGCGCCTCCCCACCATACCTCAGTTGTAGTAGAGAAGACCTCCGGCCCCGGCTGGAACACATAACCACATACGTTAGTCACAGCATAGTATATACAATACAATAGGGCGGGATGTTGCTGTCCTGAAAGACTTCTGGAAAACAAGTTACCGGTAAGTCTAACTTGGTTTTTCCCAAGGCGTCTTTCAGGACAGCACCTGAGAGGATAACAGAGACTTACCCCCTTAGGGCGGGACAACAGCTTGCAGGACCTTTCTGCCAAACGCCTGATCATTAGCAGATGTGAGGTCCAGCCTGTAATGTTTCACGAATGTGTGAAAACTCGACCAAGTTGCCGCCTTGCAGATTTGTTCAGGGGTGGCACCAGCTCTTTCTGCCCAAGTGGCTGCTAATGCTCTTGTTGAGTGCGCAGAAATTCCTGCTGGAGGAGACACACCTGCAAGCGAATAAGCCTCTGAAATGGCTAGCTTTAGCCACCTTGCTAAAGAGATTTTAGAAGCCTGGCAACCTTTCCTGTTGCCTGAAAATAGCACAAACAGAGAATCTGAACGTCTAAAGAGCTTTGTCCTTTCCAAGTAACATAACAAAACTCTTCTAACATCCAACATGTGAAAACAAGTCTCCTTCTCCCCTACTGGGTTGGGGCAGAAGGTCGGAAGTACAATGTCCTGAACACGATTTTGTACTGAAGCTACCTTTGGTAAGAATTTCTGATCTGTTCTAAGTATAACCCTATCTGGGAAGATAGATAAATAGGGTTCCTTAACTGATAAAGCATTAAGCTCACTGATCTTGCGTGCAGAGACCATGGCAATCAGAAACACAGACTTAAAAGTGAGATATCTGAGTGGCGCTTCTTCCAAAGGTTCAAAAGGACTCCTTGTTAGAGCCTGGAGGACTATCGACAGATCCCATTTTGGAAACAACTTAAGTGGTGCTGGTCTGGATCTCGTAAGGGATCTGAAAAATCTGGTTACCAACGGATCTGAGGCCACCGATTTTTCTAGGAACACTGCTATCGCAGCTACCTGCACCTTCAAGGTACTAACTGCTAGTCCCTTGTCAGCACCAACCTGTAAAAATTCCAGAATGGAAACAAGACTCCCTGGGTCATGGTCAGATGAATTACACCATGTAATGTAAACCTTCCAGACCTTGGAATAGATATTTCTAGTCACCCTTTTCCTACTGGATAATAGCGTAGAGATTAACCGGTTGGAAAAACCTTTGCTCCTTAAGAGCTGCTCTTCAGATACCAGGCTGTGAGCGCCAAAGTGGCTACCTCTGGGTGATTTACTGGCCCCTGAAATAGTAAATCGTGCCTGAGGGGCAGATGCCAACAAGGCCTGACCGCCATTTTCAGAACGGTTGAAAACCAAGCCCTTCTTGGCCAAAAAGGCGTGATTAGGATAACCGGTACTGTTTCCCCTTGAATCTTTCTTAATACTAAGGGAATTAACTGGAATGGGGGGAAAGCGTAGCAGAGATGGAATCTCCATGGATACGCCAAGGCATCTGTTCCTAGTGACCCGTCGTGATTGCTTAGGGAAAAAAATTGCGGAACCAAGGCATTCTCCTTTGGAGGGGAACAGGTCCACCTCTGGCAGCCCCCACTTCTCGACAATCATGGCGAAAACCTCTGGGTTCAGCGACCATTCTGCTTCCCGAATGGGGTTTCTGCTCAGGAAATCCGCTACCCCGTTCAGGGATCCCCTTAGATGGACTGCTGATAAAGACAGCAGGTGTCCTTCTGCCCAACGGAGAATGCTCATGGCTAGTACTTGCAGCGATTTGCTCCTTGTACCTCCCTGCCTGTTTATGTAAGCCACGGCCGTGGCATTGTCTGTTAGTATTTGAACATGCTGGGCCCGAAGCCCCTGAGCAAATTACTTCAGAGCCAAGTCGATCGCCTTGAGCTCTCTCCAGTTTGAGGACTTGGTCGCCTCTTTCCTGGACCAGTTTTCCTGAGTGAAACCCTTTTCTAGGTGGGCTCCCCAACCCCAGGAACTGGCATCGGTTGTCAGCCTTTTTCCGATTGGAAAGGCCCAGACTAACCCCTCCGATAGGATATCCTGCCTTTTCCACCACCATAGTGACCTCTTCACTTGGGTTGGAACTCTTACCTCTGAATCTAGGGATTCCAAATTGTGATCCCAAGATCTCAGAAGAAAAACCTGCAGATGTCTGAAGTGCAGTCTTGCCCACTGAACAGCTGGCATTGACGAAGTCAGAACACCCAGGGCTGACATGACCAACCTTACCGTCAGCTGCTGGTTGGTCTGCAAAAAAGACACTGTATCCTGGATTTTTCCTTTCTTCTCTGAAGGAAGAAAAATTCTTTGGCTTACCGAATTTATTATATACCCTTGAAACCGAATCTCCTGAGATGGTTCCAGGGAAGATTTTTGGAGATTTAGGATCCAACCTAGAGACTCCAGATGGCTGCATGCTCTGCTTAAATTGCTCCTCAACTCCTCTCTTGAGGGGGCGAAAAATAGCAGATCGTCCAAGTAAGGAATTACTGCGATTCCCTGAAGACGCAGCGGAGCTAGGGCTTCTGCCATTACTTTGGTAAAAATTCGGGGTGCGGATGATAGCCCGAAGGGGAGGGCTCTGAATTGCAGATGCTGAATTCTGCCTTCCAACCTTACCGCCAACCTGAGAAACCTCTGGGACTGGGATGAGATTGGAATATGCAGGTATGCATCCTTTAGATCCACTGACGCCATGAAACAACCTGGAGTCAGAAGATTTCTGGCGGTGAAAATTGAGTCCATCTTGAACCTTCTGTATTTGATGGCTCTGTTTAGTGGCTTTAAATTTAGAATTAAACGAAATCTTCCTGTTGGTTTTTTTACCAGGAAGACATGTGAATAGAAACCCTCGTGCCATTCCTCTGGTGGCACCGGGATTACTACACCCTGTTGCATCAGTTCCTCCAGAGAGGATTTCATGGCCAGGGCCCTTATTGGATCTCGAGGAGCATTTGTTACCAGAAACCTTCTTGGGGGGGCTTCTGGAAAACTCGAGAGTATAACCCTGCGAGAGAGTGGTCAGAATAAACTGATTTGTAGTTATCACTGACCACTGCGGAAGAAACTCTCGTAATCTTCCGACGACCCGCAGAGATGAGTCATAGTGAGTTTTCGGCCTGTGAAGGAGGACGGAAGAGAATTCCGCCTTTGCCCTTCGCCTTTTGCGCGGACCAATTTTTTCTCCTGCCCTGAAACTTATTTTCCTGCTGTTGAGTTTTTTGAGGTCGAAAAAGACGTTTTGGGGTCTGCTTTTTCCTTTTTGACCGGAAAGGACTTCTTCTTATCGGCAGTTCTGTCTAGGATATTATCTAGATATGGGCCAAAAAGAAAGGTCACCTGAAAAGGGAATACCACAAAGTTTACTCTTTGAAGCTGTATCACCTGGCCAGGTTTTTAGCCATAAAGCTCTTCTCGCAGCATTTGCTAAAGCTGCAGACCTAGCTGACATTTTGATAGCTTCAGCCGAAGCATCAGCAATATAAGCAACCGCAGAAATCAGGGTAGGAAAGGAATCTAAGATCTCCTGCTTGGGGGAATCTGCCACTATATGAGATCTAAGTTGGTTCACCCAGTATTCCAGATTCCTGGCTACACAGGTTGTGGCCATTGCTGGTTTTAAATTGCTCATGATTGATTGCCATGATCTCTTGAGCAAAAGATCCATGCGTTTGTCCATTGGATCCCTTAGAACACCCATGTCTCCAAAAGACAGGTCTGTGGATCTTGAGACCTGTGAAAAGGCCGCATCCAACCTGGGCACCTTATTCCACACCGCAGAAGGGTCCTCCTCAAAAGGGAATCGCCTTTTGTGGGCTCTGGAAAAAAAGGGCTTTTTCTCTGGATCTTGCCATTCCTTAGTAATGGCGTCAGAAATGACCGAATGAACCGGAAATGTTCGCCCCTTAGGCTCATTTAACCCTGCATACATGCGGTCATGAAGAGATAACTCCTTCTTTTCCTCACTTAAGGCAAGTGTAACATGGATAGCCTTAAGGAGTCCGTCTACCTCCTCTAGGGAAAGCTTAAATTTGGAAGGAGCCACCTCCGCTTCCTCACCCCCCTCCTCCGAATCTTTAACGGAAGGAGTAGGGGACTGCTCTTCCCTGATAGAGGGGCCTTCAGGTAAAGCTTCTACCATGGGGAAAGAAATAGAACCCTGGGAAGCCTCAGAAGTGGATGGCTGACTAGCAGCTGGATTAACTAAAGAGTCACGAAAAGTCTGAATCGTGGCGTATAGTTCCTTCTTTACAGAGGCAACCAGATCATCACAAACCGAAGCTGATTCCTCCTTAACTAAAGAAGTGATGCATGTACTGCATAAGACTTTTTTCCAATTTTCTCCCATTTTGGCCCTGCAAGAAGGACATCTCTTTTTTGGGTCAGAGCTTTTAGCCTGTGAGAGAAAAAACAAAAAAGGGAAAAAAACCAGGGGACCTTTTAGTGAGACCCGGTCTCAGCTACACAAGAATCACCCACAGGTGCACTAAGAAGAAACCAGTCAGCCTCTAGTGCCCAGACAGGCCCCTTGCCACTAGGGGGTAAGAAAAAAGAAAATAGACCAAACCCAGGAAAAGGAAGAAAGGCAGACTTAAACTGCTGCTCCTACCTGAGCTTTACTGGCGCCTGTGCCTGTCCCCACCGCTGCAGACGCTGAGTCCTCCATCTCTGGTGTGCAGCTCCTCACTTGTGGCTTTATAAGCCGCTTCCGGACTCCCATAGTGCATCTGCACCGGACCGGAAGCGGAAGTAGGCGCCAGTTCCTGTCCTCCCTCCTCCCCCCTTGCATCCACGCCGGAAATGACGCTTCTGCTGACCCAGCGACCCCGCCCTGTCACTTCCGCCGCGCCTGCCGGCCAAAAAACATGGCGGCGGCGCACGCGCACCGCCGCCCTATGACCGCGCGGATCACCGGGTCTACGGCTCTCACCGAGCACCAGGAGGGGAAGAGGAGCCCGTTTGCTACCATTGCCGAGGCTTGGGTAGGCCGGGAGGACAGCGGGTCCCTGAAGGAGGAAAAAAAGAAAGGAAGCCCCGTCTCCCAGGAGCACCTGAGAGAACCTGACTCCCCCTCAAAAGATGTTCCCTCCAGGCCGGAGGAAACAAAAACTGAGGTATGGTGGGGAGGCGCCTCCCTTTAAAGTTTGGAGGAAGAGGGTGTTTCCTGTTCCGGTGGGTGGAGTCGCTGTCTCAGGTGCTGTCCTGAAAGACGCCTTGGGAAAAAAAGCTTGTCATAATTTCTTAAATGCTGCTTTGGCTTCAACAAGCATCAATTTTGTTAACTGTACAAGGGTATTCTTCAAATAAGTTTTTATTCGTCATCTCAGCAGAGAATAAGAAAAAAGTAAGCTCCAAGTAATACTGAAACATGAGTACAGCAAGTTCAAGCAATGTAGTAACAATTGGTACAATCTTCGTGCTAGATCGTACCATGAACTGTTGGGTAACCTATGAAGTTTGTCACAGCTGAGATATAAGCTTATAAAGTAAAGGAAAGAGTGTGAGAAAAGAGGAAAAAGAAGGGTAGAAAAAAAAAAAAAAAAAAAAAAAAAAAAAAAGTATTTGGGGAAAAAGAGGGAATAAAAGAATGATAGGGAAATAGCACATTAGCTCATCCATCAGCTCAAGAGGGGTCCTCCCGAAGATGCCACAGCTCCCAGACCTTATGTATTTCCAGCCTATCCTGTATTCTAGCAGTAGATTTCTCCATTAGCTCCACGTCTTTTATTCTGGCGTACAGAGCGTCTTGGGAAGGCGGGGAGCTCCACTTCCAGTTGAGGGCAACCAGACAGCATGCAGCAGTAAGGATGTGTCCGAGTAGTTTCTTGTGCGGTTTTGGAATTTGTAGCGGTGTTACACCTAGCAGAAAAAATGTTGGCGTTAAAGGAACCGGCACCTCAAATAGGCGGGACAACAGGTTCAATGTCCAATGCCAAAAGGGCACTATCAGGGGGCAACTCCATTAGATATGGTAAAGAGTACCTGCATCCCTTTGCCATCGCCAGCATCGGTCAGAGCTAGACGGATAGATGGCGTGGAGCACGTCTGGAGTTAAGTACCAAAAGTAAAGGATTTTATAGGCATTTTCTTTGTAAAGCGTGCAAAAGGAGCTCTTAGCCACCAGGGTCCAGATTGCCTGCCAAGTCATCTCTTAACCTAGTATCTTTTCCCAATGGAGCATATAGGCATGTTTACCCTGGTTTGGCATAGAATAAGCATTGAGTAACTGATATACGTCAGATCAGGCCCAGTCGTGTGAATCCCTCCAAGATTATGCGCTTGAAAAGGGAAGGCGCTGAAAACTGTAAATTTGGAGCAATGGTTTGGGCATAGTGGCATATTTGCAAGTATCCATAGAACACCTTGCCAGGTAACTCAGATTTATTCTGAAGTTCAGCAAGTGTTAGTAGCTTACGAGTTCTAGGGTCTACCAAGTGTCCAAAGTGGACACCTGGTGGGTGAGATCAGCAGGCAGCCTGGGGTTGCAGATAAAGAAAGTTAGGAGTGATTTTGCAGAGCCCATGGTCACGAGATAAACCGCAAACTGATTTCAGACATGGATCCCAGGAGCCTACCCGGGTCCACCTCTGCATTCGCGTTCCAGAGCAAACTGTTCGGGTGTATGGGTGCCAGCCATATTTTTTCAATCTCCGTCCACTTGTTATAAGAACCAAGGGGAACAAGGAAGGTTATAGCGCGCAGTTGGGTCGCTTGGTAATATTTTACAATGTTAGGGAACGCTAGTTCCCCATCAGATCTGGACGCAAAATCCTATGTCTCATAGTTCCAAACAAAGCGTATCAGATTCGCTTGGAGTATTCTCAAGTGCATACAGGGGACAGGAAAAGGCAGTGTTTGGAATAAGTATAGGAGTTTAGGGAGAATGGTCCCGAAGCCACACGCCCCAAGAGGAATATGTGGTGGGACTTCCATTTTTATAGTAGTTCCCGTGTAGAGCGAAAAAGAGGGGGGGGGGGGGGGGGGGAGTTTGCTTGGTATAGGGTGGCGAATGTCGGTGTAAGGTGAACCCTCAGATATTTGATGGCCGAGGTCTTCCAGTTACAATGGAAACTCGTTTGCAGGTGGTGGACTTCTACATCAGGGATACTGATCAGGAGGGCCTCCGATTTGGACGTATTAATTTTATAACCCGAGAGGGATCTTTAGGTGTCTAGCTCAGCGTGCAGATTAGGTAAGGAAATCCTGAGTCATGGTAAGTATGTCGTCGTCCACAAACAGAAACAGCTTAAACTCCCTTCCCCTGACAGTTATACCCTGAATGTCTAGGTTTCCACGGATAGCTGCTGCCAAGGGTTCATCACAGTGTAAGTAGGGGTGAGGGCGGGCACCCCTGACGGATGCCATTAGTGACTGGGTAGGAGGAGAATAGAGCGAAGGGGGTCTTCACTTGGGATGTAGGGTTAGCATAAAAGGTGTGAGATAGCGAAATCCCATATAGCGCAACAAGGCAAACAGGAAGGGCCAACCAAGCCGGTCAAAAGCTTTTTCCGCGTCCAAGCTTAGTACTAAAAAGGACCCTAGACCATCCCTGTTTGCCACGTCAATTAAGTCTATGACCCTCCTTGTGTTGTCACCCGCCTGACGGAGAGGGACAAAGCCCACCAGATCCTTTGAATTAGGGAGGGGAAGACCGCATTCAAGCGAATCCAGAGCAGCTTGGTAAAGATTTTCAAATCGGAGTTGGGGAGCACTTTGGGCCTGTAGCTAGCACAGAGAGAGGGGTCCTTATCTGGCTTCGGGATTAAAGTGAGGAAGGATCTCTGCATATCTGAGGGTATGGGGGTCTGCTGAAGGAAAGCATTAAAAAGCTTACACATGTAACAAGAGGGGGAGAAAGGATTTGTAGTGTTCGTAAGGGAGATTTACGTGTGGGTAGATTTTTAATGGTCGACTCAAGTTCCTCCTCAGTGATGGGTGCATTGAGGGGGAAGAAGGTCCGAAGGTTGCAGTTGGGGGATTCCACTCTGCTGCAGGTATTGATCTATGTGGTCAGTGAGATCAGGGGGGGGGGGGGGTGTTATTATATAAAGCTGAATAGAACTCCTCTAAGGAATGGCCAATGTCTCGGGAGTGGGATAGTATACAGCCCGATCTATTTTTAAATTTGGTGTGGGGTGGATGTATGACTGTGGTCAGACAGTTTTCTAGGTAATAGGGAGTGAGCTTTATTACTTATTTGTCGTAGCACAATTGTTTCAGCTTAGTGTTGTTCGGAGATGGGTGATTTTTTTTTTCCAGTAAGGGTAGGGATGGAGATACCTGTAGCCGAATGTCGAGGGCCCCAAGTTCCCTTTGTTTGTAAATTGGTAGCCCTAGCGTCTTTTTTCATGGTGGAGGTGAGTGCGATGCAGCGGCCCCGGTGGACTGCCTTATGGGCTTCCCAGAGGGTGGAAATAGAAACCTCAGGGGTGCTTTTTCAAGAAAATACAATTTCAGTGTGGTCTCCAATTCTATTTTGGATGGGAGGTGCTGCAATAGGAAGTTATTCAGCTGCCAATGGCAGGGCTTGCAATTCGGGGCTCCTAAGTCCAGTGTAAGTAAGATGGGGGCATGATTGGACCAGGTGATTGGGAGTATCTGCGCAAACTTGATGATGCGCAGTGTGGTATTATTAACAAAGAGGTAGTCAATACGCTTGTGCATGCGATGAGGGGAGGAATAAAACGTATACTGCCGGTCGCCAGGGGTCAAAAAGAGCATATTGTTTGTCAAGTTGACCGAAGAGTTGAGTCCCTAGAGGCTCGGGCAGGCATATCCTGTGGGTTCACCACATGGCGATCTAGAACCGCAGAGTGAGATAGGTTGAAGTCTCCACCTACAATTAAGAATTTGGTGTGCAAAAAAAAAGGTGCAAATACCTTAGTTACAAAGCGGATCTGGAAGACATTCGGGGCATAAATGACACAAAAGGTGACTGCCTACTCCTGCCAGTGGCCGCGCAGAATGATAAAATGTCCCCGCAGGTCATTGTACGACTCAGAGCATGTGAACGGTGCCCCCTGTTTAAGAATAGTATAGCTAGTACAAGGGTATTCTTATTGTTCAAGTATAAATGGAGTTGCGGGTTAAAACAGCAGTGATTACTATTGGATAAAAGCCTTGTTATCTTGAGAATTGGCTCTACTACTCTCGTCCCATCTGAGGCCAAAAGTACAGAGATCAAAAATGCTGGAAGAATGTAAGCTGTTAGTAAAGGAGATATGCATAGGCTGCGTTTTCAGTACAGAGGGCACCAAGGTAGCAGACTGTAGGAATCATATTTTATGTTGAAGGTCTGTAGTTGGTTTGTATGGGGCAAGGCTGTAGGTCTACAAAAGGACACACAAATGGCAAAATCAGGTTACTTTCACTGCAATTAAAATAAGAGTTATTAGTATCTGGATACTAGTTTGTACACATGGTGAGAACAGAGGGCGGTTATTCCCAGGATGTGGTAGTAATAGCTGAAATGAGTGAGTTGGTAGCACAAAGCTAATAAGGATGCAGTGGTGGAGATACAGTAGGGTCTGTAGGCGACATGCCTAATTCTGCATAAAGAATTTCATCTGGTGTTTTCCCAATACAGGTAACCGAAACAAACTGGGATATAACCTACTACTGTTTGCACAGTTACACATAACTACCATAGTTCACTCACTTCATGCGGATCTTTCGTGCCATGGCTCGTAGCTCGTCTTCCCGCTCCTGTAAGAAAGGAATAGAAGTTGTTGGAATATCTTCCACGCATTCTGTATTGCGCTTAGGTCAGTCCATCCACATACGTCAGTATTTCATTGTTACTGTACAATACCTGCTTACTATCGGTTTTGTTTTCCCTAAGGACTTCACAGTTAAGAATTCCGAAACGGAGATCTCTGATCTGTAACCAGACATGGCAACAAACCAGGAGTTACACTGTCCCTGTGTTTTTTTTTTTATTTTTTTATTATTGTGTTATAGAACACACCACCATTCATGTAGCAGGGATGATGGACAAAAATAGAGTCAGCAAATCTAATAGAATACCAGGCATACCCCACTTTTAAGTACACAATGGGGTTTATTTACTAAAGCTGGAAAGTGCAAAATGAGCCTCACTTCTGCATAGAAACCAATGAGATTCTAACCTCGGCTTGTTCAATTAAGCTTTGGTAATAAAACCTGGAAGTTCATTGGTTTCTATGCAGAAATGAGCCTGATTTTGCACCTTCCAGCTTTAGTAAATAAAACCCACTGTGTACTTAAAATTGGGGTATGCCTGTATCAGTTGATTAGTTTAAAATTGTATTAAAAAAGGTATAAATGAAATACAGCTTTAAGAGGGCTGACCCTTTGAAGAAAACAAATCTGGTATCTCAAAAGGTTGGCTGCGCTAAAAACAGTTTAACGTCTACATACTTGGCGTTCATGCTCCTGTTGAATAACCTTCTCTTGAGCTGCCTTCTTATCCGCCTTGTCTAATAAAAAAAACAAAAAACAAAATTATTAACCAGAAACATTTTAGTTTTTCGTTTTACTAGCACCAAGTTGACTTGGAGGTGGTACTTCTGACACACTGCAGCCTGTAAGAACTTTAGAAAGAGAAGTGATTCTAATTTCTCACATCTGAAGGTATGGTATAGCTACATAAAAAGGGGCGCATGAAGGGGTCTGACATATTAAACAATGATGCTATGTTTCTGATGCTGAAAGAAAGCCTGTCCCCAGACTATTTCATCATAATAATAATAAAAAAAAAAAAATAATAAAAAAATCACAAGTTATATGTGCACACAATGTACTTTATATACGTTATTTACATTTAAAAGATCCTCCAACCCCACCTTACCTCCCAACATATATTATATATACACAATATAAACTTATATAGCCGTCAAGGGAGGAGTGGAGTGAAGGGGAATACTAGTGTTACTAGAATGACACCTCCAAGTCTGCTGACATCACATCCAAGGTGATGGCATACAAACAGCACCCTTAGGGCATTTGGATAAACACTATGTTGGTTTTTGTTAGATACTCATGGGTTCAAGGACTCTCCCACTTCTAAATCAATGGCCCCTAACAGGGTGCAAGGCTAAAACAATCATTGGAAGGTACCTGCAACAGAAGTATTGTATGCTCATCTCTGGTGGCCTCTGTCTCATACCTTTGCTCCATTCCAGCACTGCAGTCCAAAGTCTGTCCTAGCATTTGTCACTTCCAGAAGTGTCAGTGTGGTTCTATCTTCTGACCTTTATGTCGCTGTTGTGTCCTGTAGTAACAGGATGGTGCCAAACACAGCAAGGAACACGGGCATCAGATCCTTCCAAAAGTACAAATGCCAAGTAGACTGACTGAGGCTTCAGAGCACTGTAGAGGTAAGAATATGGTGTCTTGTATTGCAGGGAAACTCCAGTAGGATTTTATTATATATACACAGTACTGTGCAAATTTTTTTAGGCAGATGTGAAGAAATGCTGTAAAGCAAGAATGCTTTCAAAAATATATATATTTTAAATTGTTTATTTTTATTAATTTACAAAGTGCAAAGTGAGCGAACAGAATAGAAATCTACGATCTGCGACTAATCTTTGGCTTCAAACCATATCAATTCGTATAGCGTGTACACAACTTTCGACATCGGATTCAGACTTAACAAAAATGTACAAAATAAACTCCAAAATTCTTGTACGTGAACAGAAAGATTTTCGTTTAAAATGTGTACCGTTTTCGTTCGAGAAGAAAAAAAAAAAAAAAAAAAAAGGAAGAGGAAGGATACGAAAGACTGTGCATGATCAGAAACAAAAAAGAATTTTCGTACATTAGTTCCATCCTTGGTTTCGAATTGCTGTGAAACAACAAGGAAACCAGTTTGATCGCTTAACCCTTTCATGACTAAGCCTATTTTTGAAATTTGGTGTTTACAAGTTAAAATCCGTATTTTTTGCTAGAAAATTACTTAGAACCCCCAAACATTATATATATTTTTTTAGCAGAGAATCTAGAGAATAAAATGACGATTGTTGCAATATTTTTTATCACACGGTATTTGTGCAGTGGTGTTTTAAACGCAAATTTTTGGAAAAGTGACACTTTCATGAATTTAAAAAAATCCAAACAGTAAAGTTACCCCAATTTTTTTGTATAATGTGAAAGATGATGTTACGCCGAGTAAATAGATACCAAACATGTCACCCTTTATAATTGCACGCACTCGTGGAATGGCGACGAACTACGGTGCCTTTGAATTTCCATAGGCGACGCTTTAAAAATTTTTTACGGTTACCAGGTTTGAGCTACAGAGGAGGTCTAGGGCTAGAATTATTGCTCTCGCTCTGACGATCGTGGCGATACCTCACATGTGTGGTTTGAACACCGTTTACATATGCGGGCGCGAATTCCGTATGCGTTTTCTTCGCTGCGCGAGCTCGCGGGGTCAGGGGCACTTTAAAAAAAATTTTTTTTTTTTTTTTTTAATTTATTTTATTTATTTTTGTACTTTATAAATTGTGTTTAAAATTTTTTTTTTTTTTACTTTTATTGCTGTCACAAGCAATGTAAACATCCCTTGTGACAGTAATATGTGGTGACAGGTACTCTTTATGGAGGGATGGGGGGTCTAAAAGACCCCCCATCCCTCCTTTACACTTCAAAGTATTCAGATCGCCGAAAACGGCGATTCTGAATACTGTGTACTTTTTTAAATTCTGCGCCATTGGCAGCCGAGTAAACGGGAAGTGACGTCATGACGTCGCTTCCGCATTTACAAGAAGGAGGCTGGAACGAAGCCGCTCGCAGCTTCGTTCCAGTCCGCCCCCAGCCGCCGAAGGTAGCGGAACGGACACCGGGCCTCCCGATCGCACGGGAGGAACGGTAATAGCGACGGGATGTCCCCTCCCGCTCCTCCGGTATAACAACCGAGCGGCTTTTAGCCGCATCGGTTGTTATACTCGGGTAGCCGATCGCCCGCTGAAAACAACGGTACCGGGATGATGCCTGCAGCTGCGGGCATCATCCCGGTATAACCCCGGAAAGCCGAGTACGCATATATGCGTTCGGTCGGCGGGAAGGGGTTAATGTAAAAAAGGTGTTTACAAGGGCCCAAAAGTACACCACTCAGCGCCAGGGACCCAAGCAGCTCCGAAACAAAGAAAAAACCTTAGTTAGACTTACCGGTGACGGTATTTCTACGAGCCTTTCAGGACAGCACCTTGGAGAGAGCGTAGCTCCACCTCTTAGACAGGAAACACTGCGTGACAACGCCCCTTTAAAAAGCAGCTGCTTCCACCATGCCATCAGTTGTTACCGAGAAATCCTCCGACATGCTGGAAAATATAATCAGACAATTACCAGGTCCTATAATTATACTTTACATATGATAACCAAGGGAGGGAAGTAGGCTGCTGTCCTGAAAGGCTCGTAGAAATACCGTCACCGGTAAGTCTAACTAAGGTTTTCTCCCTTCGCCTTTCAGGACAGCACCTTGGAGAGGATAACCGAGAAACTTACTTCAGGGTGGGACTACTGCCTGCAAAACCTTCCTACCAAATGATTGGTCCGAGGCTGATAGTAGATCCAAGCGGTAGTGCCTTATGAAGGTCGAAAAACTGGACCATGTGGCAGCCTTGCAGATTTGCTCAGGAGATGCCCCAGCCCTTTCTGCCCATGATGCCGCCACTGCTCGAGTAGAATGAGGTAATACCCCTTCCGGAGGTTCCAGACCCAAAGATATGTATGCCTCTTTGATGGCCTGCTTTAACCATCTTCCAAGGGTGCTTTTGGAAGCTTTACCTCCTTTGTGAGTACCTTCCATTAAAACAAAGAGTGAGGATGACTTTCTGATTTCCTTTGTTCTTTCCAGATATTTAAGCAGGCACCTCCTGACATCAAGGGTATGGAAAGCTTCTTCTCCTGCTCCCGAAGGTAAAGGACAAAAAGTAGGGAGAATGATTTCCTGTGTACGGTGAAAAACTGAAGCCACCTTTGGTAGAAATGCTGGATCCGTCCTTAAGACTACCCTATCCTGTAGACATCTCATGAAGGGCTCTTTAATTGAAAGGGCTTGTAACTCACTAATTCTACGTGCGGAAGTTACTGCTACCAATAAAATAGTCTTTAACGTCAAGAAACGTAATGATGCTTCTTCTATGGGTTCAAACGGTGCCATAGTTAGACCCTGAAGAACTAAAGATAAATCCCATTTGGGAAAACTAACAACAGGTCTAGGCTTTACTTTTGCCATTGCCCTAAAAAATCTGATTATTAAAGGTTCCCCTGACAGGGTTCTTTCCAAAAAAACTGATAAAGCAGCTACCTGCGTCTTGAGCGTACTTGCTGCTAACCCCTTCTCCAATCCCTCTTGAAGAAATTCCAAAACTGAAAATGTGGTACGAAAATCAAAGTTTTTACTGGAACACCAAGAATTATAGATCTTCCAGACTTTAAAGTAAATGTCTCTCGTCACTTTTTTTCTACTTGCAAGAAGGGTAGAAATAAGCCTCTCTGATAAACCCTTTCGTCTTAAGATTTGTTCTTCAGAAACCAAGCTGTTAGTTTGAGGTAAGCTGGATCTGGATGGAGAATTCGGCCCTGACTCAACAGGTCTGTCCTGATTGGTAATCTCCAAGCAGGTTTCACTGAGAGGTTCATCAAGGTTGAAAACCAGGGTCTTTTTGGCCAATAAGGAGCTATTAATATTAGCTCCGTGGACTCCAATCTGAATTTGGCTAACACCTTTGGTATCAGTTGGAACGGGGGAAAAGCGTAGGACAGATGGAAGTCCCATTTGTGAGCTAACGCATCTACTCCGAGAGCTTGATCCTGTCTCTGAAGAGAGAAGAAGACTGGTATTTTTGCATTTTCCTCTTTTGCAAAGAGGTCCACTTGGGGATGACCCCAACTCTTGGAAATCTTTTCGAATAATTCCTGATTGAGAGACCACTCTGCTTCCCTTATTTCTTTCCTGCTGAGGAGATCTGCTAAGGTGTTTTCCGTCCCCTTTAGATGGACTGCTGATAGAGAGGCCACATTGTTCTCTGCCCATCTTAGGATCTGATGCGCTAGACCCATTAGGGTTTTGCTTTTTGTGCCCCCTTGCTTTGTTAAATATAATACTGTCGTCATATTGTCTGACAATATTTGGACATGTTGATTCACTAGAAATTCCTGGAGGGAGAGGAGGCTTAAGTGAACAGCCTTTAACTCTCTCCAATTTGAAGATCTTCTTGCTTCTGGTTTGGTCCAAACTCCCTGAACCGTTTTTTCTTCCAGGTGAGCTCCCCATCCCCAGGCGCTGGCATCTGTAGTCAGCCTTCTGGTTACCGGAAAGACCCAAGGAAGCCCTTTTGAAACGTTTCCTAGGTTCCTCCACCACCAGAGAGACCTTTTTGCTCTTGCCCCCAAGTTGAATTTCTTCTCCAGAGGTTCCTGGTATGACCAATTCATCAGGATATCCGATTGCAGAGGACGGGAATGCAACCTGGCCCACTGTACCGAAGGAATTGCTGCTGTCAACAGACCCAGAGCAGACATGGCTTGTCTTACAGAGATCTCTGCGTTGGATTGAAGTGTTATCAGGGTCAACTGCATCTTCTCTATTTTCTCCTGGGGTAGAAAAATTTTCTGTTCTATCGAGTCTATTTCGTACCCCAGAAACCTTACCCTTTGAGATGGAATTAAGTTTGACTTCTGAAGATTGAGAAGCCATCCCAAACCTCTTAAATGTGTTTGAACTGTCTGTAGGTTGACCTCTACTTGACCCCTTGAGTCTGCAAACAGTAGCAGATCGTCCAAATAGGGTACTATTGAAATCCCCTTCAGTCTCAGGGGCTCCAAAGATTCCGCCATCACTTTTGTGAATACCCTGGGAGAAGAGGAAAGACCGAAAGGCAGAGCCCGAAACTGCAGGTGCCAAATCTCCCCTCCCCCCAGATTGACTGCAAGACGCAGGAACCTTTGTGATGGGGGCGCTATTGGTATATGGAGATAGGCATCTCTCAAATCGATGGAAGCCATATGACATTTGGGGGTTAGCAAATTCCTTACTGAGAAAATCGTATCCATCCTGAATTTTTTGTATTTTATGGATCGATTTAGAACCTTTAAATTGAGAATCAGGCGGAACTTTCCTGATGGCTTTTTGACCATAAAAATGTGGGAGTAAAACCCCTTCCCCTCTTGATCTTTCGGAACCTGGGAAATGACCTTCTGTTGCATCAGTTCCTGTAACAGAGACTTCATGGCCAGAGCCTTTTCCCGATCCTTTGGCAGGTTTGTGATGTAAAACCGACTTGGGGGGCTTTGTGAGAATTCCAATTGATAACCCTTTTTGATTAACCCCAGAACAAAAGGACTCTTTGTTGTTTTTTCCCAGATTGGTAAGAAGTCCTGTAGTCTCCCCCCTACTAGATGGTCATTGTTTTTTAGGGGTTTGTTCTGGGGTTCTAAAGAGTACCCCACCTCTACCTCTTCCTCTCTGAGAAGACCAGGGTCTCTTCTGTGTGTGGTCCTTTTCCTTATCGGTTTGTCGAAAAGGACGAAAATTTTTCCTCTGCTGTACCGTTTTCTTCTTCTGTGGGAAAGCTTTCTTCTTGTCTGCTGTCCTGTCAAGGACAGTCTCTAGTTCTGGCCCAAACATCAGGTCTCCTGAAAAGGGAATTCCGCACAGTTTTACTTTAGAAGCTGAATCCCCTGACCAGGTCTTTAGCCAGAGTGCTCTTCTTGCTGAGTTAACAAGCGCAGAGGACCTGGCTGACATCCTGATAGATTCTGCAGAGGCATCTGCCATATATTTTACTGCCTTAAGCAGGGTAGGGAAGGACTCCAATAAGTCCTTTCTGGAGGTACCTGCCACAACATGATTTTTAAGTTGCTCTAACCAGCACTCCAGATTCCTAGCCACAACCGTAGCCGCCATTGCTGGCTTAAGATTAGCTAGAGATGAGTCCCAGGCTTTCTTCAGTAGCCCATCTGCCCTCTTATCCATAGCATCTTTGAGAATACCCATGTCCTCAAAAGCTAAATCAGTCTTCCTAGATACTTGAGAAAAGGCAGCGTCTATTTTTGGTTTTTTATTCCACAATAGTTCCTCATTCTCCTCAAAAGGAAACCTCCTTTTGAGGGTTTTAGAAAAAAACTGTCCTCTCTCTGGGTTCTTCCATTCCTTTTTAATAGTGTCTGTTAACACTTTATGCACAGGGAACACCCTGTGTTTAATTTCCTCCAGCCCCAGGTACATCTTATCATGCACAGACAGCTGAGCCTTTTCTTCCTGGATCTCCAGGGTAGTATAAATTGCCTTGAGTAATTCATCCACCTCCTCAAGTGACAGCTTATATCTAGATGATCTTGACTCTTCTTCCACCTCCTCCTCCTCAGAATCAATGGTTGAGGGTGGAATGCTTTCCCTTTCCTCCTCCGACTCACTTTCCACCTGTCTGGAAGTGGACTGAGGGAAACTGGAGTGAGAACTCTGCTCTTGGCTGGAACTCTGGCCGTGCTTTACAAGGGAACGCACTGTCCCTAGGGCCTCTGCTAACTCCTTCCTCACAGAAGATAAGAGCTCTTTGCACTCTTGTGAGGATTCTTCTTTTACTAAATCCACAATGCAGGATTTGCACAGTGGTTTGGGCCAAGAGTCCCTTAAAGGATTTTTGCATGAGGGGCACTTTCTCCCTGTTCTCTCTGATTTGGCAGTAGCTTTCTGAAACAGAGAAACAAGAAAAAACCCAGGTCCTTTAGAACTAAGGCTTCAGAGAAAAGTAGTACCTCCAGCCAACACCCTAAGTGCCCAGAGTCTCACTCCTTTGCTGAACTGCTAATGGAAACTGTTACCCCATAGCAGACAGCAGCAGGTTTTGAATAACCACATCAAAGATAAAACACCCAGTGATATAAAAGGAAAGAGGTGCCACCGCACCTCTCCTACCTGGGCCTGGCCGGGAACCTGGGCGCCTGCATCCGCCATTGCTGCTGACGATTCCGCTGTCTCCATAGTGCAATCCGCAGCTGCTGCACTGTGTACTAGGCTCCATGTGCCAAACAAAAGGAAGTCCCGGCCAGAGGACCCGCCCCTTCCTCCTGCGTTCCAGCAGCAGGAACCAATCGCTGCTACGCCCCGCCGGAAGTATCCGCCCACCGGAACTGACATCACCTGCTGTCCGGGATTCGGCGCCGCCATGCAGAGGCCTGGCATGGACGCTCTTACTGAGCACAACCGCGGCCCCCCGAACACCCCGGGTGGAAAACTTCCGGCAGACCATTACTCCTGTGAGCCGGAGAAGGAAAGGACACCGGAGCACCCTCCTCACGTAAGGGAAGGAGCTGGGTTGGTCTGAGTACCCAAACGTGGAGGTCCTGCCAAAACCCTCTCCTTGGAGAGAGCGCAGCCCCTCTGGTTCCCCAAGCAGTGCTTCCACCATGGCGGAGGAAACACTAAAAACTGATGGCATGGTGGAAGCAGCTGCTTTTTAAAGGGGCGTTGTCACGCAGTGTTTCCTGTCTAAGAGGTGGAGCTACGCTCTCTCCAAGGTGCTGTCCTGAAAGGCGAAGGGAGAAAAAATATATAAAGATAACACCAATTTGCTGTCACAAAGAAGTGAAAACTCAAAATAATGAGAGAGCAGCAGCCGTTTAAAAATGTAGATAAATCATCATAAATAAATAGTGGCATACCATAATCAGAAAATAAGACTATAATAACACACTAAAAACAGCGCTAATGTTGAGCTATAGCGGATATATGTGGCCAACTTCACAAACAAAAGTCCTTTGAGAGAGAAGGGCAGTAGACACAGTGGTTCAGAAAGTGTTCATAGGTGATCAGAGTATAGAAATTCAGTGTGCACCTTCCACCGATCCATCCACTTCCACCCTGTGAGAACACACTCCCCTCAGGGGGTTAAACTCACCAGAGCCTAATAATCATAAGCTTCCAAGGAAAGAAAAATCCAAGCCACAGGCCACTGTCAGCACCCCTCCGGAGGAATCCCAGACGATCAGGGCTCACAAATCACCAAACTTTCCTTCAGAAGTGGTCATCATCCGGCATGGACAAGGAACATCCCGAAGGGACAGATATTGCAGATCCGACGAAATTGCACACAGATGGAGGATTATTTCGCACAAGCTAATGTCCTTATAACATAGCTGTAGATGAAGACGCTTGAGGCTGCTGTGTCCTCGCCCCTTTCTCCTCAAGTTTGATCACTTGCCCGATTTTCTTATAGTGTGCACTCACCTTTAGACTTCTAAAGTCAGGTATTTTGTAGGTTTAGAGTCAGGTGTATTAACCAATTATACTAAGCAGGCGATAATGATCATCAAATTTCATATGTAGATTGTTTCAGTTATTGACCGTGTTTCAAACAGCTGTGTAGGAGGCTTAAAATTTGGTGAGGAATAGCCAAACTGAGGGTGTGGAAGACCCTTTCATGTCACAAGTCATACACCAAGGCAAAACTGAGCACAGCAACAAGACAGGGAGTTATACTGCATCAGCAAGGTCTCTCCTGGCAAATTTCAAAGCAGACTGGGGTTTCAAGATTTGCTGTTCCAAATTCTTTTGACGAACAAAGAAACAGGCATTGTTGAAGAACATAGACTTAGTGGTCAGCCAAGGAAACTTGATGCAGCTGATAAAAAGACATCATGCTTACTTCCCTTTGACAGCAGATGATGTCCAGCAGCGCCATCAGCACAGAACTGGTGGAAACCAGTGGGACCCAGGTACACCCTCTTTTGCTGTCCGGAGAAGTGTGATCAGAAATGATCTTCATGGAAAAACTGCAGTCAAAAAGCCATACCTCTGAAGTAGAAACAAGGCTAAGGGGCTCAACTATGCATGAAAACATAGGAACTGGGGTGCAGAAAAATAGCAGGTGCTCTGGACTGAGGAGTCAAAATCTGAAATTTTGGGCTGTAGCAGGAAACAGTTTGTTCGGTGAAGGGCTGGAGAGTGCTACAAAAATGATTGTCTGCAGGCAACAGTAAAGCATGGAGAAGGTTCCTTGCAAGTTTGGTGCTGCATTTATGCAAATGGAGTTGGAGATTTGGTCAGGATCAATTGTGTCCTCAATGCTGAGAAAGCCATCATGCCATACCATCAGGGAGGGGTGTGACTGGCCACAAATTTATTCTGCAGCTAGAAAATGACTCAAAACATACAGCTATAGTCATTAACCACTGCAATACAGGGCACTTCCCCCCTAGGCCAATTTTCAGCGCTGTCACACTTTAAATGACAATTGCGCGATCATTCAACACTGAACCCAAAACTACATTTTAATAATTTTTTTTCCCACAAATAGAGCTTTATTTCGGTGGTATTTGATCACCACTGGGGTTATTTTTTGCTAAACAAAGTAAAACAGACCAACTTTTTGAAAAAAAATAAATGATAGCATAAAGAATAAGGAGTCCTGGAAGCGATGGTTTGGCCCCTACAGAGTCCTGATCTCAACATCAAGTCTGTCTGAGATTACATGACAGGACAGAAGGATTTGAGGCAACCTACATCAAATATTAATTTGATTCAGATTTTTCTTCTGTTTGCCAATTTTGCAAATTGAAAAAAATGATTTGAAAGCATTCTTACCTTATAGCGTTTCAATATTATATATAATTTATTAAATAATAAATAAATATTTTAGTCATGGCAGGGTTGCTTTAATCCACCTTCACCGCATATTCATATTCTTTTACAGGTTAGTACTTACACTGTTTATTAAGTGCTTTCTGCATGCGGAGTTTTAGCTTTTCCTGCGGTGTTAACTTGGCCTAGAAATAAGAAAAAAAATAAATAAAAAAATAAAAAAGGCATGAATCAAAAAAGTCCAAATCTTACAACAGAAGTATTATGGAAATGAAGTCCAGGGAAATGAAAAATGGCTGCAGAGAAAACATTTATTAGAAAAATGGAGGAGCTAGGGATTGAAGGAAATGTTGAAGTAAAAAACTTAGAATTGTATGGTTTTATTAAGAAAGCAAATCACTGTGCATATTAAATAATGCTAATAAGTTTTGCATAAAGTATAACTTACAATACAATATTACAATAATTTCAGATCACGCAGATGTAAATTTTACAGTATATTTTGCATTTGCATGCATAAAAGGTGTGCCTGTCAAAACCATATTTACAGAAACAAAAAGGTTAAGCACGCATAAAGATAATGGGAAAAGGCACTCCCACATGTAAATGGGCTCCAGTCTACCATTTTCAAAGTCAATAAACACCTCAATTTAGAAGTATTTTTCACCAAACACCACTGCTGTGAGTTATAAATGCAATGTATGCAAAGATTACATTACTCTAAGTTTTCAAAAATCTCATCAACAAGCCACTCTGCAAAGGGGTGCAGCATAACGTAGCCTGTGCAATATATGCTCTGCGTGCTATACACAAAACTGCATCCTGCGTCAATTAACAAGGTGGTAAAATTCTTACTGACTTTGGCTGTTCCGCTCTCTTTGCTAACAGCAAGCTCAGGTCTGGGAAAAGACAGAGACAATGAGGTTTTAGTTTACTGTACAGTACAATCTATTCTAAAAAGTTGCAAGATTACTAGATTACTATACTAATTACTAGACTAACCCTAACCCACTAACATTTACATAAATAGAATGCAATGATTTGCAAATCTAATAAGCCCATATTTTCTTTAATCAGAAAAGAACCATAACAAAATGTTTAAACTGAGAAAATGTACCATTTTATCAAAAAAAAAAAAAAAAAAAGGTAATTTCAAAATTGATGGCAGCAACCCGTCTCAAAAAAAAGTTGACAGTGCCACATTTACCACAGTGAAGCATGCCCTGGTCTTTTAGGGGTTTATTGCACACTGCATCTCAAAGAAGCTGCTTTTTTTGAGCTCTAATTTTTTTCTGCCTGGAAACTTCCCAAGCCAATATGTCCATGCACACTATGGCTTTTTCAGGCATATGCTCTCTTACAGGCAGAACCCCCCCCCCCCCAACCAAAAACTCGCATTTTTGAGAGGAGCTTTCAAGCCAGCTGCCTTAGCTGCAGTGTGCACTGGAGAGAGCTAGAGATGTTTAATAATTTATATATATATATATATATATATATATATATATATATATATATATATATATATATATATATATATATATATATATATATATATATATATATATATATATATATATATATATATATATATATATATATATATTCTCTATCTCAACAAATCGGTCTAAGCCCTGGTTCACATTGCCGTCGATTTAACACGATTTCAAGGTGCGATTTCTATTGACATCTGTGCAGAAACCCGCATCGGATGTCTCTTAAATCAGGACCGACTTGCGGGAATGAAAGCATGCGAGTTCAGTTGAACACGCACGCTTTCATTCCTGCACTCAGTGTGCACCTAGGCTAAATCTGTGTTAGTGAGCACTTCTCCTTTGCCTAGATAATCCATCCACCTCACAGGTGTGGCATATCAAGATGCTGATTAGACAGCCTGATTATTGCACAGGTGTGCCTTAGGCTGGCCACAATAAAAGGCCACTCTAAAATGTGCAGTTTTATCACACAGCACAATGCCACAGATGTCGCAAGTTTTGAGGGAGTGTGCAATTGACATGCCGACTGCAGGAATGTCCACCAGAGCTGTTGCCCTTGAATTGAATGTTCATTTCTCTACCATAAGCTGTCTCCAAAGGCAGAAGAGAAGAGAATTTGGCAGTACATCCAATCGGCCTCACAACCGCAAACCACGTGTAACCACACCAGCCCAGGACCTCCACATCCAGCAGTTTCACCTCCAAGATCGTCTGAGACCAGCCAGCCGGACAGCTGCTGCAAAAATCGGTTTGCATAACCAAAGAATTTCTGCACAAATTTCTGCACAATCAGAAACCATCTCAGGGAAGCTCATCTGCATGCTAGTCGTCCGCATCGGGGTCTTGACCTGACTGCAGTTCATCGTCGTAACCGACTTGAGTGGGCAAATGCTCACATTCGATGGTGTCTGGCACTTGAGAGGTGTTCTCTTCAAAAGATAAATCCCGGTTTCACTGTACAGGGTGGATGGCAGACAGCGCGTATGGCGTTATGCGGGCGAGCGGTTTGCTGATGTCAACATTGTGGATCAAGTGGCCCATAGTGGCGGTGGGGTTATGGTATGGGCAGGCCTATGCTATGGACAACGAACACAGGTGCATTTTATTGATGGCATTTTGAATGCACAGAGATACAGTGATGAGATCCTGAGGCCCATTTTTGTGCCATTCATCCGCGACCATCACCTCATGTTGCAGCATAATAATGCACAGCCCCACGTTGCAAGGATCTGTACACAATTCTTGGAAGCTGAAAACATGCCATTTCTTGCATACACTCCGGACATGTCACCCATTGAGCATGTTTGGGATGCTCTGGATCGGCGTATTACGACAGCGTGTTCCAGTTCCTGAAAAATATCCAGCAACTTCGCACAGCCATTGAAGAGTAATGGACCAACATTCCACAGGCCACAATCAACAACCTGATCAACTCTATGCGAAGGAGATGTGCTGCACTGAGTGAGGCAAATGGTGGTCACACCCAATACTGACTGGTTTTCAGACACCCACACAGTAAAACTGCACATTTTAGAGTGGCCAGCTTAAGGCACACCTGTGCAATAATCATGCTGTCTAATAAGCATCTTGATATGCCACACCTGTGAGATGGATGGATTATCTTAGCGAAGGAGAAGTGCTCACTAACACAGATTTGTAAACAATATTTGAGAGAAAGACTTAGGCTTACTGATAGCAGTATTTCTAAGAGCCTTTCAACACAACCTTCGAGCGCAGCACCGCCCATTTTCCAGGAAACACATGCAGTCTTTAAATCCCTCCTCTTCCACCATGGCCTCAGTTATTGTTTGGTATCCGACATACTGGAAAACAATCTCAGGGAAGCAGATGAGCTTCCCTGAGATAGTTTGTGCTGGATGGTGGATGCTGGGGCTCAACCTAGCCTGCCGGGCTCTGGGCCAGCATAGATTTGATCGAACTCAACGAGTTCGTATGCTCTTGTACTGAAGAGAACAAGTCCTTATATTGTTGGGATGTTTCCTCTTCAACAAACACCTTAATACAGGTCCTGCACATTGCTTTTTGCCACAAATCTCTGAGGGGGTTCTTGCAGGAAGGGCATTTCCTCTGACCTGGTGGGTTTGAATGCTTAGTTTTTTTCTAACGCTTTTTCCTGCAATGAGAACAAAATTCACCTCAGCGTCCCTGAAAAAAAAAAAAAAAAAAAAAAAAACTTTCCTACCCTTTGTGCACAAATAGACCACCACCAGACAGAATGGAACAGTGCAAGCCCCAGCTAGCAGCAACCACCAAGTCCAGACTGCAGGGTCCGAGCAAAGTTACCTCTGACCGTGCAGCCACAGGCTCCCTGCAGGGAGGATCACACAGATAACCAAAACATAAGCCCATACGGAGAAGAAGAATTAAAAAAGGTACCAATGTAACCCCCTTACCCTCAGGTCTACAGCGACTGTACTTCCAAGTGCACTTGTAGTGCAAAGTGCATTTGCCTTTAGTAAATCAACCCCATGGTGTGCCTGGACACATTGGCCAACATGGAGAGGAGTATCCAGGCAGAGAAAACGAGAGCTCAAAGAGGCTCAAAAAGCCTGTATGAGCGGTTTCTTTGAGATGCAGTGTTCATGAGCCCTAACATCTGTAAACATCTGGGAACTGAGGAAATCAGTTACTGGAGTTTTGGGAGAAGAATGTTGTCCAATTCATGATGGATATAGGATTCTAACTGCTCAACACACCTGGGTCTTGTTTCAAGATGTGCCAAATATTTTCAATGGATGAAAGGTCTGGACTGCAGACAGGCCATATAAGCACCCAGACTCTTCTACTACGAAGCCATGCTGTTGCAGTAGATGCAGTATGCGGTTTAGCATTGTCCTACTGAAACTTCCCTGAATCAGTCATTGGTGTTGATTTACTAAAACTGAAGCGTGCAAAATCTGGTACAGCTGTGCATGGTAGTCAATCAGCTTCTAACATGTTCAATTTGCCTTTGACAAAAAAAAAAAAAAAAAACTGCAAGCTTATTGGTTTTTATGCAGTGCTGCACCAGGTTTTGCACTCTCCAGTTTTAGTAAATCAAGCCCACTGTCTGGATGGGAGCCATATGCTGCTCTAAAACCTGGATATATCTTTCAGCATTGATGGTGCCTTTCCAGATGTGCAAGCTGCCCCTTCTGTATGCACTAATGCACCCCTATACCATCAGAGATGCAGCTTTTAACGTGAGCGCTGATAACAACCTGGAAGGTTCCTTTCCTCTTTAGTCTGGTGGAAGCCATAAAGAAACAGAACAGTTTTTGACTTTGCAACAGATCATTTTAAAATGAACTTTGGCCCAGAAATGACAGCACCATTTCTGAATCATGTTCAGATATACATTTTTTTGCCTGATGATAGAGCTTCATCTTGCATGCTTGGATGGCACGGCGAGCCGTGTTCACAGACGTTGATTTTTGGAAGTATTCCTGAGCCCATGCAGTGATGTCCATCACAGAATCATGCCTGTTTTTTAATGCAGTGCTGTCTGAGGGCCAGAAGATCATGGGCATCTGATATTGCCTTTCGGCCTTGTCCTTTGCGCACAGATTTCTCTAGAATCTCTGAATCTTGATTATGTATGGTAGATATATTTAAAGCCTTTGCAATTTTACGTCAAGGAACACAATTCTGAAATTGTTCAACAATTTAGGCGTAGTTTTTAACAGATTGGTGAACTGCTGCCCATCTTTACTCACTGAGATTGTTTTACTAAAACTGGAGTGCGCAAAATCTGCCATACTTCTCCTGTGGATCACAGGAGTGCACTTTGTTCTCCACTCCTGTGACATAGATTCAGCAGACAGCAGAATTAATTCCTGTTGGCTGACGTCACAGAGCCGGTCTCATCGCTGCAGGGTTCCCAACAATGTCGGGATCTACCCACCACACCTAACCGGAAGCTGGTTTAGACTTTCAGCATGCTTTTCCCATCCCTTCCACAATCTGACATTCTATTGAGCGCTGAAGGGGCAGGGCACAGAATGGTGACTAGCAGTCACTAGGGGTGCAATGGATCGTCACCGATCCGTACGGGTCAACCTCCGCGGATCGGCACACCCACGATCCGCGGAGTGCTCTGCGGCCTCGGCCATAGGAAAGGCCGCGGCTTCAGCCAAGCTCCGGAGCGGCGGCCATCTTGGTACACCCGGCGGCGGCTGCTGTCTCGTCAGGAAGTGACGTTTCGTCGCCGCCGTCTTGCTACACCCCACACTCCTGCACAGTACTGTAATGAGAGAGTGAGAAGGGGGCAAGCGGACATCTTGTTACACCCACCGGAGTTTTAGATTTAACAGCTATTTTCAACACAAAATGGATGCATACAGTATTTGTAGATCGGACGGACTGTTTAGACATAAAATTTTAAAAGCAACAGCAAACCTGCTGAACTTACATGGTTGCGAATGTGACAAAACACCTCTGATTTTCACATTTAATGTTAAATGTGAAAATCAGAGGCGTTCTGTCACATTAGCAACCATGTAAGGTTAGCAGGTTTGCTGTTGCTTTTAAAATTTAACATCTAAACAGTCCGTACGATCTACAAATACTGTATTTATGCACATAAGCTCCGTTTTGTGTTGAAAATAGCTGTTAAATCAAACTCTGGTGGGTGTAACAAGATTTGTGTTTTTGTTTTTTTTGCTGATCCGAAAATGATCAGATCCGTGAGTTTTTTGATCCATTGCACCCCTAGCAGTCACCGTTCTGTGCCCAGAACAGACCTAAGAACTGAGCACTCAGCAGTCTTTGATTGCTCAGGTCTCAGTGTAGGAGGCAGAGGGGAAGAAATGCACCATTGGATCGTTGCTGCATGCACCTAAGGGAGTATGGCTGCTTTTTAAATTTCACCCTTCTCTTAACCCAGTTAGTTGTAAAATGTTCTTCCATGTTACCATCATTTACTTTGCCAGATTTGTGTTGCCCTGTCCAAAGTTTTTTGGAGACGTGATGCTGCCATCAATTTCAAAATTTACCTTTATAGTAAAAATATGAGTTTGAGATTTGCTAATAATTGCATAGTTTTTTTGTAGATTTTACACAGCATCCCAACTTTTTTGGAATTTGTGCTAGGTTTTAAAAAGGAAACTACAGTCTATTATGAGTGAAACCTCATTCTGAGAGTATTATAATTTTAACTGAAGATGAGGTGATATGAGAAAAGAAATGCTTACCTTTTCAATCGCTCCACCACAGCTGGGGATACCTTCTTTCCAGATACTTTTTCTCGATTTGGTGAAGGACTCCTAGAGACACTGCTTTGGTTATCTCCATGTAGGCGCCCACTGCTCCTTCCACCACGCCCATGACGGTCAGGTGACCGAGAGCGACTTCTAAAAACACAAGAGTCACAGTCAGACATTAAGGTGCAAAGATTTACAGTGTATCCTATCCAAAGAATAGTAGTAGTTCAGATTGATTGGATAACACTCCTAATTAATAACAGGTAGCACAAGCAGAAAGCAAGGGAGGTTTTTTTTTACTGATAAGATACAAAGTATGCAGAAATATTTGACCAACTAAAAAAGGAAGCCAATAAGAATAGGTTTACATATAAAAAAAAAAAAAAAAAAAAAAAAAAAAAAGGAGTGCAGTTCGTTCTGCGCTCCTGTAACCGGTTTTCAGCTGACAGCGGGCTAAAGCCTGCTGTCATCACAAAGCAGGTCCTGGCTCTGAAAAGATCCCAATCATATGGTCAGGATCCACCTATATGCCTGGACTGGCAGTTGGCTCAGTCTCTCCCACCCCCTCCACAGCCCAGCGCTCCAGTGAACACTGAAAGAGCAGGGCAAAGAGCCGGAGGCTGACAATCACCGGCTCTCAGCAACCTGAAGAACTGAGCGATGACAGTGGTGTTTGATGACACTTTTTTTTTTTTAAATGAATCCTGAACTTCTATACATCAAAAACAATGGGCAAGGCTATAAACTAAACAAATACGTGATTATAACCAATTTGCCATTCACCGGGAGCGACGCCTTCCTCCATAATGTCTATTGCGATCAGGTGACCTTGATCTGGAATATCTTCTGCTGTCTCTTGCCCCTCCTCCACTTGAGTATCGTCTTACAGGACTGCGAGAATACCGCCTTGAGCGAGAACGAGAATTTGACCTGCGCCTCCGATTGTCTCTTCTAGATTTGGAGCTGGACCGAGACCTGGAAGATGTTCTGGATCTTGAGGAGGAAGACGATGAGGAAGATGATGAAACCCTCCGTCTGAAAATTGAAGAAGACGGGGAGAACACAAAATGTGTCAAAACACAGAAAGCACAGAGCACAATAAAGCATTACCAGTGTACGTCAAGAGCTTCCAGACTCTAAAAAAACAGAGAGATTAAACATTTCCATTAGGCTAACCCTTTCCTTTGCTAGTGTTTATAGCACCAACTGACAAATATGAACTATTCAGCTTTATTAACACAACCCACGGCATAATCTATGAACAAAATGCTGCTCCAGCCTGTGCCTCGAGGCCCAGTTAGTCCTCCATTTGGCATTACCATCCTGCCTCTTGTACAGCACAGAAAAGGTTAATCTAGGCTGTCAGTTACAACCTGTATATCAAACATTATGCTGCCCTTTCAAAGTCACTGTTCTCTATGTATATCAACAGCCTGGATCACAGGAATGGATTGTTTTTTTTATTTAAAAAAAAGCCAAAATTTAACTTTACAAATCTAATGATGTTTAATCTTAGACTACACATTTTGACATAGATGTAGGTTTTATATGGTTTATAGAGCAGTTTATGAAGTTACCATAATTACATAAGTGAAGAATAGAAAAAGGTTAAAATTTAAAAAAATTACATCCATGCTCTGTCACATTTAATAATGGTTATGTGAAATGATTAATATATTTAATATCTACTGAAAAACATGTGTCACAACAGTTTAAAACTTTCAATACAAAATTAATTGAATTAACGTGTGTGTGTGTGTTTGGGGGGGGGGGGGGGGGGGGGTACAAATCTAGGCTGTAGGCAGAATCTCCCTGGGACACAGACAGCAAACAAAACATTTTTAGGTCACTTTGTCCCCTTATTAAACAAGAATTTTAGCTAGAGTTGGGCTTTAAAAACCAATCAAGATACATGGCCTAGATGGCCCAATCTGCATAAAATTTGGACATCCATAGGTAATCATGTCATATTTCATGTGGGAAACAAAAATAAATGAGGCATCATGCACACTGGAAGTTTTGCGATCTCTCCTAGACTCCTTTTCTCCTGGCAGCAGAGTTTTGGCGAAGTTTGAGGCATATCAAATGCTTGGAAGAAAGTTCATTTAATTGACCAGAATAATAATTGTAGCCATTGAAATGAATTAATGCTCAAGCAATAAAAGTGCCTAGAGCTTAAGCGTGTCAAGCGGTTTTTCTGCCAAAAGTCTGCTGCTCCTGGATACACTGGCTGTGTGTTTTTTTTTCCCCTGAAAGATGAGAGTTTTCCTTTAAGCCAACGATAATCATCCCCTGACAAACAATATGGTACTTACCATTTTCCCAAATATAAAAGAAATGAAAAACCCACAAATTCAATCATTTTTTTGGAATTTTGTACATACATGCAAAGTTACAATATTGACAAAAAATTTAATTTTTACGTCATACTTACCTGTAAAATCTTTTTCTTTGAGTATATCATGGGGACACAGAGTCAGGCTAATATCCATTACTTGCTGGGTTATACATCATTAGGTGAATGGACACTGCTAGACCAAAAGGTCTTCAGACAGGGAGTGATCCCCTATATAACCCCTCCCATACAGGAAGTACTTTAGTTTTGTAGCAAGCACTAAATCCTCAAAAAGAGAGAGGGGAGGGATCTGTGTCCCATGATGTACTCAAAGAAAAATTATTTTACAGGTAAGTAGGACGTAAAAATCTTATTTTCTTTTTCATACATCATGGGACAGTCAGGCCAATATTCATTACCTGCTGGCCATCCCAGAGCAATAGGCTTGAGGGGAGGGAGACACCCAGCCAAACAAAAGCCATCAGAATTTATACGGCAGCCCGCAGTACACTGAGGCCGAAAGCAGAATCCTTAGCTGCTCAAACATCCACTTGATAAAATTTTGTGAACGTATGCACTGAAGACCAGGTGGCAGCCTTACAAATCTGAGCCACAGATACCTGATGGCGAAAAGCCCAGGTTTCTACACCCCTGGTAGAATGAGCTCTCACCCTAAAGGGAGGAGATTTAGGTTTCAGACCATAAGCCTGAATGACCAATTGACGGACCCAATTGGCAATGGAAGCTTTAGAGGCTGCCTAGCCCTTCTTGGGTCCTTTTGGGAGGAGGGAAGAAGGAGGAAGAAGGTCGGATCTCCGCAGATCTAGACAAATAAACCTTGACTGCCCGGTCAACGTCCAAAGAATGCAGTCATCTCTCTTCTTCTGAACGAGGCTGAGAGAGGAAAAAAAAAAGAGAAAAAAGGAAAAATAATGTCCGGATTTAAATGAAAGGCCGACACCACTTTTGGCAAAAAGAATGGAACAGGTCGTAACACGACTCTGTCATGGTTAAGAATCAAGTATGGTTCCCTGCATAAAAAAGGGCCGCCAACTCAGAAACCCTTCTAGCCGAGGTGATAGCCATCAGGAAGGCTAGCTTGCGTGACAGCAAATCTAATGGAATTTCCTTAATAGGTTCAAATGGTTGTTTCTGTAACAGACAGCATCAAGTTCAAGTCCCAAGGACACATAGGTGACCTAATGGGGGGGAAGCAAGCAAGTTGCCCCTTGCATAATGGTTCAGATTAGTGAATGGGAGGCTAAAGGCCTTTTGAAGAATACTGATTGGGCCTAAACTTAAACCTCTGATTGTACTCACAGCCAAATTTGATTTCCACAGCTGACTGTAGAAAAGAGAATCCTCCCAATCACATATTTTCGAGAACGCCATTTTCTGGCTTCACACCAAGCAACATAAAAGTCTTCCAGACCTTATGATAAATCTTCCTAGTGACAGCTTTTCTAGCATTCACTAGAGTAGACACCACTGGTCCCGAGATGCCTTGGTCCTTTAACACCCTAGCTTCAATAGTTATGCCGTCAAATTTAGAGACTGTAAATTGGGGTAGAATATTGGATCTTGAGACAGTAGATCGGGGCAACATGGAAGCATCCATGGCCCGTCTATTGTCAGTCTCACAATCTCCAGGAACCAGGGCCTTCTGGTGGCACCAGCCTGACCTAGAATGATTGGAACCCCCCCCCCCCCATCTCCGAATCCTGCGCAACAAATGTGGAAGGAGAGGGATCGGAGGGAAAGCATAAACCAGGGAGTACCGGCTTCATGGAACTATCAGAGCATCTGCTCCAATTGCCAGAGGATCTCTTGTTCAAAACAAACTGCTGTAGCTTGTTGTTGATCATGGATGCTAGTAGGTCAACCTCTGGCCACCCCCAACGTTGGCAAATTTCCTGGAACACCTCTGGGTGTAGGGACCATTCCCCCGGGCATATCTGCTAGCGGCTGGGATAATCTGCCTTCCAGTTCTCTACTCCGGGGATATGGACTGCCGATATAATTGGCACGTGTCCCTCTGCCCAGGCTAGTATGTAGTTCACCTCCTTCAGAGCTGAACGTCTCCTGGTACCGCTTTGGTGGTTTATATAGGCCACTGCCGTGGCATTGTTGGACTGAACCCTGATGGGGCAGTCCTGAAGCTCCACCATCCAGGACCGTAGGGCCAGACGTACTGCCCGTAATTCTAGGATGTTGAGGGGCAGGGTCTGCGCTGTCCCTGACCATTTCCCCTGAGCTGTGAGCCTGTCTAGGGTCGCTCCCCAGCCTGAGGAGGCTGGCATCTGTAGTCAGTACTCTCCAAGTTACTGGGAGAAAGGGTTTTCCCTTTTGCAGGTTCTGAACCTGCAACCACCAGTTTAAGCTTAAGCATGCCTGAGGAGATAAGCACACAGGATAATTCAGGGCTTTTCTTCCTCTGTTCCCAGCCAACAAGCTGTCTTGTTGTAAAGGCCTGGAATGGAACTGGATATAGGGCACTGCCTCAAAGGAGGATACCATCCTCCCTAGAAGACTCATACTGAGCCGAATGGAGGGTTGTCTGGTGCCCCTTTACGGGACGCACCTGATCCTTCAGGGGCACAGATCTTTTACAGGTGGCAAGAATACTCTTGCTTGAACCGTGTTTAGGATCAGACCTAAATACCTTAGACCTTGAGCTGGTCTCAAGGCTGACTTTTCGGTATTTATGATCCTGAGTGATCTCTGAGCAGGAGGTCATCCAGATAACTTAAGGGCCCAAGGGATCTTGGTGCTTAAAGACCCAGTACTGGTGCTAGGACCTTTGTGAACACCCGGGGAGCTGTAGCAAGCCCGAAGGGTAGAGCCACAAACTGAAAAGGACGTTCCTCTACTGAAAAACGTAGGAACCTCTGATGAGGCTGAAGGATAGGTACGTGTCCTTTATATCGATGGAGGCTAAAAAGTCTACCTTCTGGAGTGAGGTTACTACTGAGCGGACAGACTCCATCCAAAAGGACTGTATTAATAGATACTTGTTCAGGGACCTTAGGTCCAAAATGGGCCTTGTGTCCCAATTTGGTTTCTGAAACGTAAACAGGTTTGAGTAAAACCCTGTGCCCCTTTCAAATACAGGAACCTCTACAATCACTCGTTGATGCACTAGTGCTTGAAGCAATAAGTTTATTTTTGGAGGATCAGAGGGAATGCTGGATCTTAAAAACCTCTGAGGGGGAACTCCCCTGCAACTCCAGCTTGTAACCGCGAGATATAAATTGAGGTGCCCCACTCGCCCCCAATTGTTGTTTTCCAAATGTCCGCAAAGTGCAGCAGCCTTCCCCCCCACCCGATGGAGTGGGGCGTCCCTTCAAAAGGAGGGCTTGGTGCTGGGTTTAGAATTTTGGACCCAGGGCCTTTTCTGGCCCTAGCGCCCTGTTGGCGGCGGAACCCCCCTGATGCCAAGTCATATAAGGAAGCAGTCCCTGGGTTTTTAAATGAGGGACGTCTGGTGCTTTTCCTCACATGAAGTAGAGAACTCTTCCCTCCAGAAATCTTTTGGATATATTTGCCCAAGTGATCACTGAATAAATGTTCCCCATGAAACGGGAAACCTGCCAATAACTTTTTACAAGGAAGCTCGGTTGACCAGTTCTTAAGCCATAAAAGTCTGTGCATTTGTACAGACAAGAGAGCCAGAAGAGAAACCTGCTGTATTGAATCCTTTAAAGCAGGGGTCTCAAACTGGTGGCCCTCCAGCTGTTGCAAAACTACAAGTCCCTTGAGGCATTGCAAGGCTGACAGTTACAAGTATGACTCCCTCAAGCAGAGGCATGATGGGACTTGTAGTTTTGCAACAGCTGGAGGGCCGCCAGTTTGAGACCCCTGCTTTAAAGCATCAACAGCAAAACACAGCGCTCAAGCAATCTCTGCCTTACTTTCAGGCAGATCATCTTCCTGGTTGGGCCTATCAGGCCGTTTGACCTGATCCTTTACAGACTGGCAAATACCAATTGCTGAAACAGCTGGCTGAACTGGCCAAAGAAAAAGGAAGCCTTTAATAATAACTCCAATTTCTTGTCAAGTGTTTCAAGCTCTGTGCGTTATCTACCGGACAAGTTAAGTTCTTGTTTAAGGAAGAGACTGCTGCATCTATGGCTGGCATGCTCCATTTTTTAATAAACCTTTCATCCATGGGATATAAAAAAGGAAAAACCTTTTAGGAGGCAAAAAAGTCCCGTCAGGATGTTCCCAATCAGCATACACCGCCTGTTCTAACAGGGGGTGTAGAGGAAAAGCCGGTGCGACCTGAAGAGGCTTCAGGGATCCAAAAAAGGGCCGGGGGGGGGGGGCTCAGTCACCTCTGCAAGAGGCAACTTAAAGGCAGAACGAACCATTTCGGTCAGAGTCTGGATCAAAAGCCTCTGCGACTGAGAGGCAGACATCGACTGGATATCTTCTTGTCCAGATCGCTCAGAAACAGACGCATCTGCTGGGCACTCCCCCGAATCCTGAGCTTTAAGTTCTTCCCCATCCTCAACCCATTCCTGCTCCAGACTAGGAGACTCTGGGGAGGGGGACCTGTCACGCTTCCTGCCACCCTGCGGGATGGGGGTAATCATGATGGCAATCCTGTGCTCTAACCTGACTAGGGCTGAGGACAGTTCATCCTTAGTGATAAAGGGTGAAGCAGCAGCATTGACTATAGGCACACAATACCAGATAGGCGCAGCGGCTCAGATTGCCCGGAAGCCTCTGGTCCTTCAGGGGATACTATACTAGGGATACGACTAGCTTCATCAGGAACTACTGATGACATAGGTGTGCCCTTCCCTGTGGTGTTAGTCCCACTCCTCTTTTTGGAAGACATTAAATAGCTGCAAACATAGTACTTGGGTGTATATTAAAACACCTCAGAAGGGAGACCCTTTAACAGGGCTCACCAAGCCACTATGCAACAATCCTGCTAAGCACCTTTAGCCTGCCAAGCAACACCTGGTGACTCACGTGCCCCGGGTAAGGAAAAAATGAACCACTGCAAGTGTCTATTCAGAGCTGGCTCTGTGTCCCACAGCTGCCTTCTGGAAGCACCATATGCTTGGCCTACACAGCTTAAATAAACTGGGTGTGCGCTGGAGCGTTCTATGCCTGCATGTGCGCGGTCCTGGCGAACAGGCGTGACTGTATTCGCGTACGACACGAATCCTCGTGCGCCCAGATAAAGGCTACGGCGCATGTGCGGTGAAGCTGCATGCGCCATGGCCGCCAAACAAACTGCTGAGCCCAGGGTCGATCTTCCAAACGCACGTGCGCCATGGCGAAACAAGGCAAAATGGTGCACCGTTGTGAGCCATCATACAGGTAAAAAACAGCCAGACACAAGAAAAAAAAAAAAAAAAGTACACTTTGCAAACACCCACAGCTAGCCCAGAATTCCCCCGTATGGTCACCACACACACACACACACAAGTGTCCAGCTCTTAGCTAGCGTGACTGATTGTAACAATCGCTGGGACAACCCACAATAATAAAATAAAGGGGTTTCACTTACCAATCCAGGTGCAGGGCCACTTAGAAACTAAGGGCCCAATCTTTACCCTTCACGGCGGGTTCCTGTCACTTGGACCTTCAAGGACTCGGTACCCTTTCATGTTTAGGGTCCACTCCCATGGACCTGTACAGCACCCTGCAGGAAATGCCTTAGCGCTGGGGCTTCCAGGATTTGTACTCCGCAGGGTCCAGCGCCCGGAGGCCACATTACAGGCAAAACCTTGCAGGATCTTGAGTCTTCTTTGTGAGGCTCGGGTACCATTTAGCCAAGCATAAAACCCTGTGTCAAATGGATTCGGTCAACCCCTTGATTCATTTTGGAACCGTTTGTGGGACTAGAGACCTGGAGCTCAAACAAACCATGCCCTCCACCTTGCAGACACTGGTAAAAAACTAAAGTACTTCCTGTATGGGAAGGGTTATATAGGGGATCACTTCCTGTCTTTAGACCTTCGGTCTAGCAGTGTCCATTCACCTAATGATGAAGTATAACCCAGTAGGTAATGAATATTAGCCTGACTCTGTGGTAGGAGGCTTCATGCTTCAACCCTTAGGTCTAAGGATGAGCTCCGGCGTGTTCGCACAGCCCACGTGCAGAGCCCGCCAGGAGGTCGGCACTGCGCTAATCACAGGCAGTGAGACATTTCCCTGATCTCTGCAGCCGTGCATCGGGACAATGTCTCACTGCCTGTGATTAGCGCAGCCCCGACTTCCTGGCGGGCTCTGCACGTGGGCTGTGCGAACACGCCTGAGCTCATCCTTAGACCTAAGGGTTGAAGCATGAAGCCAAAACCCACAGGCATCCAAAACTCCCCAACGTATAACCTGCCAAAGACTCTTACAGAGGTGCTGCAGCATTGGAACAGAGGGAAGGTAGCAGACAGAGGTCACCAGAGAGCATAAAAGCTCTTTATGAGCCTTTGATTTGGCTATTTTTTAAACTGACAGGGTTGCTCTCAGCAGTTGTTCTTCAATAAGTTAAATCAGATTTTGAAGGACATAGCATTATCCATCTATGTTTTAAATTGTGTCACAAGAACTTAGATCGATAAATACTTTTCAATAAACTTTAGTAAGACTGAAAATGATTGAAACAGCAGGGTCGCATACAAGAAGTACTGCCCCATTCCAATTACCGGTTGGGGAGTTCCGGCCCTTCTAAGGCAGAAGATTCTGGGCCTCCCGCCCTCCCCCGTAAAGGCCGACCCACACGACATACGGCTGGGGAGAATCTAAAGTTACCGACCGGGAGGCCTCTTTACGACCTGAAGAAGTCCCAGAGGCCTGTGAATGTGGGGCCCTTTTGCTGCCAGTTCCTGCAGGAGTTTGGGTTGCATGACCAGATGCTGACTCATCTTCACTACCCCCAAAGCTGGTTATAAAAGTGATGGCCTCCTCCTTTCCGGGGCTTGGTGTATGAGAACGTGAACCAGAGGAAGACTCTGACTGGGACCTGAAAAAAATAAAAAAGGGACATGTTTAAAACACACAATCGCCAAACCCAAATGGCCAAATTAATATCTATGCCATCAAGTATGTAGTTCACCCCCTTTACCTTCTATAGGGATCATATGTTGGACTGTCTCGCCGGGCGTAACTGTAGGGTAGGGCAATAAAAGTAGGAGTAGTTAATATTTTAACACATTAAGCTCAAAATATGTTGACTGTTTTAATACCTAGGAGCAATGTTATTAAATTTTTTTTTTTTTTTTTGTTAAAGACTCCCAAAAACAAAAATTAGTTAGAAAGCATGCTGGCGGCCAACATATTTAATATTGCAGATCTGGGAAGTTCTTTCATCATTTTCTTCTCAAGACTTCCTGATGACACTGTGTGCAGCAAAACGTGCTGAGGCGGGGACATGGTATGTCTGACATCATGTCCGGATCATGGGGTTCGGGTGGTGGAATACAAACCGAGCTGCCATCTTGTTGGTGGGGTGGAACGGTGACACAGCTGGATCTCGCTAGTACCGGCTTTGGCACGATCATATGCGAGTGGGTATTTTATAATTCTTGTGGACCTACTCTTTAATAAATGGGTTGCACTATGATCTTGCTGTTTGTGGTTTACTCTTACCATTGAGGATCTGTGGAGGAAGATAGCAGAATATTGGTCTCACCACCACTTATGCTTAAAGTGGATGTTAACCCAATTGCCTCAAAATTAATCATGCAAACAGTACATAGTTCCCTATGTATTGCAGCGTCTTTTTAAAAAAAATCTAAATACCTTTTTTAAGCTGTTTCTAGCACGGTCACATGTCCTATATTCTCCCTTGTTCCTTGCCAAGGGAGCCGTGTAGGAGGGACACAGATTACTTCTGACGTATGCAAGATACGTCAGAAGAGGAATCTGTAATTCTCCACCGGGTGGCCGTGCAGTGCCGTTTGGCACCGCGTCGGTCACATGGCTGTGAAACAAATAAAAAACAAAACAGTAAATAAAATTTGTTTGTAAATGCACCAGAAACATTGCAGACAGTGGACAAATGATATCCATCATGTACAAACAAAAATTTGATTCCTGTAAAACGAATTTTGTGGGAGGAGCAGAGTGGGCCTGGAAGTGTAGGCAATCGTTCATCTCACTACAGACTACGCGTTGACAGGAGGAGGAAGGGAGAGGAGGAGGACAGGCACAGAGCAAAGAGCTGCAGATGACGCAGACACACACTGACAACGATCTCTCAGGCTCAGCGGACACTGCACTGGGAGGAGGGGGGGTGGGGGTTTAGCGATGTCAGGACTTGGCATTATCAAAAAAGGTATTTTAGGAGCTAGAGGGATAATTTAAAAAGCACCATGCTGCTAATTGCACATAAAAAAATAAAAAGGGTACAGGAGCAGCATTTTTTGGGTTAACAAACGCTTTAAGGCTCACAACTAGCGTTACTAGACACACTTCACCCTGGGTCTAGGGATCTGGTGAGTCATAACTGCACAGGGGAACAGAGGAGCACCGAGTGGAGACAGGCAGTCTCATCTGCATGGAGTGTGTAGCGCACGGTGGACCGATGATTTACACATGGACTTTGGCACTCTTCATACTTTAATATCAGTTTCACTTGTGATTATGTTGATTATTGCACATATGCATAAGGGCGATTGACAGCTTATGTTGTGAAGGTTTATTTTAATTCTGTACCTAATATTTAGGGCAAGATTTTTTTTTTTTTTTAAATAGCACCTAGCACTCATCTTGAGTTGTTTAACCACTTCAATACAGGGCTTTTTCACCCCCTTCCTGCCCAGGCCAATTTTCAGCGCTGTCGCACTTTGAATGACAATTGAGCGGTCATACTACACTGTACCCAATTTTCTTAGTGACAAGTTTGGAGAAAAAAAAAAAAAAAAAAGTTGCAATAAGCGTATATTTATTGGTTTGTCCAAAAGTTATAGCGTGTACAAAATAGGGGATAGATTTATGGCACTTTTATTTTAATTTATTTTTGTTACTAGTCATGGTGGCAATCTGCGATTTTTATTATGACTGACATTGTGGCGGACATTTCGGACACTTTTGACACTATTTTGGGACCACATTTATACAGCGATCAGTGCTATAAAAATGCACAGATTACTGTATAAATGTTACCGATAGGGAAGGGGTTAACACTAGGGGGCGATCAAGGGGGTAAATGTGTTACCTAGGGAGCGATTCTAACTGTAGGCGGAGGGGACCGATTGGTGTTGCTCTGTACTGGGAACACATGATCTGTCTCCTCTCCCGACAGGACGTGGATTTGTGTGCTTACAAACACAGATCCACGTCCCTGCTCTGTTACCGGCAATCGCGGGTGCCCGGCAGACATCGCAGCTGCCGGGCACGCGCATCGGCTCCCGAGTGAAGCAGCGGGGCGCGCGCCCCCTAGACGGTCGGGAAGCCAAGGACGTCATATGACGTCCACCCAGGATGGGGGATCCCTCCTCCGGACTATGGGCGGGGAAGGAAGTGGTTAATGAACACTACACACCTGCTCAAGTCTTCAGTTTGTATTTTATCTAGGAATTGCTGAAGTGCACTCCACACCCTTTTGAGTGTTCTGTTGCTCTGGAAACCATTTTTACTTACACAAATTTGTAACACATTTGAAGAATTTCCAAACATTTTCACTATAGACTGTGTATGGTTACTCATGTACAGAAAGATTGATGTACCAAATTGTCAGTACTAGGTCAGTCAAGCTGCCACCAAATTGCTTAGAAAGGGTAAGCCTGATTGACAATGCACAGAGCAGAAAAAAAGAAAAGTTACACAGAATAGATTGGGCAGCCTCCGGTCAGCTGAATTACAGATACCACTGATCCATAACTGCACTAACAGAGAAAGTTATCGAATTGGCCTACTTCACCTGAGGTAGAGGAACCTTCCTTATTTAGTCCTAAATGTATGCTTGCATGAAGCAGACAGATATGGCCGCCCTTCTCAAAGCTCCCCAGACAACATCTTTCACCTTGTTTTACCAAGACCAGAATAATTCATAGAGGAACAAATTCAGAGAATTGAATTAATTTTCTTTCTGAATATTTACCAAGTATATGCACTTGTATTGTGGTTGTCACATTATATGCACCTGATCACTTTATATTGTGGATGTCACATATAATCTATACAACACATGTGTATAATTTGATTATTTTTTTAATGTATATAATTTGAGCGTTTTTTTTCACCAGAGCATTTGCACTTTAATATCACTGAACACATTTCATAGGGAGGGTGGTTTAATTACCTTTTTTATTTCTACTTGTTTACAACGAGCTGCTCCCACACAATTGTTTATCACCATTTGCGCAGGTTGAGTGATATTTTCACTTATATTTTATACAACATCTTTCACCTGGCTGTGGTTGTACAGTCGATTCCTACAGACCTTTAAAATGCCATCTTCCAAGTACTTCTGTACTTTAAAGTCCATGGGGATTAAAATGTGCATGTGGCCAAGTAAATTAAAAGCACTTGTGGCCAGGGGAAAGGCATTTTTTGTCCATAGGCTCTGAGGATTCCTGCAGTGCAAAGTTTTTCTGATTCAAGTAAATATACCCCTCCGGGATGGAAGGGTAGGCCTAAAACTTTTTTGTCGTTGTTTTGGATAGAGTAAAGAATGGTTAAAACTTTTGGACATGTATAAATCTGCTATGTCCCCTTGTAAAGGCTTCCTTTTACTTCCTGTCCCAGAAACAAAACAGGAAGTGAGAAAGTCTTTACAAAGAGTGTATGTGTTTCCCCTCTTAGTAGTCATCAAATGGGTGTGTCCATTGGTAGATTTCCCCCTCATATCTGGTAACAATGGTTAAAAAAAATAAAAAAAAAAGAAAAAACACACACCACCCCACATGTAACCAGGTGTCAGGGCTGGGCTCAGCCCTTCCTGCTCTGAGCTGGCTGCTCAGCTGTCGGCTAATTGCCAGCTCCTATCTCTCCACAGTGACTCACCTGCTGAGATACTGCTAGTCAGTCCTGCCTACTTAAGCCATCCACCTTCGCCTTGGTCACATCTCTAGAGACGCTCACCTGTGTTCGTTAAAGACTTGCTTGGCTGACATTCCTTCTAACTCCAGATCCTGCTTGCTGTTCTACTACGCACATCTCTGGTTTCCTGACGTTTTGGCTTGTCTGACTATCTGTTCCGGTTCCTGAATTCTAGCTATGTTTTGACTACTTTTACTCGGTTTACCTTTTTTTATTATTAAAACAAGGGAGATTTAACTGTACCTCTGTCTCAGTCCGATTCATGGTTTCGGACACCAGGGACCCATTCTTTTTTCTACACTAGCTACGCAGCTCATCTTTATTCCAGCATTACTGACTCATCATGCCTGATCTGTGTGTGGAGGTACCCATCTTGGTAGATGGCCTGGTATTTCTCCCTCATATCTGAGCCTCTAGCTTAAAGTGTAAGTAAACCCTCCCGTTTTCAGCCAAGGAAGCTGCCATCTTTGCCTCTGTTTAATCTACAACTGCCATGATGCTGCACATGTGATCAATTATGACACCAGCCATTGGATGGTTTGACAGTTTGGTTGAGAGCACAACCAATGGGAGTGCTGCATTTCTGGCACGTGCCGGAAATTAAACTGTTTTATGGCTGGGTTTACTACCGCTTTAAGAGAGATGTGCAGTAGTGAGATCACCACATCTCACTCCAATTTCCTGAGAGCTAGCAGTCAGACAGCAGTGCTTTAGATATTACACTGCAAATATTCAGCCACAAGGCACATCCAGTAGGTACACTGCTATTTTTCAGAAGGAAATCCAGACAAAGTACTACTTAGGCACACTTCTGGAGGGTCCCTATAGCATATGAAATCTTCACATTTTGGAGTACAGGAGGACCACTGATTATTTTATTTTTTTTACAACATAGCTTCACATTTTTACTGAATCAGCAGAAACTGTCAGACAGCCTGTCATATCTCCCAATGAATGACAAGTTTCAGTGAATCTAGGTTGATCATCCATACCTTGGTGGACTAATCTTTCTTCCTTTTAATCGTTTTTCTCTGAACTCTCTCCTCTGGCGACGGGAACGGCGTCCCTGAAAGTACATATATAAAAAAATGTTACCGCTGTATGAGACCAATCCTAATAAAACAAAAGAGGTCTGTAGAGAGTAAACAATCTGTTGGGGGAACCCCCAAGGCAGAGATAAGCAAGTTACTAGCTGAGGATATCAGTCTGCTGCAATGAACCATGTCACGTCGAGCTGTTATATGGTGCAGATCCTTACAGAATACATGGCCTTCTCTTCTTCCAGTGCCTTGGCATGTTTTATTGCTTCGGATTCCTCTTTGTCTTTACGTAGCATTCTACAAAATACAATAATAAAACAGATTCTTATTACACCTTCCTACCTTCATGTATGGAATTAGAGAGGTCTAAAAAAGGGATTGCAAGTCAGAAATATTCAAGAAACAAACATTGAAGCTAAAAATGTATAGAATTGCAGGATATAGGAATAACATCCTCATTTCTACTTGACTTCATGACATCAATTTGGATGAGTCAGATATTCTCATTTAATGACTATTGACTAAATTAGCAGTAAAACCAAGAAGACCAACCAAGAGCCTACCCATTTAAAAGTCATTGATGGCAGCTGTCACACACCAGACAGAACTCCAGTAAGCTTGTAGTTATCACCACACTCCCAAATCCAAATGATTGTTGAGACAACAAAAACCAAGCCATGGGTTTATGAATAAAGCTGCACTCTAGGCAAACCACTACATACACAGCAACAAAAATTAAATAAAAAAACCTATGGACAAATGGTTTACCTAAAATTTTTACTACCATGTTCAGTGAATTTTGTGATTCTAACACGCCTTCTGGAAAACTGCACTGCTACTTACCGTACAAAATCCCCTTCAGCCATTCCATAACTTGTTGCTTGCCTGTTCAGATCAGCAACCTGTTCTTCTGTGACCTCATCCACATCCACCTCCACATCTAAAAAAAAAAAAAAAAAATACATAAAGTGAGTCCTGCAATATATATGAAGAGAAAGCCTAAATCTCGCCAACACAGCAAATATGAACAGATAAACTATAAGACCGCAATATGGAGCTGCAGCCAAAACCTTTGCACTTCCGAGAGTGGACAGGGGGGTGATTACAACCTGTCAGGTTTTTACTGCCACTTGTGGTACTGTTGGGAATATTTGCTCTCACCAGGACAGTGAATACAAACACTGAGGCTGGATTCACACTAGCTGCAGCCGCGGGGCACAGCACGGGGTTCAGTGCGTCCCTGTTCTGTTTCAGGTGTGAATCAGGTCAGGACCAGAAACTGAGCCAAAAATGCACAGGACCCTTTTCCAGTGCGCTCCACAAAGCCCCCCTCCCCCCCAGAGCTGTGTGAACCAGTCAGTCTCCTGTCATGCGAATTGGATGCGGAGAAAACCACATCCAATTCGCATCAGTGTGAACCAAGCCTAATACAATCAAATTCTCCTCCAGTAGCATGGGAGAAGATACAACTTTAATCACATTTTTATTACTATATGTGCCCCTGCTTGTTTTTCTTCTTCATTGACTGACAATTTAAAACAGAAATATTTTCTGAAGCAACAGCAATAAAAGGCTTGACCAAGGCTCTAACATGCCCTTGCTCTAGAAGGCTAGTTACATTTTGAAATAGGTCTGTGTTTAGCAAGCAACCCTTTAATTATCAAGAGAAAATAAATGAGTTGTGCGCATTTTTCTCCCAAGTCTGAAACAAACAAACCTATGTCAGGGATTACTTCATCTTCATCAGATTTGCTCTCATCATCAGAATCCTCATCATCCAGTTTATCAGGAGATTCCCCCAATTCAGCAACAGTGCTGTCTTCATACGTATAGCCAATTGTGGCCTTCTTCTCTGCTAGCCTGCAAACAAATCGATAAGAGGTTTACTGTGACACTCTCTACAGACGACAATCCCATGTTGTCCCTAATCACAGTAATAGATTAACATCACAGAAATGCAAAGTGACTAGAGAAAAAAAAAAAAAAAAAAAAGGAGTGATCATTTCATGGTACAGAACACCTTTTAAGACTAAACATTATCTCTGTTTTGATATTATCTGTACCACAACTCCAGTTTTAGCCAGGGTTGGAAACTGAAGGTTTCAAACAAGAACTTACTTTTTCTTCTCATCTTCTCCAGGTCTCTGTAGACCACCATAAAGCTCATCAATATAGATCTGGTATAAGCACTGCTCTTCAGAAACTACAAAAGAAGAAGAAGAAAACAAAAAAATGATTATACTGCAAAGCATTTAAATAGCTGTATCAGTACCATCTGCACATATTTTGGAGCAAGGTTTTTGTATACGACACGTAACCTATTCAGACAATTACTGTTACATGTTTTACCTATACCTGATATATGCTGCCTTAAAAGTGTATATCTAGGCAACAAAAACCATTTGTAGTCGATCTCCAAAATACATGTACAGTTCCTTATGTTTTGTCTCTTTAACTACGTGGAAGACCAGGCCTGTTCTGGCACTTGTTTACAAGTTTAAATCAGTATTTTTTGCTAGAAAATTACTTATAACCCCCAAACAATATATCATTTTTTTGCAGCAGAGACCCTAGGGAATAAAATGACGATCGTTGCAATTTTTTATAACACATGGTATTTGCACAGCGGTTTTTCAAACGCATAAAAAAAAAAAAAAAAAAAATAGAGATAGAGAGATTAGATAGAGATAGATTATATATATATATATATATATATATATATATATATATATATATATATATATATATATATATAATCTAACACAAATTTATATCCCAATTTTTTTTGTAAAATGTAAGAGATGTTACAACCGAGTAAATAGATGCCAAACATGTCACGCTCGTGGAATGGCGACAAGCTACGGTACTTAAAAATCTCCATAGGCGACGTCAAAAAGACCCCAACTTTCTCTTTTAGCTTTAAAAGCAAAAGATAGAATAGAATAGTTTACTTCCACCCTGGACCAGAAGTGACGCCATGACATCACTCTGGTCCTCCAAGGCCATGGAGGCAATCGAACGATCTAGTCTCTTGCTGCTTCTGTGACCCAGCCGGCCGCACCATCTAATCGTTTCTCGGGCAAGCCAGTGGAAATGGCAAGCCCAAGAAACACCGGCAAACTGCGGACATCTCCCTCTGCTTTTCAAAGTGATACGGTGGCTTATGAGCAACTCAGATCATTTTCATGAGAAAGCCAGCCGCCAGATAAAAATAAATAAAAAATACTGGGGTTATGGTTGATGGCTTCAGCCATAACCCCGGTAATCCACTTGCAAATCGCAACGTATATGTAAGTATGCTGCAAGTACAGAAAAATAACTGTCGCTCTCACCAGAAACCCTGTGAGTGTTCACCCGTGCAACTCCACTTCAACAACATCACTGCACTGAAATCATAAGAATGTGGTCATTCCTATCATAATACCCATCTGCTTAGCAACATCAATACCATGCCCAAGTGGAAAAAGACTGCAATGGGCTCATAGTGTGGTCAAGGCATGAACAATCAAAATAACCCGATATTCATTTTTACAGGTTCAAACTCAGAAGAGGTGGATGAGCTATGTGCAGATGAATACCAGAATACAAAATGTGATCACTCAGTTTGTTTTTTTTTTTTTTTATTTGTTTTTGTACAAATCAATCTAAAACCCAGAATTGATACTCACTTCCAGCAAAGTCATTCTGAACCAAACCTCGATATCGCTCGTAATTACACTTTCTGTCGTCCGCATCTTGCTCAGGCGAGCTAAAGAAAGAAATAAAAAAGGAAAAAACATTTAATATAGAGTAAATCAAGTCTTCTCTCTTTAGGGTAGATTTGGAAATGCGTCTAAATCTCCCTTTCCTCTGAAGCATGATCCACTATTGGATCATGCTTCAGAGGCTACTGACAGGCGGTGAGAAGTGATGTGACATCTCTTGACCACCTGTTTTAACCCCATTTTTGCCAACAAACACATGCACTGCATGCGGTGCGCTTCCCCATTTGCCTGAGCATGTCGTGTTTCTCGCCAGCAGATAGCAACATGTCAGGTAGACTTTGCTGAAGGCATGGAGCATCGTGGCTGTGGCATGTAAACACCCCTGTTCACTGCCTATTGCAGCTTAAGAGTGGGCAGTTGGCAGGCGGCAAGTAAAAAAAAACAAACCAAACAAGGCTCAGCTGCGTATATATGAAAACTTACTACATTGCTAAAAACTAAAGAGAGTATGTAAATCCAAAATTTCATATTCCTGATATGTGCCTGCTGTACTATGTACTTGTATGAAAAGTTCAGTTCTCTTTGTATTGCTTCCTTTGTGTGAAATTCCTGGTATTCCTGCCAGTCCCTCTGATTTCCTATGAAAAAAAAAACACCTTCCTTTGCCCTCCTTTCAAAAACTGACCACACTAGGCATGAGAGCACAGCGTAGTCAGTTTTCTAGCTGTGATGGGAACTCAGCCTGCTCTCCTTCAATGATCAGACTTGTCCTGATGACCCCCCCCGCATGGTCAGTCAGTGGGAAGTGTGCTGCAGTTTCTCCTACCCAAGCTCTTTGAGCTCCTTATGCAGCTGAGAGCAGAGGGTATGTGATCACATATATTATTATTCTACACAATTTATATAGCGCCAACAGTTTACACAGCGTTTTAGAATGTAGAGGGGAGGGAGGGGGCAGTTGGGGGGGGGGGGGGGGGGGGGACAGTACAATAACAGTACAGTTCAATAGTAAATGTAGTAATACAAAAAGGTAATAGCTGTTGGGGATGATTTGATAGTGGTGGCTCAGGGACAGTTCTTAGGTGGGTGTGGGAGCAGGGAGTTCCAGAGGATGAGAGAGTGAATAAGTTGCTTTGTGGTGTCGTTAGTCAGGAAGGGTCAAATTCTGGAGATACTGCGGAGGTTAAGGCGGCATGATTTAGCCAGTGATTGGATGTGGGGGCTGAAGGAGATGTCAGAGCTAAGGATTACACCCAGCAGGGATTTAGATTTACACCACGCTTGCTCAAGAGCACAGCTACATCTCTCGAGACTTCTGGTGTCATCTGTTTGCCAGGGTTGTGGCAGATGAGGCCTGGTTCTACGTGTAGAAAGAGAGGCAAGTGAGTCTAGGGAGGATGACCGCATGTTGTAGATGGAAGTAGTTAGGTCTGGGCAGGACAGGGTGTGATTTTGTCGTAAAAGGCCATCAGTAGCAGAAGGAAGAAGGGAAGGGTTGAGGTTGCGAAGGCTTCTGCGGGTAGTGGTTTGCAGGTTGGCAGCATGGAAGGTAGGAGACGGAGAGTGTGAAACAGATAAGGTTGTGATCAGAGAGGAAAGGGGGTGTTAGAGAGGTTGCAGAGAGTGCAGCGATGGGAGAATATGAGGTCGGGAGTGTTGCCGTTGGAGTGAGTGGTGGTTTGTGTCCATTGTGTTAGGTTAAAAAAAAAAAAAAAAAAAAAAAAAAAAAAGGAGGGGGTTAGGTGGAGAAATGGTTGTAGTATTAACATTGAGTGGAATGTTAAAGTCACCTAGGATGATGGCAGGTACTTAAGAGGAGAGAAAATAGGGTAGCCATGCAGAGAAGTCATCCAGAAAGCATGACACTGGTCCCGGAGGCCGATAAATGACTGCGACCCTCAGACATGCTGGAGAGAAAAGACAAAAGCAGTGCACTTCAAAAGAGCAGAGGGAAAAAGAGGGAGGTGTGGGAAGAACCTGCAAGGTTCATTGTGGGGAGTAATCGACAGAAGCTAGTTTGTTGAAGACTGAGCGGGCATTCCAAAAGGACACACAAGGGGGGGGGGCCCCCAACTTGTGAAATCAGGGGAGTTGGAGGTAGACAGCCAAATTTTGGGGGGTGGGAATTGGGTGTAGGAGGGCCAGGGTTTCGTGTGATGTCTCCAGATATTAGGAGTAGTAGAAGGGTGAGGGTGGTAAGGTGGGAGAGATTTATAGGAGGGCAGATGCCTTAGTGGAGTTGATGGTGGTGACACTGTGTGGGCTTAGAATGAGCAAGAGGCGATAAGTGCAGTAATAGAGTGGGCAGAAGAGAGGGAGCCATGTACAGGTTTTGGGCTGGAGAGGGGGTGTAAAGAAACGAGAGCTTGAGGAGAGAGGACGTTTTATGATTGATAGATATATCTCCATCTATCAACAAGCCTCCTACCACTATCTCAGCACTATGGAGCTTATAAATCTCAAAATCATATAGACCAGGGGTCTCAAACTGGTGGCCCTCCAGCTGTTGCAAAACTACAAGTCCCATGAGGAATTGCAAGGCTGACATTTACAAGCATGACTCCCTCAGGCAGAGGCATGATGGGACTTGTAGTTTCGTAACAGCTGGAGGGCCGCCAGTTTGAGACCCCTGATATAGACAATACAACAGTTTAATGAATTCCATTAATCACAGTAATTCAATAAAACACAGTGATTTAAATGTTAGCAGCCGCATAAAATGCAAAGGAAATTATACACAAAATATTAGTAAAATGTCTACAGGCACTTCAATAAGTATCTCTGAAAACTAAAGCAGCGCTACGGTCATTGCTTCATTATGACTAGCTTTCATATGAAAAAAAAAAAAAAAAAAAAAAATGAATGAATGACAGATGGTGATAAGAGTCCAGAAAGAGACAGTGGTGATCCTAATGCAATATCCTAGATGTACACTGCAGACATGACAATACAAAGGTCAGCTGAACCTGTGAGCACAAGACCTCTGGAGTCAAAATGAACATCCCTCTAGAATCATTACTGCTACTGGTCTTAACCTGGTTTCCAATATTCAGATGATGTATAAGCAAGCCTTGGAATATATTGTCGCATTTTATGGAGTGTGCCATTGAGTTCAATAAAAGATAAAAACGGAATTATGCGCGCTATATATATAGTTTTATAATACCTAAACACACACATTTTGCTTTTTATTTTAAACTGAATGGGTTGTTTTACAAGGTGAGGGGGTAGAGCTGGACAATTGATCAATTGATCGTTAAAAAAAAAAAAAAAAAAAAAAAAAAATCGTGATCACGATTAAACCCCCTTGAGGATCTCTAATGCAGAGTTTGCCAAATCTTTCATATAACAAGTGGAGAGTCTTATCTGCTCACTCAGCTGTCAAAAGAAAACATCCAGGTATTCTGCAAAGTTTTTTAACTTGAAACATTGTAACTAACTCTTCCTTCTTAGATTAAAGGGATAAACTTCTGTGTGAAAAAAAAAATCCAGGCAGTCTGCCAAGTTTTTAAACAAGTGTAAATGCAGGAAGTTTAACCACTTAAAGTCTAAATCTTTTTCTGACTGAAAAAAATTGTGATTCTCATTTTAGCCAGAATCGTGCAGCTCTAGGGAGGGGTTACATATAAAACTTTAAACCATTAACCTTGTACTGTGCAAATTACAAAACTGGATACTCACATTGTTGTAAGGAGAGGGGGTTTATATTCTGGAATGTAGTCAAGGTGGGCTCGGACATCAAATCGGTCAATCATGTTATTTGGATCGCCTTGCCACGGCATCCTTAAAGGAAGTAAAAATATTTAAATTGAAAGGCTGTAATTCTGTCTGAAGTGTGTTTTGAAAACTAGGCCATTTGCTGTAAAAATGCTCACATGTTAACAGGGCTCTCTGCTGCCAAAGCCACAGCAGAATCCAGATGGATCTTACATGATCTCCCATGTACTTGAAGGAATTGAGCAGGATCCTTTTTCTGCGGGAGAGAATAATTACATGTTTTTATAGCCAACATACACTAATAAGCACCTTTTTAAAATGTGCATACTGTATTAAAAGCTCTAATTTAAATTAAAAAAAAAAAAAAAAAAAAAAGGAGGATGTGGTTTTAGAATGATGATTTGAGGAAAAGGGTAACTATAACCAATTAGCATTCTGAATACCTTTCTTTGCAGGAAGAAGAAAGGAAGAAGAAAGGAAGAAGAAAGGAAGAAGAAAGGAAGAAGAAAGGAAGAAGAAAGGAAGAAGAAAGGAAGAAGAAAGGAAGAAGAAAGGAAGAAGAAAGGAAGAAGAAAGGAAGAAGAAAGGAAGAAGAAAGGAAGAAGAAAGGAAGAAGAAAGGAAGAAGAAAGGAAGAAGAAAGGAAGAAGAAAGGAAGAAGAAAGGAAGAAGAAAGGAAGAAGAAAGGGAACTTAGGGGTTGATTTACTAAAACTGAAGAGTGCAAAATCTGGTGCATGGTAGCATATCAGCTTCCAACTTCAGCTTGTTCAATTAAGCTGCTTTCACAAAGAAAAAAAAATTCTGGAAGCCGAATGGTTTCTATGCAGAGGTGCACCAGTTTTAACGCTCTCCTGTTTTAGTAAATCAACCCCATAGTGTAAAGACACAAAGTTCTCACTTTAGGATAGATGCTCAAAGTATTGACACAAAGCCAGACTGCATATTGGCTTCACATTAGTGATGTGCTAGAAAGCACAACAGGGCCACAGTCTGCACCTTTATCCAATTAATGGCAGCTTGTACAATTCTACTCTCACAGGTTCCATTCAAACCTGAAAGCTAACTATGCGTATTACCTTCTCTACATCTTGAAGTATAGCCAAAGCTTTTTTGGCTGTCTCCTCTGGATCACAGGAGTGCTGTTCGTTCTGCACTCCTGTGAACCCTTTTTACCCGGCATATGGTCAGGATCCACCCACCAGTCTGAACTGCCACCTGGCCAGTCTCTCCTGCCCCCTTCACAGCCCAGCATTCCAGTGAGCGCTGGAGGGGGAAAAGCAGAGAGCCAGCGACTGACAGTTCGGACTCTCTGCTCAGAGTGAATCATTCAATAACTTTACACAATAGCCATGGAGTGTGCAAAGTTAATGGAAATCTGAACTAAGACATAAACAGAAGCTGCCATTGCTGACCTTCTGATAGAAACTACCCATATGGTCACCCTTGGCTACAATCTCTTTTTGTCAGAGGTGTTCAGATGATGCTAGAACCTTAGAGTAATTCTCCACAAAATATGAAGCGTTTCAATGTTGGCACCATGTAGAAAGACAGATAGGTGGACTTAGGAGAGTCACAGGCATCCTCGGACAGCTGGTGTATGTATAGTTAGATGAATCTTAAGAAGCACTGGTTGCACCTACAGATCCTGCTGAAACCAAACAGGCTGGCTGTACACAAGCTGATCGATGGTGTACAACCAGGGTGCCCATACATGGATTGAAATTTGTGCAGTCCCTGCCTAGCCGAATTTCAATCTATGTATGGCAGGCTTAAGACAGGTAGCTAACATTCTTAGAAGAAGGTCGGCAATGGTAGCTTACATATTTGTTTTAGTACAGGCTGTCTTTAAAAGTAAATTTACTATTTATCCATGGTGACAGGTTCCTTTTTTTTAGTAAAGTACTCCATACTGTTAAATTTTCTGCACCAATGTGTCATCCACATGGGAACTCTACCTCATGCAGCAGCCAGAGCTGTTTATTTACTGCCTAGCTGCGTTCAGGCAGTCGATAGAAAGTGAATAGGTACGCATCGGCTGTACGGACTCACCCACAAATCCGAGTTTGATAGGTACGCAGGCGAGTCCGTACAGCTAATGCGTACCTTTTCACTTTCTATGGGCTGCCTGAATGCAGCTCATTGGTATTGAAAACCGGAAACAAATGGCTCTGGCCGCTGCATGGGGCTGGAGTGCCCATGTGAATGAGACCTCCTTTGTGTACACTTCGTAAATCTACAAAACAGGATACATAACATTCAGCTCACTGGAACTTGAAGAATAAGTATCAGTGCCTTCAACTGTGGCCATAAGAACAAAGTAATTATACCACTTACAATTTTCTCATAGTATTCCCGTCGTCGTTCCGCCCGCCTTTTATAATCCACCATCATCCCCCTAAGCTTCCGCTCGTGTTTACGAGCTTCATGCCACATCCTTGAACCGGTCTTCATCCGCCAACTGACTAAGATATGGGAGAGAAGAGAACAGATCATGAAATACACAACACAGATCCAGATGTGAGCTGAATTTCTTTAGGTTAACGCATTGTATTTCAGACACGAGTCCTGCCAACGGTCTACCTCTGTTCCACTAACCATGCCAGTCCCAGGTCCGCAGCAGAGCATAGGATACATGGCAGAGCCAGGCGGCAGAGAAGGGGGGGGTGCTGGTGCCATCATCAGCTGGTTGTGGAAGTGATCGAACAGCTTTACAGCAGCAGGAAATAATTCCACCTGCGCAGTTGTGCATGGCAACCAATCAGCTTCCATCTTCAGTTTGTTTGGTTAAAGTGGAACTACATCCCTCAATTTAATAGTTTCCCAAAACAGTTACATTCAAGGCATGCTGTGAATGATAAAGCCAGCCAAAGAAGATTCCAATCCCGGCCAAGATTCTAACCATGTATGCGCAGGCTGAATGTACCCAATTTAGTACAACCAACGTGTTGGAGTTTTCATACGATAATCACTGTGTTCTCCCTCCCCCATCAGTGCTGACTGCACAATCAACTTTACCAAAACTATATGAACACCCATCTGATCTATCCAATCAGGCAGGAGGCTCTTGCACTACACAATTATTGGTAGACCTAAAGGAGACTGTAAAATCAGATTGTATAGTGTGGTGAGCTTATGAGGAGATTTCCCTAAATTATAACTAAAAGGCAAAAAACTTTTGGATAGAGAGGAAAGGGACTAGAACGCCTGTGAAGTTATTATTGCTGCCTGTGCCCCCGCTAATGAGGTTTACCCTCTCCTTGTCCTGTTTACTATGATCAAAAGGAAATGCTAAATTTTGAGTTGTCCCTAGAACAGGACTAGAGGGAAAATCTTCTACTGGGGACACTAGTTCTGGTGACAACCAGGAATTTCCTCATTTTGGAGGGATTTCCTCTCATTTCAAAATGACACAAATGGCAAAAAAAAAAAAAAAAAAAAAAAAAAAAAAAAAAAAAAAAAGGGGTCTTGTTTTAATAGATGGGAAGTGCAGGGAGATCTCTTTAAAGTGGAACTTTAATCAGAAAGTTAAGTCCTGCTAGATCACTTCAGGCTGGCCCCTTTTGCGGGTATAGCTATGAAAAACACTAAAAATAAGGGTCTATACTGTATAAAATCCAGTAATACACTGTCTTAGACCTGGTTCACACACGGGCGGCACGACCTGCAAACGACTTCCGCAGCGACTTGCAAAACGACTTCTGTATAGAAGTCTATGCAAGTCGCCCCAAAGTCGTACAGGAACCTTTTTCTAAGTCGGAGCGACTTGCGTCACTCCGATTAGAACGGTTCCATTGTACAGAACAGGAGGCGACTTGTCAGGCGACTAGGTCGCCTGACAAGTTGTCCCTGTGTGAACCGAGTCTTACCCTGCTATGCACATGCTCAGTTGCTCTTTTTAGGCACTGACGAATTCGTAGAGGGCGATCAGCTGATGGACCTAAAGCGAAATAAACCCCCCCCCTATCCTTTACAGCCAAGGAAGCTCCTTCTGTTTGAACTGCAACTGCCATGGTACTGCACATGTGATCAGTTATGACACCAGTCATTTGATAATTTGACAGTTTAGTTGAGGAAACAAGCAAACTTGACAGTGAGGAATTCCAGCATTACAAGAACGTATTTTTTTTAATCTATAAATAAATGTTTTTACTTCCGCTTTATGATTTAGACCCCTTTCACACTGAGGTGTTTTTCAGGCGCTAAAGGGCTAAAAATAGCGCCTGAAAAACACCTCCCTTGCAGCCCCAGTGTGAGAGCCCGAGTGCTTTCACACTGGGGTGGTGCGCTTGCAGGATTTTAGAAAAAGTCCTGCAAGCAGCATCTTCGGAGCGGTTTAGGAGCACTGTATACACCGCTCCTCCACCGCCCCTGCCCAATGAAATGAATGGGCACTGCTGCCAAAGCGCCTGCAAACTGCTTTGGCATCGGCACTTTGAGCGTATTTAACACTTTCTTCGGCTGTTAGGGGTTAAAAGCGCCGCTAAAACAACAGTAAAGCAGCCGCTATAACTAGTGGCGCTTTACCGCTAACTCAGAGTGGTGCCAGTGTTAAAGGGGTCTTACTTCTGCTCAGAAGAAGAAACAAGAGCAATGCTGGAGGCAATTTACAGCACATACTCAATTTGGTAGCATAATTATTAATGTGAAATGTATGTTCCTTGCTAAAGAACATTATATTTTATCAAGTTGCGCTATGAATTAATGCTAGGCTCACCTCTGCATGTGCTTTTCGTGCATTTTTGATGCGTTTTCATGCTTCACACATTTTTTTCTTGGAAGAGGAGGTGACTGGTAGTTAAACACAAAACATGTACAGGCTCTCCTCACTTAACCACTTCAATACCAGGCACTCTCCCCCCTTCTTGCCTAGGACAATTTTTAGCTTTCAGCGCTGTTGCACTTTGAATGACAATTGCGCGGTCATGCAACACTGTACCCAAAATACATTTTTATCATTTTCTTCCCACAAATAGAGCTTTCTTTTGGTGGTATTTGATCACCTGTGGGGTTTTTTATTTTTGCGCTATAAACCAAAAAAAAAAAAAAAAAAAAAAAAAAAAAAGACAGGAATCGAGAAGGCAAGAAATTAGAATGGGCGGCACACACACATGCAATTGACTCTCACAGTGACACTGACAGCAGTGTGCAGCAGCACAGATGATGATGGCACCTCACCAACATGCCAGCTCCCCTCCTGAGTCAGAATGACCCTCTCTATCTATGCCAGGTGGTCCCTTCAGTCCACTCCCGGCTTGCCTTCCTCCCATTCCACAGACCCGCACACGAGGCTCCAACTGCTCCGTTCCCTTGCACCATGACTTCACGTGACACACTTCCGGCACAGTCTGAACACACTGTAGCAGGCACTCGGATGGTCTCAGCCAAACGTCACAGCCATGTTTTTTACTAGCAACCTTTTTCTTTCACTGGCATTTACTGGCAGTAGAAAAGTGCTCATTTTTTTACTGGCTGCCAGTAAAAATACTGGTGGTTGGCAACACTGACTGAAACACAGCACCTCCGATTGCCGCACGCTGGCTCTGTTATCTTGATTATGTCCGATCAGGATCACACAATCCCTTTGGCGCCATCATTTTGCTATACGGTGGACGGCAAGTGGTTAACGACCAGGTTCCAACGACTAGGTCATTAAAACGAGGAGCCACGGGTAAACAATATTTTAAGCACTTAACTACTGTAGTTTGTTTTTTTTTTTTAAACCTACAAAACTCTAGCTCAATAACGTTTTAATGTGCGCAAGTACATAACACAAAAAAATTCTGTACTGTACAACGATGTACAGCGTGTCATTTGGGTGGGGAAGAGCTGGTTGTAAGTCCGAGCAGTCGTTAAACGAGGAGCATCTGTACATGCATTTTTTTTTGTGCATTTCTAGTTTAGTCCATGGATTAAAAAAAAATTAAAAAAAAACCCCAACCCCCCCCTCACGAAAAAAGTCCCAGCGTTATGTCAATATGGAACGCTCTGTAGGTATGGGACGCTCGCAAACTGTGCATGCAACATACAATCTTCCGGTATGCATTCCACTCACTTTGTGACAGGTGTTCTGTCCATATGGAACCCTCCCGAACATCGCATTTACAGAAAAGCCGCTGCTTTGTAGAAAAAGGCCGCTCGTTCACAGAGTGTTCAATATTGACGGAACACCACCGCAAAGCAAGGGTATGAGATGCATACCGGAAGATTGTATTTCTTGCGCACTTTGGGAGCGTCCTATACCTACAGGGAATCCCTTATCGACAGAACACTGACACCTCTTTCAAAAGCGCACTGCAGGAAATCACATAGATGTGAGGGGGAACCATAGGAAGCCATGATAAATCAATGGTCGAGCGTTCCTGAAAACATGCTAAAAATCGCACAGCTGTGACCCTCACCTTCGGAGGCTAAACACTGCCAGGGTTTCCATCCCTCCCTGTGCAAAGCAAAAACTAAGCTATATATATATATCTGTATGAACTGCTGTGTTAACAGAAGTATTACACTCTCCATATGTACATTCCAAGTAATGACTTCCTGCAGAGCTGGTCTCTGAGCTCCCTGTACATTTCCATGCTGTACAGAGCTATAGAGAAACTGAGCATACTCCTCCATAGAAGCCCTCCACACCACACACAATCTATGCCCATTACACCCTACAGGACACACTCTTACCAGCTACTTGCAAGTTACCACCGGAAATGACGAAACGCAAAGCAGCTAAACCCGCACTGAGTATGCGCGCTTATCTGGCCACAAATGTTACGTCACTCAGCCCTCTGAGTAGCACGGCGCAGCGAGGTGCACATTGGCGTCCGTCGGTGCCGCGTACTGTGACTAGCGGGAAAGGCCCAGCACCGGCGGCCTCTCCTAACCTTCCCCGCACATCCAGCGTGCAATTCTAGGGAGGTCTACGCCTTCTTGAATAAGCTAGCTGCTGATTGCTCAAAAAAGATCACGTGACGGGTGTCAGGCATTTCTCCGTCTATTACTAGAGGAAAGTGTTGACTTCCTTTCAGTAAATCTGGACTGTATCTCATGTCTCCAATTATGGAAGGAGGCCATTTTACCGGAGACCAAGTTTCTTGTAGGCAGATACATCCATATTAGGCTGATGTATGTAAACTATAACAATAAATCTCTCTTAATTGCTTCCTTTTAGTCTGTTAAATAGTCAATTGAAAGTGTTTTATAATATCTGTTTGACAAGTGGGGGAATGGCTGTTCATGTTGCTTATAAGACTAAAGGCCCATACACACGATACGAAAATCGGAAGTAAAATTTCGTCTATTGAACAATCTGCCGATTTTCGGATCGTTAGTACGGTGCTTTCGACAGCCGATTCTGGTTTTTCATCCGACAAAAGCAGGATGCACAGACTATCTAATTTTTGTCAGATTGTTACACAACGTCCAATTTTCGTTTTATTAGTACCAAAAATAATCGTTAGAGCAAGGCTACGCCTGCTCAGAAACTAAATACATACAAAACTATTCAACACATGATGTACGTGTCACGTCTGAAGTTGTATTCTGTCGTACGAGAATTTTCATATGGCGAGTAACCTATTCACTTTCGCCATGAGACTAGCATGCAACAAAAAACGGAAGAACGGTCGTCCAAAAATCTGACAGTGTGTAAGAGGCTGTAGTCTGTACTATCTTTGTGGGTTACAAACCACTGTCCCCTGTATGGAGAAAAGAGTTGTTATTTAGTCCTAACACACTTCCTGTCCTAAGGTGACAACACTGCTCAGTACAGTTATCACCCTAGGGCTGGAACACAGTCCCCCCTCATCCTCTTGTCAAGCCCTGTTCTGAGCCACATTTCTGTCTGAATAATGTGTCCGATGGACTGAAACTCAGACACATGATTCCAAACCCGGACAACCCTACTGCCCATATAAAACAATAATGTGGCACGCAAAATATGAACAAAATTAAAAAACGTATATGAATATATACCTGGCAAGTCCAAGGTATAAATGGATATATAGTAAATGAACAACCAATAACATGAAAAAAATAATAAAATTGTGAACAATATGAAAAATAAGTGTAAATAAACAATGTTCAAGGTGCTTCAACGTTCGTGGATGAACAATTGTGTTACCCCAGATGATGTCCAATAGGACGAAATGCGTCGGGTGACGCTTGTGGAGTTATTGCAAGTTGCCTATACAGTTGAAGGATACAAACATGTTTTTATTGGAATTGGAAGTTTTGTAAGTGTACACCTCCCTTTTTTACACATTTGTCAGGGCTGGGCTCAGCCCTTCCTTCTCAAAGCTGGCCGCTCAGCTGTCGGCTAATTGCCAGCTCCTATCTCTCCACAGTGACTCACTTGCTGATGATATCCTGCTCGTCAGTCCTGCCTACTTAAGCCATCCAGTCCAGATGATCTCTGCCTTTGCCTTGGTCACATCTCTAGAGATGCTCTCCTGTGTTCCTGTTAAAGACTTGTTTGGTTGACATTCCTTCTGGCTCCAGATCCTACTTGCTGTTCTACTACGCTCATCTCTGGCTCCCTGACGTTTTGGCTTGTCTGACTATCCATTCCGGCTCCTGAGCTCTGGCTATGTTTTGATTACGTTTACTCTGTTTACTTTATTTTATTATTATACAAGTGTGATTTACCTGTACTTCTGTCTCAGTCCGATTCATGATTTCTGACAATATTAAACCTACCATATAGTGTCACACTATGTGCAGTTGTTTGTTTTCTATGCACGCCATCATAGATCACTTTAACATTTGACGCAGTCCACCGCAAGCCCTTTTGATGTTGGAATCTCTCCCTCAAAACGGAATGGGGCTTATTCTCTAAAACATTGATCTTTCTGTGTTGGATCCCGTTGAGATATTCCCTCATGACTGCCTGTTTAACTCACATGCTGTACAGTATATGAGTCCACCATTTCTGGTAAGCGTGCCAACCTTCTCATTTGTTGATTGCACTTCAAAGATTAAGTTTTCACTCACCTTGAACAGCACGAGAGACATTTTCATGTTCATGCGATTTATTCCTTAAAGGCTAAGTTCACCTTTTTTTTTTAAAGTATAGCATTCATGTACTTTTTTTGCAAAAATATCAAAGCTTTCCATAAAATCTACAGACACGTACCTTGCTGTCCTACATCCATGATTCCAAACATATCTATTGCTTATAGTAAATGAACAACCAATAACGTGAAAAAATAAAATAAAATTGTGAACAATATAAAAAATAAGTGTAAATAAACAATGTTCAAGGTGCTTCAACGTTCGTGGATGAACAATTGTGTCACCCCAGATGATGTCCAATAGGACGAAATGCGTCGGGTGACGCTTGTGGAGTTATTGCAAGTTGCCTATACAGTTGAAGGATACAAACGTGTTTTTATTGGAATTGGAAGTTTTGTAAGTGTACACCTCCCTTTTTTACACATTTGTCAGGGCTGGGCTCAGCCCTTCCTTCTCAAAGCTGGCCGCTCAGCTGTCGGCTAATTGCCAGCTCCTATCTCTCCACAGTGACTCACTTGCTGATGATATCCTGCTCGTCAGTCCTGCCTACTTAAGCCGTCCAGTCCAGATGATCTCTGCCTTTGCCTTGGTCACATCTCTAGAGACGCTCTCCTGTGTTCCTGTTAAAGACTTGTTTGGCTGACATTCCTTCTGGCTCCAGCTCCTACTTGCTGTTCTACTATGCTCATCTCTGGCTCCCTGACGTTTTGGCTTGTCTGACTATCCATTCCGGCTCCTGAACTCTGGCTATGTTTTGATTACGTTTACTCTGTTTACTTTATTTTATTATTATACAAGTGTGATTTACCTGTACTTCTGTCTCAGTCCGATTCATGATTTCTGACAATATTGAACCTACCATATAGTGTCACACTATGTGCAGTTGTTTGTTTTCTATGCACGCCATCATAGATCACTTTAACATTTGACGCGGTCCACCGCAAGCCCTTTTGATGTTGGAATCTCTCCCTCCAAACGGAATGGGGCTTATTCTCTAAAACATTGATCTTTCTGTGTTGGATCCCGTTGAGATATTCCCTCATGACTGCCTGTTTAACTCACATGCTGTACAGTATATGAGTCCACCATTTCTGGTAAGCGTGCCAACCTTCTCATTTGTTGATTGCACTTTAAAGATTAAGTTTTCACTCACCTTGAACAGCACGAGAGACATTTTCATGTTCATGCGATTTATTCCTTAAAGGCTAAGTTCACCTTTTTATTTTTTTTAAAGTATAGCATTCATGTACTTTTTTTGCAAAAATATCAAAGCTTTCCATAAAATCTACAGACACGTACCTTGCTGTCCTACATCCATGATTCCAAACATATCTATTGCTTCTGCCTTACGTCTTTACAGACTATAGGTCATCATGACACAGGAAGGAGTTGACCAGCTGACCTCATTCGCACACACCCTGCATCATCCACCCTCCCACTCCCAGCTGCACGTTTTTTTAAATGAAATGCAATCAATCAGTGATCACCCTTCTCACTAAATACACAATATACAATTAGATTGCGTAGTGTATGGCCATCTTTATACAAGTACATAGGAGGGAGTGGACAGAAACACTCAGCTGTCAAGCCCCGTTCACATCTTTGCATAGCGGGAACTCGCATTGCCACATGCGTTTTTTGGGGGTTTTTTTCGATGGGGGAGGTGTTTTGGAGCATTTTCACTCATCACACATAGGGCAGCTCATCCACCTCAATGGGCTGCCCTAAACACAGCAACCGCCCCAAAGAAGCCTCAGAATTTTTTTTTAAGAGCGGAGCATGCTGCGCTTTTTACTGCGATTTTTGGTGCAGCGCATTTCTGAAATGCAAGGAAACACACAAATGTGAATGGAGCCTCGTTGTTCTTGTGTTACTTCACCAATTTCACTTTCAGGCCCCATTCACATCTAGTATAGTGGGAGCGAATGTTTTGTGGCTCATTTTGTCCTGTGACACGCTTAGGGCAGCCCGTTGATTTAAATGGGCTGTGCTATATATGGCTTATGGGACATGTTGGCATTTTTTGGGTTGAGTGTTTTTTATTGTACGTTTTGCAGCATTTGCCACTCATTTTTTCCAAACGTGTGTTTGCTTCTGTGTTTGGTGTGCCATTGACAATTAATGGCACTGAAAGCGCAACTAGTAATTTTAGGTGCATAAACATGACTATACACTATACTATCTGACTGTACAATCTCCTTTAGATTTACCAAATTTATATAATAGGAGGAAACACCTATCTAGCCATTTACTCTATATCCAATCAGGCAGGCCCTTGCACTACATAATTGATGGCAGATCTAAAAGAGATTGTACAATCAGATTGTATAGTGTATGGCCACCTTTATACACCTACAATTACTAGTTGTTCTTTCAGTGCCATTAATTGTTAACAACACACCAAACACAGAAGCAAACACACATTTTGGCATGTAAAAAAAATGAATGGCAAATGCTGCAAAATGCACAGTAGAAAACACACAACCAACAAAACGCCAACATGTCCCAGTTTTCGACTGCACAGTCGTCATCTGGGGTCAGTCGAAACGCGTTGGATGGACCTTCCGCTAACATCACCTCATGCTTTTACATGCTGTATCAATTTCTTCCAAATGTGAGTGTTTAATTTATATTTTTAATAAACCACCTCCTTTTTAAACTGTATCGTGCTATGTCAGCCCCCTTTTTCTATTACATGATACCCTTCCTGTGACAATAAGTTTTCATGCTCCCCGAGACTCCTGGAGCCTTCAGCTAACATCTCATGACCGTCTAAGGCCGATCGACTGACGGAGTTCCAGGATCTGCTGTCCCCCATTGGGTGGTTTGAACCCAACAAGCCTTGTTGACTTGGGTGGTATATGCCTCGCCAAGTCAATATTATCTGGTAAGCCTCCTCCCTCTTTCACGGTGGTGGGGTTTACTTCCATTTTTTCACTCCAAGGTTCCCAGGAACTTCTCACATGTGTATTGGATCACAAACCCAATTGGACTGTATTTCATCATTTCGTTCAATTTGGATATTTGTGTGTAGTGCAGTCACTATATTAGCACATTGCTTAATATCCATTCACTTCTATTATGTTAGAGTTTGTGTCATTTTATCACATATATGTTTGAATCACATACAATTTTTCCCTTTTTTTGCAATCATAGCGCTGCACTTATTTATCTTCTACTCAGCTCTTTGTCTACAGCCGTGCCGGCTGCTGAATTGCGGGGTCACAGCGCAGTATACACTTTTCATTATTCACTATGTGTAGAGAGCTCACCAGTGTTCATTTCTGTACATGATACATTTTCAGTGACTCTCCCCCTCCCCCATCAGCTGGAGGAGACACTGACATGAACTTTGAATGAGTGAGGGGATGGGGGGGAGGGAATTCAGAGGACACAGGAAGGAACATCAAAGCACAGGGGAGAGGTGTTGGAGTCTTGCAGATAACAGCCAGAGAAAGGTGAGGAGACTTCACTTGTATCACACCGTCTCTGCTTCCGGGTTTTAGCTGGGGACATGCTGCAATGGAACTAGAGGCATGTGAAGAACGTGCTAATTCTAGATAGCAGCCTGGGTGTGCACCTCTTCACCAAACACACCCACATGTCCTCCAGAGGGAGGGAGTGAAGGAGGGGCTGGATTGTGGAGATGTGTCCACCCTCTGGAAACTTTTGAACTGAAAAATAACCATTAGAGGCTGATTCTGGACACTTCAAAAGACTATTCTGCAAAATCTAAAGGGCTGAGGAAAGAAAGAAATGCAATGCAGGTATAAGGGTAGCATGTACTACCTATTTTTGCATTCCCATACTTCTCCTTTAACTTGCAGTTTGACAGGCGACATCTGTTGGGTTTTGGAACACTTTAAGCCTGGGCCAAAGGAAAAGGAAGACCAGCAAGAAATGTTTGAAGAATGAGGAAGGGTCTCTTCATGTCTTCTCCACCTAATCCATTTTAAAGTGATACTAAACACACACTGTTTAAGTTACATTGTCCTTTCTATTCCTGTATGTGGATGATTGCATTGCAATAGTTTAAATTAAAAAAAAATCCAAAACATCAAAGTGTCCTTTTTTCTAATCAATATACAGTTGTCACATGACCCAGCTTCTTCCCAGCCTGTCTGCAGGGAAACATAAGCAGGAGGAGCTTCTAGTCCTCTGCTGCTGTTCAAAATAAGAATAGACAGCCTTTGAAATATAAAAATAAAAATAGTAAAAATAATTAATATCGACAAACGGTTTTAAATTGTCATATAAATACATAGTTGCCAACAGTCATGATTTTCCTGGGACATTCACGGGCTTCAGACCCATGTCCCTAGCTATGGCTGTCTTGATCAGAATCTCAACTGGGCTGTCTCAGTTCCCCCTTAAAAAAAAAATTGCATTGCTCCGCCATCATCCAGTGTCATCCCGGGCCACCCACGTAGTCAGGTGGATGGGCTAGGAGTCAGGATTGGGTGATGGAGGGATCTATCACATGTTCAGGCAGTGAGTGACCGGGAGGTAGCAGGAGGTGGGCTGCACCGCATTTCAGCCAATGGGTACACTGTGGATTAGACTGGCCATGTGCATGGAGCTACTGTGTACACGAGTACTGGTTCAAGTGAGGAAGACGGAACCTGTATGTAGTGGGTGGCATATCTCTCTCTCTCTTTATTGGCTGTTATCAGAGAACTGTGCAGAGTATTGCACAGCAAACTTTCCATATGGGCAGCTAGTCATCAGAGAACTGTACAGAGTCTTGCACAAAACAGGATATTGGGGGGGGGCTAATATCACTGATCAGTGAAATCTGCAGTGTTGAACAGAAAACTTCCCATATGGGCTGCTATCACTGGTGCAGAGCAATGCGCAGGACTAATCCTGGGGGGCTGGTATTAAAGGAACTCACGGATAACTCTTTAAAGTGGTTGTAAACTCTGTACAACCACTTTTACCTACAGGTAAGCCTATATTAAGGCTTACCTGTCAGTGCTGGAAATATCTCCTAAACCTTTTAGGTTTAGGAGATATTCACAATATACGCTTGCGCCAACGTCATCAGTGCATGTGCACTTAAGAAAGGGCATGTTCGAGACGTTTCTAAAGGGATTGTGCCGTGACTGATGCGCAACTCCGGCCAGTCACAGAGCCGGAGTCCATGGCCCCGGAAAGAAGAGGGCTTAAGATGGATGCTTTCAGCCAGCGGGGACATCGCTGGCTTCGTTATCAGTATAGTAGCCCATTATGCTTTACCTTTGCAGGGAAATAAAGAGGAAGTAAAACCCATCAGGGTTTACTTCCTCTTTAAGGAATGGTATGACTGATGAGAGAAATCTGCAGAGCATTACACAGGACTCTTCTTAGGGGTCTGGCATTAGGGAACTCTGCAGAGTATTGCACAACTTTATTTAGAGGCTGGTATCAGTGATCAGTGCAGAGTTCCTTTTTTTTCCTTTCTCTCTTCATTCCCCTTTCCCTATATATTACCACATTCTCCACTATGCAAGTTATCTCACACTCTATTTAACCACACTCCTTTAAGCCAAGCAAATCATTGAGCATAATTGAGTGCGCCGCATTTTTTCGGCCCATTTCAGACCACTTCTACAAATGAATTGAATATGGAGGGAGAGGGAGGGATGTTATTTATGCTGAAAGATAAACCATCATCTGTATATTAAATTCAAATTTATTAACAAAAACAAGAATTTAGAAAGACAAAAACCAGTGCAAAACTAACCAAACATAAATCACAGCTTAATTAAGTGTAATAATCCAAAGATATGCAGTGCTCAAAATGATTCAAAAACATTCTCTAAAGTCATTTTTTTAAAGCTGAACTCCAGGAAAACAGTTAAATATGCCACTGAAATAAATATATAGAATCGGTTTTACCTGCCAAAGTATTTATATTTCCATCCATCCAGCCCTGAGATTTACACAGGCATGCTGAGCACAGCCCTGATGGTTTATTCGATTTTCTTAACTATAGTTACAGGAATAGGGGTAGGTCACTTCCCTGACCCAAAGTCTAAGAACAGAGAGTAAAGGAGCAGCAACGTGACTCAAAGAGGAACTTAACTCTAAAAGCTGTGCCCAAAAAAGGAGGGCAGAGGGCAAAAAAATAATAACCAGTACTGCCTCTGGTCTGATCTGAAGCCAATTTATTCCTGATCACTGATTTACCGTGCATTTTTATTTTTCTGCACTTCATTTCAATGTAGAGGTGTCCATCTTGGTATAGGCAGGGTTTTGCTTCCTGTTAGAGTGTTCAGCAAGGAGCAGCGCAATAGTGACATTGCTAAAACTCACCCCAAATCTCCAGAGACAAGTTGTCAGAAGCAGCAGTACCTTATTCCCCACACAGCAGATATACAAGTATAAAAGCTGCAAGCACAGGAGTACCTAGCCCCCCTCCCCTCCCCCTCCCTCACCTGCCAGGAAGTGGACTGTTCACTTTCATGAGAAATCTAAAGTGGAACTTTAGTCAGACAATTAAGTCCTGCTAGACTACTTCAGGTTGGCCCCTTTTGCAGGTATAGCGATGTAAAACATTAAAAATAAGTGTCTATACTGTTTAAAATCCAGCAATGCAATGTCTCACCCTGCTCTGCTCATGCTCAGTAGCTCTCTATTTTTAGGCACTGCCAAATTTGTAGAGGCCGATCTGCTGAAATAAACCCTCCTATCCTTTACAGCCAATAAAGCTGCTTCTGTTTGATCCGCAACTGCCATGGTGCTGCACACGCCATCAGTTATGACACCAGCCATTTGATGGTTTGACAGTTTGGTTGAGGACACAAGCAAATGTGACAGTTAGGGCTCATTTACACTTGCTTCGGCTTCAACACACATTAACGGCTAGTTTACACTTGTTTCAAAACAAGGCTTCAGACAGGCTTTGTTAAAGCTTTATGAACGCTAGTCAAAGCTCCTGTCCCTAAATAAAATGGTTAGCTTACAGTCCTGTTTACACCTTGCTTTTGCTTCGCTTTAAAAATTTTACCCCATGTAGCTTTAGTGGTGCTTCAAAGCGTCTTCAAAGCCTCCATAAAAGTCTATGGCAAAGCTTGGTTGAAGCCCCACTGAAACTCCACCAAAGCCTCATCGAAGCACCAAGCAAAAGCAAGGTGTAAACAGGACTGTAAGCTAAACATTTTATTTAGTGACAGAGGCTCTGACTGACGTTCAGAGAGCTTTAACAAAGTGTGTCCAAAGCCATACTTTGAAGCAAGTGTAAACTAGACCTTAGCGGTTCCAGCATTCCAGGAATGTAACTGTTTTTGAAACCATTAATACGATGAGTTTAGTTTCGCTTTATGATTTACCTCTGTTCAGGGGCTCTGGGCTTCACCAAAATGGCAGACTTCAGCAAGAAGAAACAGGAGCAATGCTGGAGGTAATTTACAGCACACACTAATTTTGGTAGCATAATTATTAATGTGGAATGTATGTTCCTTGCCAAAGAACATTATTTTTTTTATCACGTTGTTATGGGTAAGGTTCCACTTTAAGACAAAAAGGTAATTTCTTTCACACTACTGCTAGATTAAATTAACTACATTTCTAAATATTCCCTGTAACATGAGAAATCCTCACTTTTTGAGTTCAAGTCCTTTTAACTGCTGCTGCTTTGCTGCCTCTGTTCTCTCCTCCTGTCAGCAGGTTCCTTATTAGCACAGCCTGACTGGCTCTTGGTGCTGCCCTCCTCTCCCAGTCTGGGAGCTGCTGTACAGAAGATTAAATAGGGGTGATATCAAGTCAAGTTCAATTACTTACAATAGTTAGATGCATGTACTTTATATAATTGATGTTTTTTTATTCCTGCTTGGAGTTCAGCTTTAAGTTAGAACCCAACAGTATAATTACAGGTAAGCAGGGCAAGTTGCCTTAATGTGTACCGTATGAAACAAAACGGTATACATTGCAATAACTATATGTTGCTTTTACATGTATTGTACAACTTGGCAGTGACTAAAAGGCCACATGGGGCTTCACGCAGCTGTGGCTGGGTACCAAAATAAATATCACACAGATCCCAAGGGTCCTGACTTTTGTAGGAAGGTATTGGATAACAAACCTTAAAATGTACAGGCTACACACTGATTTTGACCTTGGATCAGAAAAGATACCTTATTGAAACAAAACACTGCTATATATAGAACCTAAAATCCCCTTTTGATTAAACTGAATGTTGCTTTCAGGTGCATAGTACAACGGGGCAGTGACTAAAGGGCCAAACAGGAGGGTTTACTAATTACTCTATTTTAAAGAGATCTATTCCACAACTACAGCATACCTCCCAAGTGTCCTAGGCTTGACAAGTGAGTGAAATATTTTGTGCCTTAAAGTGCAAGTAAACTCCCATGGTTGAAATTTACCTATTAGGTAAGCTTATAATAAGGCTTACCTCTTAGGTACAGTAAATATCTCCTAAACATGCACCGTTTAGGAGAGATTTACTTGTGAATGGGCCAGTGACTTCACCGGCATATGCGCTCTGAAGCAATGGCCAACCGAGTACTGTGCCGTGAATAGCGGCTCCCGCGCGCAAGTGCAGGAGTGACGTCATCGCAGCGCGGCCAGACAGCTGTAGGACGCAAACCTGGAAGGAAGACCGGGTGAAGATGGAAGCTCTGACAGCGGTGACAATGCGTCACTGGAGGGCTTAGTTTTAAAGGTAAGTTTCACGTAATGTGCTAGTAAAAAAAAAAAAAAAAAAAAAAAGCATGGCAGTTTACTACCGCTTTAGATACTTTAGATAAAAACAAAAAACAAAAAAAAGTGCAATTTGTATAGCTACAGACTAGGGATGAACTCAGCTGCATTCAGACACCAGTCCAAATCCACCTGAGCTATTCCACCAAGAAGCTGTGAAAGCGGACAGCCAATCAGAGGCAGCAGAGACATGCCCAGCACATACACAAAGGGCATGTATGTGTGCAGCTGCAGGGGTGGGGAAATACCTCAGTCGCCTATGTTTTGGCTGTCCGCTTTGACAGCTTGGCAGTATAGTTCAAGCAGATTCAGACCCGTGTCCCAACACAGCTCATCCCTGTTACAGATCAATTCGTAGTTTAGATCAGACAGCGTACCATTACTAAAAGCCAGTTTACACTGCAGTAAATATAACCCAAAATCCCCTTGTCACAGGCTTTTACATGCATCATACAGCTTGAATAAGGATTAAACAGAAAGGTTCACTAGAACCTCAATTTTCAGATAACTGCCTATTCCACAATATTGTATTTTGCACCTCAAATATTCTGTCAACCTTTCTAAAAAATTAATAAAAGATTGTACTCAAAAAAGACAAGATCAACTATATTCACTTCTTTGGTGGCCTATGTCTTCTGTGTTCTCTCCATTCCAGCACTGCAGCCTCCATCACTGCCTTAGGTATTTGTAATTTCTGGGAGTGTGGGATGCCTGTGTTTTTTTTGCCAGCGCTGTGGCAGGAGCTAAACCCAATATCACCACAGGACTTACTAGCAACACAGGGGTTAGAGGAAGGAGATCATACAATAGGAGACACAGGCATCCTAAACTCCCAGAAAAATCAACTGCTGGATCACTGACAGAGGCTCTGGCACTAGAATGGAGGGAAGGTAGGAGAAACGGGCCACCGAAGAGGTGACTATAATTGCTCTTTTCTTACAGGGTACTGTGGGTAAGATCTTTTTAGAAACCTTACTTTGCAAAGTAACTCACTATCCATAGTGCAGTCATTGCAAAGGTGTCGACTCACATGTTTATTTTATCTGCTAAAGGCCCTAAATATTGCATAACCCAGGGCACATTATTATTTAAAGGATAAGTTAACCTTTTAAAAAAAATATTAAATGCAGGTAAAAAAAAAAAAAAAAAAATGTGCATTTACTATTTTTTTTTTAGAAACCTGGAAAGCATTGCACCAGTGATCAGCAGGCCGAGGGTGCAGTGCAGGTCTCCTGCAGACTGCCAGTATGAGCTGTCTGCCCCATACACCGTTTCACACTGACAGGAAAAATCTATGAACTACCACAGTGCTAAAAACGGGTGGAATATGTAACATGTTCCCAAAGCTGAACTTATCATTTAAAGAGTAACTCTACTTTTGTTGAGAAAAAAAACAAAAAATAAAACATTCCCCTCTGGATGATCTATGTACATTACAAGGGTTTTAACAAACTTTGTTGCAGATTCCTACCTTTTGTTATTCTGAAGAGATCCCTGTGTGTTTATCTGTGTCCATGTGGTAAGGTAATCTAATGGGAGAGGTTTCTTATTTATCAACCAGCTGCTGTACCTGCAGGGCTCTAATGAGGAAAATTGCAGGGTCTGCATCCCTTTAGACGTGATTTCCCATTGGGAGTATCTAAAAAAAATGAGATTTTTGTTGCAGGGGATGCCAGATATCTTGTATCTTAGTGCAGACTTCTGGGAAAATTGGTGAGCCAATCATATGATTGAAATGATATTTCTGGGGGGCGTTCTGTACACATTCTGTGTACAGAACACCTCCAGGTAGTCATATTGCATTGCATTTTACAGAAAATTACAGAGTTGCAGATTGAAAAGGAAAGATCATTTTTAATAACATTGAATTACAATATGACTTGTGTCACAATTGTATACACTATATTTTTTTCTATAGCTGCCATTTTTTTTCCCACGAAAGTGGAGTTACCCTTTAAATTATACCCACAACTTTCATTGTGTTGATATTTGTCTCGCCTTACTAGTTCCTCTTCACCAACCTGCAAATGTGCTCATCACATTTGCAAGCATTAGGAAGGCAAAGGGATGAGAGATGGTGATTTATGGATCACAGAAATTTATGTAAAAAAAAGGTCGTTTTTGATTTTGGGAAAACCAAAGCACCTTGAAATCAAGAGCATGCTAGCAGACACCTGGGGGCCCTGCTCTTAGTAGGTAAGCTGAGCCCATGGGTTTTATTTTAGAGTAGGTATGACATAATACACTAAAAAGCTATAGAAAGATTTGGAGAGGGGCTTGAAGTAGAAGCAAGGATAATATAAACTAAAGTTTACACTGTAAAAAGCTGGAAGGTGATAGCAGAATCCTAAATTACCCCAATTCTTCATAAAAAGTGCATAGCCTGGACTTATCCCACAAATAAATTTGGTAATCAGTGTGAAAAAGGCTATATCTTATAGCTGGATTTTTGGTATATTTAAAATCCATTGCATATGTAAAATTGCTGGTTTAGATTCTTGCATGTTTTTCTGTTTCAAACTTTGTGTAAAAGAAAACAGACTTCGTCCACAGGTAGCCCACTAGGTCCGGTTAATCATAATCTGGAATTTACCTAAGAAAGAAAACAAACTATTAGCATTGCTAAATTACTTGAGAAGTGGGAGTACTGTAGGTTCATAGGGAAAAAAAATAAGGCTTTGAGTTGTAGCATATGCATCAATCACAGAGAATTATGAAAAAATAGACCTTTAAAAATCTAGATGTATAATCGACGTACGTGTAATCACGTCACCAGAAGCAGGATGTGCAATGCGTTTCGGAGCACGGCAGGAGGTGGCACTGTGCATGCTCTGGAAAGCAGTGGCCAGCGTTCCTCCCCTCCATTGCGAGTGATGCTAAGCTTGTTTGTGGACTTTTCAGCATCATTCAGCGGCTGCCCACTAAATTGATGAGCCTGTTATGGTTGATTATATGTGAGTGGCCCCTTTGTAGCTTTTAATACATGTGTTTTTAACACATTACACTTAGAGAAACTTTTTCCCTTTTTTTGTCTGTGTTACCAAGTTACTTAGACTGGCTTATTTAACACTAAAAAGCTTACTTCCCGTGCCCATTTTAAACAGTGATAATCAGTTCCTTTTTTCTGAGTGACTTTCTTAAATAAGTGCATTGCTACATGTGGGGTTCAGCATTACGCGCCTGCCTAGGCCATAGGAAATGGTAGGATGTACGAGCATGATTTTTCAGAGCAATTAAGGCATGTACAAGCACATTTTTGTGCCTGCTATAGGGTTATTGTGGGAGTTTAATATACTTGGAGCGAGGATACATTCACTTTTAACTAGTGGGCTTGGCTTAGGCTAGCTCTACATTTAGGGCTAGGGTCCACATCACCTAGCAAGAAAGAAGGGAGTGTGTACAGCCTCTGAATTATTCAGCTATGTGTATAAATTGTGAAAATACCCGAATAGAAGCCTTATCACTTTTCATAGCCTATTCACAACATAGCAGCAAAATACTGGTCAGAAAGCTTGCAGTTGTGGGTTAAACGGCAGCTGCAATTGGTGAACAAAAAACATATTGATATACAATATTACATATTCCCTGACTAAAACCCTACACAATCTCTTCATTCAATCACAGATATCTAGTGTTTTTACGGTGTAATGAGGCACAAAATAGCTGCAACCCACGACACCCAAACTAAATCTACCTTTTTAATAGTCTGACTACAGAAACTTAAATCAGATTTGTTTCTATGGGTCACTGCACTAGGCACACTGTAGGCAAATAATCCTGTAAATATGCCAGCAGATTTTTTTATTGTTTTATAAAGGCTAAAACAAAACACAAGAACTCACAGGTAGGCATTATAGGAACTTCCGCAGATACTGTACAGTTGATCCCCACGTTGGAGAGACCTCCTTTTATGAGTCCACAAGTATAAGCCAGAAACTGAAAGACAATAAGAGGAACAAAAGTTTTTCAATATCATTAAAGTGATTGTAAGGTCTCAAGGTTTTTCACCTTATTGCACTCTATGCGTTAAGGTGAAAAAAACTTTTTGTTACAGCTGCACCCAGACCCTCCTTTTTCTTATCTGAGCTTGATCCGATCCAGCTATGTGCACAACCCCAGTGGTTTCAGCCGCTGTCTCTCTCCTCATTGACTATATTAATAGCAGTAGGAGCCATTTGCTCCCGCTGCTGTTAATCAAATTCATTGACATGCCGGGGGGGGGGGGGGGACGTGCGGAACGAGTCAATGGACAAAGCAGGGGGACTCGGGAGCAAGCCCGCACAGGTGCCCCCAGGGAAAGTGGCTTTCTGTGGGGGCACTGGTGAAGCTAGGCATGCCCGCTGGGGACCCCAGAGAAGGAGGACTGGGGCTACTCTGTTCAAACTCCTTAAACAGAGCAGGCAAGTATAACATGTTTGTTATTTTTATTTAAAAAAAAAAAAAAAAAAAAACTAACCTTTACAACCCCTTTACTAATGAGTTAAAGAAAAACTCTCACTTAATTTGTTTTCAGTGTTTTCTCCTCCAGGGGAAAAAGTACATGTAGTCTCATGTTCCTAATATCATTGTAAGCCTTGATACAAGGTTGGACAGGGTATTTCCCCCCTTCACAACATCCCCCCTGCCACTGCTTGTCTGGTGCAAGTGCTTGAGCAAGAGTTATCAAGCAGCTGTCTGCCTTTTAGCTAGGTTGTTGGACCGCTGTCAGAGAAGGGGGCAAGGCGATTTACCTTCGGTGCTTCCTCTAGGTATTGCTTAGTGCAGGAAAGCTGTGTCAGGAGCAGAAACTGGTTGTCTTGTAAAACATAAGTACCCTACAGAAATAAAAAATATAAATAAAAAAAGGGACATTATGTTCTCAATATTTTAAAAAGAAGCCTTCATAAAGTAAACAGATGTGAAAATTTACAAGGAACAACATTCAAATACAAAAAAAGTGCCTTAAAGTGTATGTATAGCTTTTTTGGATAGAGCAGGGAAGTGTAAGAACCCACGCTAAATGATTTTTGCTATCAGTGTCCCTTCTAGGTAGATTCACCCTCTCTTCTTTTCCTGGTGACTACTGTCCCTGAAACAAAAAGTGATGGAAAATCCAAATTGTATAAGATGTCCTCTAAATAGAAGGTGAAGGGAACTCTTCCAATGAGGACACCTAATTTTCACTTCCTGTTGTGTCTCTGAGACAGGTAATGAAGAAAAAAAATTTCCAACAGGACAAAGACAGCAAAACAAAAACTGATAAGGGCTTTACCCCTTCCTTACTCTATCTAAGACAAAAAAAACTGCTGGCTAAAGTTGTCAGCTGATGTCACATGTTGGGTTCATCCCAGATGCCTGGCTGACAGCTGGCTCAGACTCTCAGCAAGCCGCTGAGAGTGAGAGCCAGCTGCTCCTGTGCCCTACACAGCCCGGTGCTCTGGTGAGCGTTGGAGGGGCAGAGCAGAGAGCCGCTGACTGACCTGCTCCATGCTCATCAAAGATAGGGAACTGAACAATCAGTGGTCATGTGATTATTCAGTTCTCTGTGTTGGAGCCGGCGGGGGCCTCCTGCAGCATTGGATCGTTGCTGCATCCACATAGGTGAGTATGAATTTTTTTTGCTTATTTTAATCCCGCACTTCTCTTTTAACCGGGCTCACAAGGAATCCTCTTCTATTAGCATGGATGGCTGCTTCGGACTCCAGAATGCAGTGCCTCCCCTCCGCAATAGGGTGAAATCAGACTCAAGCCCCCTCTCAAGGAGTCCTTCCCGCCTATATAGATGGCTGGTCCAGGCTCCAAAGGAGGATGATTTGTCCACAGAAAGGAAATACTCACACAGTGTAATACATTTTTGTAAAGTCATTTTTTAAAACAACCATTATACTCACACAGTAACAAGTAAATAAAAGCAGGCATCAAGATATAAATCCAGTCCAGTCCCCCGTAAACTAAAAACACTGTGAACACAGGAATTAAAAGTCGGCTCACTCTCTGTGCACTGGGAACTCCTAGACTCTGGGTACTTCTACCCACACTGTAGCTCCGCCCTAATACATTTTGTTGCTATGGTGACTTCATCAAGATGAACCTTGATGTGCCCAAATATCTCATACCTGGTGATTTGTTCTCAGATTATCAATCTGTTTCTTGAAAATGATTGTCCAGAAATCCTTACAAATGAACTTCACAACATCCAGGTCATCCTTGAATGAAGGGCTTTCCTTTGTTAATCTAGAAGGATAAGAAAAAAACATGATAAAGAAAATGAAAATACATGTTAAGTTTTTCTTTTAGCCATTAAAGTCTCCATGGGCTTCCATGGTGTTATAGAAGACATCTAGATGCAAAAATGATAAAAAAAAAAAAAAAACACACACACTTCCAAAAAGTTATGAGCTGTCAGTGAATAATGCTGGGAATTGCAGTTATCCATCGGCTGGAATCTTTGATTCTCCTATTCGATTTTAGTGCATCACGCTTGTTAAATCTGAACTCCAAATAAACATGGAGTGTGCAAATAACCTGCTTCCCCCCACTGCTCACTGTGGTTTCTCCCACTGACTCGTTATGCCATCACAGGATGTATGAGCCTGCGGGAGGAACCACAGCCAACAGAGGGGAAAACAGGTATTCAACCCCTCAGGTGCAGAGGATGGTGAGCAGGAAAACAACTGCTTTTCAAGAAAACAGGGTGCCAGAAAGGTAATTATCTTCAGATATGTTTTGCATACAAGGGTTTCTGTGCTGACAGGGTCACTTTAAAGTAGTTCTGGGCCGAAGACTATTTGAAAACACAAAAGAATAAAAAAAGAAGACAAACCATAGATAAAATTGATACAAACCATTACAGTTTCCCTTTCATATCTTCCACCTGCCTTCCCCTAGAAAAAAAAATGTCAGTACAAAGAGGGAAAGATAAGATTTTACACTTGCCTTTCAATAAGTCCTTGGCCAACACGGAAACCCATACTTTCTAAGATCCTTATGTGTTTGCCTTGATCCTGTAAGCACAACATAGTTTAAAAAATAGCAACATTTTTTAACAATAGGAAATAATAATACACCAAATCCAAAAGGACAAGAATAAATACCATTAAAGCATTAGTCAATCTGTGCACAATTTGTCCAGTATCCACTCTCCAGGAAGAATTTATGGTTATAATGTCTCACTATAAACACTACAAAGCTGAGGTCATCAGTTTTATGACACAAATAAAATTAAAGTCCAACACAAGCCAAAACTTCTCTTTCGTTTTGGATGATGTTGGGAGCTTCTGAATAAGGTTGGTGCCCCTGTCCTTTCGTACCCTGCCTGATATCCATTACCTGGACAGAAATCAAGGGGAATATCAGTAAAACCAAGACAGAGATTCTTTACAAATCTATTGGGGTGATTTACCTTCACCAACTGTTCTGATAACCACTAAATAAATAAGAAATGGGGATATTTCCCCTCACGTCCTGTTCTGTCTGAGTGAGGAGAAATCAGCTCAATGGGGACACAGTGAACAATGAGACCAAAGGGCCCATTTACACTATTGTGTTGCGGCAATGCACGTTATGCACATTGGTGTGCTGTGGTGTCATTCATACTGAATGGCAACCCAACGCACCTGTACTGCACTGCAACCCACGGTAAAGCACTACCATGCATTGTCTACTGCTTTGCAAAATATAATAGCCGCACATTTTTCAGTGTATTCTCCTCAATTGGTAGCCCATTCAAATGAAGGGATGCCTTTAAATCCCCCCCCCCCTTTCCAATAAACTACATCAAGAGAATATACTATGTATTTCCTAAAACTAATAACCTTAGTAGTAGATACTAACCTCCTTCTGATGAAGTTTGTGCCTCATCTTGTGCAAGCGTCATATATATTACACTTATCTGTTAAAAAAAAAAATTCTTTCCCACCCAAGGTCTCACATAATTTTACCAAATCTCACAAGATCTTAGGGGTAAAAGGCTTTTTTTTTTTTTTTCACCAGATAGGTATAAATGAGGTACATGAAGTTATGCAACTTATCTCGTGCATGCAACTTACAACATTCCACTTATCTGTTAACAATTGGAAAAGCACCCCCTTCACAGATCTTGGTAGAGAAGAGCTTGGGTGTCCTCTGAACGCCCACTTTTTTGCATGCCAATGAACTGCAGAACTGGTCATTCTTCGTCCTGCAGCTCATGTGAGCTGTGGGGAGAAGAATGATCATCGCCCACAACTCTTTGGAGTCAAAAAAAAAAAAAAAAAGCAGGAATTCAGAGGTTAGCTAAGAGAGGAGTTTGGTGGATGCCCAGGCTCATCTCTACCCATGATGCTGGAAGGTACTCGTGAAGCACACTTGCCAGGATGTTGAGAGGTTCTGGCTATGACTAAGTGCCTCAGGGAAACCAGGCAGTGTGTGTGTGTGTGTGTGTGTGTGTGTGTGTGTGTGTGTGTGTGTGTGGGGGGGGGGGGGGGGGGGGGTACGTTTACAACCAAAGCTTTGAATTGTGATGCAATTTAAAGATGATTCTAGATCAATGGGTAGAGCTGCATGCTCCATTGATTTTTAAAAATGCAAAACTTCACCCAAAAGGGGTTCTGCTTTAAGACTTCCTCCCCCCTTCCTCTGATAATTTGGCATATCATTGGGGGGGGGGTTGGGGGTAGTGGGTACCCAGTTATAACAGGTACCCACTCTCACTTCCTTCCTTCCCCTCGGTCCTCTGGCACACGTCACAAGTCCCAGAAGACTGTAGGACCATTCACAAAGCACAGCGCGGCTCATGAATTCACAGTGGGCAGCCAGCTGTGAAGCTGAAAAGCAGCATAGCTGGCTGCCCACAGTTAGGATGCTGGTGCATGGACCCGAAGTAGATTGAAGACTCGGCTCAGGTGAGGACAGCCCTGGAACCCATGGGCAGGTAAGTGTTCTTTTATTAAAAGTCAGTAGCTATAGGATTTGTAGCTGCCGACTTTTATATTATTTATTTTTTATCCTCCGTGGACAATGGCTTTAAAGAAGAATTCTAGGCAGGGGTTGTTTTTACATAGTTACATTGGTTTAGCTGGGGCTAATGTAACTCTGTATCTAGCATACCTGGCCGATCCCCCTGAAAGCTGGAAATCACCGCTACTCCACCGACCTCCACTTGCTTGTGGGTCCTGTGCTGAGCAGCCAGCCTGATGCATTCTAAACACAGGAGGTTGGCTCCTTGGCACGGACGCCATTCAGAGAATGCTTTCGATCTTTTAAATTAATTCAAAGCATCCTCTAAATGAATGAGTTGGGAGAATGTGATGTCACCTCCCCGCCTCTCCAGTTCGTCCAATCAGAGACCGCTGTGCATTCTCTCAGACAATGCAAGGCATTAGTGCCAAGCGGGTGACCCCCTGTATTCAGAATGCATCAGGCTGGTCACTCAGCACAGGATCTGGAAGCAAATGGAAGTCGCTGGAGTAGTGGCTTCTAGTTCAGCAATTTCCAGCTTCTAGGGGGATTGGCCAGGTATTGTGCATATATAGTTACATTGATCCAAACTAGACCAATGTAACTATGTAAAAATATACCATGCCTGGAATTCATCTTTAAAGCTGGCCATACACACACAGCTTTTTTCAATCAGCCTACAGCCTGAATAAAAGAAAATCCAACAGATTTCTCCATCCATGCTAAACATTGTACATGGACGAATCTCCCGCTGCAGCTATTGTATTCTGACTGTCATGAATACTCGAACATCGCCTGCCTCTGATTGGATACATCTGCTGTTTGGCTGACGATTTTCCACCCGGCTCCTGCAATTTTTTAATTGAAAGATGTCAGGCAGGAGGATGCTGACAGGACCACCCATTGAGCAAATTCTGCCCGATCCATCCCTCTGCGTACGGCCAACTTGACACAATAAATCAGACAGCAAGGATGTGATTGGGACCCAACCAGAGTTTTCAACTCCTCCTATCTAAAAATTAAACACAAATTCTTGAACCTAGGTGTTTTCTTTATATAAAAATGTAAACATAGTAAGAAACAGACACATTTTATGACAGCAGTAGGCGATTTGAATTACATACACTGGTCAGCCATAACTTTATGACCACTGACAGTGGTAACTTTGACTGTGAATAACATTGCTTATCTTGTTACAATAGCATCTAAAACTCACTGGGATATATTAGGCAGCAAGTAAACATGTTGTCCTTGAAGTTGTGTGTTGAAAGCATAAAAAAATGGGTGTCGCAGTTTGCTGTGTATGGGGCTGAGTAGCCGTAGACCGGTCAGGGTACCCATACTGACCCATGTCCACAAGCAAAAGTGCCTACAATGGGCATCTGCGCATCAGAACTGGACCACAGAGCAATGGAAGGAGGCGGCCTGGTCCGATGAATGTTTTCTTTTAGATCATGTGAATAGCTGGATGTGTCATTTACTTGGGGAAGAGATGACACCAGGATGCAGTCTGGGAAGAAGACAAGCCGGTGGAGGCAATGTGATGCTTTGGGCAATATTCTCCTGGGAGACCTTGGCTCCTACCATTCATGTGGATGTTATTATGACATGTACCACCCACCTAAACATTGCCGGTGACCAAGTACAACCCTTCATGGAAACAATATTTCTTTATGGCAGTGGCCTCTTTCAGCAGGATAATGCTCCCTGCCACACTGCAAAAAGGTTTCAGGAATGGTTTGAGGAACACAACAACGAGTTTGAAGTGCTGACTTGAAATCTCCAGATCTCAATCCAATTGAGCATCTGTGGGACGTGCTGGACAAAATCAGTCTGATTCTTGGAGGCCTCGCCTCACAATTTACAGGACTTAAAGCGGCATTAAACCATAACTGCAAAATATTGCAGCTTACCAATCCTTCGATGTGGTGGCTGCATTCCTTTTCTTTTTTTAGGCTTTTCCCCTCTGTTTTCACCTGGTGATCCGTCCCGTAGCACATCTCCTGTATTAGAGTGCCCCCACTCTGGATGAAGAAGCACAGGAGCATCTTTGGACAGCAGCAGCATTGTCATTCTGGAGGAGGGGAATGTTAGATGTACTAGTAGATTTAGATACACTAGCAAACTGAAGTTAAACCCATAAAAAAAAAAAAAAAAAAGGTGTCGATAACAGCGCTGAATACGTATGTGATTTTGCAGCAAATTTTACTTGCTCATGGCTTGTTTTTCATAGATTATGTGACTCAAAAAAGGCATCAAAACCATAACACAGATGTGTTATTGATGAATTCTTGCTGCATTTTCAATGCATTTCAACTGAGAGGTGCCTTTTTGGTGCGGTTCTTTTAACTGACCAAAAATACAGCAAGCAAGATTTTTTAACACCACCACGAAAGCGCAGCGGACCATGTGAAGACATACATAGAATTTAAAGTGGAAGTCCATGCTAAAAGTAAAATCCCTGCATCTATATACACACACAATCTAACACTAACCCATCTAGCCCTGTAAAGAAGAAATGAGTATACATACCTTTTTTGAAGGTGATCCGACCCGATCTCCAGTAGCGAAAGCTCTGCAGAGGGCATGGCTGACAACGGCTGTGAAATGAATGGGAAGTGACTTCACCCATAGACTTATTATGGGGCTTCAGTTGTGGGATGTGTCCTTTGCACTCGTCCACACAGCGAAGCTGCAGCCAACAGCTCAGCGTGGGATCAGATCTTCCGCTGCTGGAGATCGGGTCGGATCACCTTCAGAAAAGGTATATATACCGATTTCTTCTTTACAGGGCTAGATGGGTTAGTGTTAGATGGTGGGTGTCTATAGATGTAATGATTTTAGTTTTAGCATCGACTTCCACTTTAAAGGGGTGCATTTTTCTTGAGCTTTTCTTGCGCTAAAGGTGCCAATAATGGCCAACAATAATATTCATATTCATTTAAATTGATGGTATTATTTTAAAAGTTGAATATAATTCACATATATTTTAAAAACTGTCATTTTTGATTTTGGTTTTCAACCAATTGCATCTTGCATTTTTGGTTTCAGCACCAAAATTTGCATTCGGTGCTCCTCCATTTTACATAAAAGCTGATCATTCCAAGCACCCCATGCCAGTGGTAAATGGGTTGTCATCCCTCTATCTGCTACATCTGCAGGACAGCTTGTTCTGTTGAAAAACAACAGACTTACTGGCTGGATCACCAGGTGAAAATAAAGGAAAGAAAGTCTAAAAAAGAAAATGAATGCAGCCACCACATCTAAGAAGCGGTAAGCTGCAATATAATAAATGTTTGTGTGCTGGTGACGGTTTGGTGCCAGACACAACAGCATACTTCCAGAGGTCTAGTGGTGTCCATGCAAGGACGGGTCAGCGCTGTTTTGGCGACAAGGCCGGGACCTACTCAATACTAGGTGGGTGATCATAATATTACGGCTGATCGGTGTATAATGACAGGAGCAATCAGATTGTTGTTGTATCGTACCTCTTCATCGTGTCCTGCACTTTTCTGTGCATGGGAGATCATCTCCATATGTAACAGTGCAAACAGGGTCTCATCCGCCATAGCCGGGCTCCTCGGAGGTCTCTACACCTGCTGTGCTGGGGGGAATCAGTCAGTAACTGGGCACATCATCCTCCTATAACATGCCACTGTAATCCTCCTTCACAGTCACATATGGCATACAGCTGTCCTAGGGCTGCACTAATACCCTCTTCTTACACCAGCCATCTATTCTACCAAAACACTGATCACAAATACAACTACTGGGCGACAGAGCTACAATAATTAAGAATTAACATAAATATCCGCTGTAAATTCTGCACTTCTCACGTCTTCCTGGTAATTGGGTTCCCCACTTCCGGCGCAGCCTTTCTGAAGCCTTGCCCCACTTCCGGCTCAGCCTTTCTGAAGCCTTGCCCCATTTCCGGCAAAAGCCTTTCTGAAGCTTTGCCCCACTTCCGGCGCTTCCCTCACTCATGTGATTCCCCGCTCCCGGCAATAATTGTTTCTGGCTTTTCCTAGCACTCTGGGACTGCTGTATGTCAATGAGAGAAACGATAACAGATATAATTGCTTTGCTTGTTGTGTCATCGCAGTGTTTCCTGTGTAGAGTGTAGATGTGCCCCACTTCCGGTCACTTGACACTTATTATCCAGAGAAGGGGAAGACTTAACTGAGAAGTTGTGTGTCGGTGTCACCTGCACTGGGAGGTGAGGAGTGTCTTGTGTGTGTCATTGTACAGTCTATTCTTCTCCCTGCCCTGTAGTCAGTGTATAAAGGAGGGGAATTTTTAAGATCAGGGCTATTCCATGGTGCAGGGTTTATGTACACATTGATAAATGTTTGTTTGAAGCAGTATTAAACCCAAAATCAAGCATTTATTATATTGCAGATTACCAATTCATAGATGTGATGGCTGCATTAGTTTTCTTTTTAGGCTTTCTTCTATTTGCATTTGGTGATCCAGTCAGTAAGTTTGTTGTTTTTGACAGCACAAGCTCTCCAGCAGAATGTATCAGTTTACATGGATGAGACAAACCACTTAACATTGGTAGCTGTGATTAAAACGATCAGCTCTTATTTATTCATGCCAAACTTTTATCCCAAAAGAAAAAAACTGTAGCCGTTTATCAGGGATGCAACGATACCCTTTTTTGTACGCGTACCGATAGTACTCGTCCATTCCAATTACTGATACCTACCACAACTGTTTTGTTTACACTTCAGCGGTCTGCAATGGTACAAAGCATTGAAAAGTTATTTACAAATTAAATACTTTTTTTTTTTTTTTTAATTTTGTGATTTTTGTATTTATTTTTTTTTATGTGAAACGTGTAAATATGTGTTAGAGGTGTAAAAATATTAACGAACAAAGCAAAAAAAAAAAAAAAAGTTTTAATTATTAATAGTTTATAAAATAGAAGTAAATAAAAAATCAGCAGGAAAATAATAATTAAGTGAAGGAGAATAAGGAGTTAAAGTATTTCTAAAGTCTAGCTTTTTTTTTTTTTTTTTAATTTAAAAATAACATACATGTTACACTTACCTGCTCTGTAAAATGGTTTTGCACAGAGCAGTCCAGATCCTCCTCTTCTCGGGTCCCTCTTCGGTGCTCCTGGCCCCTCCCTCCTGTTGAGTTCCCCCACAGCAAACAGATTGCTATGGTGGCACCTGAGCCGAACCATAGCGCCGTGTGTCCATTCAGACACGGAGCCGCGGCCCACCCCCCTCTCCTGATTGGATAACTGACTTTGATTGGCGAGAGCCAATGGCTCCGCTGCTGTGTCTCAGCCAATCACGAGGGCGAGGCCAAGGCACTAGTGCACATCACTGGACAGAGATGGGGCTCAGGTGAGTATTAGGGGAACAGAGGGAGGTTGCTGCACACAGAAGGCTTTTTATCTTAATGCATAGAATGTATTGAGATAAAACACCTTCTGCCCTTACAACCCCTTTAACTAAGGCTTGATTATAGTAAAATTAAGGGTTAATAAGGGGTTAAACAGAGGAACAGTTAAATAACAAAAAAAAAAAAAAAAATTTTTTTTCCTTGACAGGTTGCTTTACCCACTTAAGCCCCGGAAGGATTTGCCCCCTTAAAGGGGTTGTAAAGGTAAAAAATTTTTCACCTTAATGCATTCTATGCATTAAGGTGAAAAAACTTTTGACAGTACCGCCGCCCCCAGGCCCCCCGTTTTACTTACCTGACGCCTCGAATCTTCGCTGCTTGTCCTCGTCATCTTCATTGCAGCTCAGCCTGGTCGCTGATTGGCTGCAGTGGATGGATTGAAAGCAGCACAGCCATTGGCTCGCGCTGCTGTCAATCACATCCGATGACGCGGCGCGCCGGGGGGCGGGGCCGAGTGATACAGCGAGCGGCTATAGCCGCCGGCTGTATCACGGGAGCGCGCCCGCAAGCACTCACCACCATGCGAGGGAGCTCGCATTAAGGTGGTAAATGCTTGCGGGGAGGAGCTGAAACAGCCGCCGAGGGACCCCAGAAGACCAGGTTCGGGCCACTCTGTGCAAAACGAGCTGCACAGTGAGGGTAAGTATGACATGTTTGTTATTTTTAAAAAAAAAAAAAATTACCTTTACAACCCCTTTAATGACCAGGCCATTTTTTGCGATACGGCACTGCATCGCTTTAACTGACAATTGTGCGGTCAAGCAAAGTTGTACCCAAACAAAATATATGTCCTTTTTTTCCCCACAAATAGAGCTTTCTTTTGGTGGTATTTGATCACCTCTGTGGTTTTTATTTTTTGCGCTATAAACAAAAAAAGAGCGACAATTTTGAAAAAAAAAAAACCACAATATTTTATACTTTTTGCTATAATAAATATCCAAAAAATAAATGGGATAAAAAAACAAATTTCTTCCTCAATTTAGGCCGATATGTATTCTTCTACATATGTTTGGTAAAAAAAATCACAATAAGCGTAAATTGATTGGTTTGCGCAATAGTTATAGCGTTTAAAAATAGGGGATATATTTATGGAATTTTTATTTATTTTTTTTTTTACTAGTAATGGCGGCGTTCTGCGATTTTTTTTTTTTTTTTTTTTTTTTTTTTTTTTTTTTTTTTTTTTGGACTGCGACATTGCAGCGGACAGATTGGACACTTTTGAAACTTTTTTGGGACCAGTGACATTTATACAGTGATCAGAGCTAAAAATAGCCACTGATTACTGTATGAATATCACTGGCAGGGAAGAGGTTAACACTAGGGGGCGATCAAGGGGTTAAATGTGTACCCTCACTGTGTGTCCTGACTGTGGGGGGATAGGACTTACTGGGGGAGGAGAAATATTCGCTGTCTCCACTCCCATGACAGAACCGGGATTTGTGTGTTTACACACACAAATCCCCGTTCTGGCTCTGTAAGGGGCGATTGCGGGAGCCCGGCGGACATCGAGCCCGCGGGCCACGCACATCGGCTCCGGGGACACGCTGCGCTCGCACCTGCCATATTGATTGACAGAGCCGACGTACAATGACGGTGATTTGCGCAGCCGTGCCGACCTGCCGCAGTACAACTGCGGTGGCTGGTCGGCAAGTAGTTAAACTGACTTCATCTGCAAATCGACGTTCATCCCTTTGATCTGTAAATGAATAAACAGAAATATACAAATAGAAACAATGCTTCTTATTATCTTTCTGTTTCAGCAAGTGAGCAATGTTGTTGATAAACATTGCCTAGCTGTTTTTTTTTTTTGTTTTTTTTTTCAACAGCTCCAATTGCCAGGACTTAAAGTGGTTGTAAACCCTCTGGGACCACTTTAACCTACAGGTAAGCCTAGATTAAGGCTTACCTGTAGGTGCAAGAAATATCTCCTACACAGTTAAGGAGATATTTTACAAAAACCGGGCACCGCTGTCTACGGCGCATGTGCGCTTTGGACAACGGCGCAGGCGCACTGAGCATGCCGTTAGTGAAGGTGAACATGCCGTCACTCACGGGACCCGCGCGCAGACCACTACCTCACAGAACTGTCGCTTGGTTGTGCCACACAGAATTAAACTTCAACAAATGGCCACATGCAGCAGGTTGTTGGATTCCAGGAGAAAAGAAACTATTTGGGGAGTTGAATGTTGCTCTTTTTATAGCAGCACCAAGGGGACTGGTGTTCCTTAATCAAACTTTGACTTTAGGATACCACTCGCTATCTGTGTTTTTCGTTTTTTTTATACTTGCTTGTTATTTGCACCCTTTAGAGGAGATACTGTATGTGCCTAAAATATATGTATACATATTATAATAATTTTTTTTTTTTTTTTTACATGACATTTCTTTATTTTTTACTCTGGCCATTTCAGTACATCAAGATGTCTTTTCCAGAATTCCAAACCGTTGTTAAAGGTGAAGCTTCTGAAACTGATGATGAAGAAGAGATGTATGTGACATCTGTCCCAGTGAGTACCCTATCTGCTGCTTGCGGTGTAAAAATCCAAGGAGAAGCTTCGGAGACAGATGATGAAGAAGACAGTATTAAGGATAGAAATGACATACATTCCAAGAGGCTGGAAAAGGAGCTACCTCAACTGGTGGTCATCAGAAATGAGGGAGAGAGCTTTCCTGTTACTTTGGAGGAAAAACCACTTGTGAATATACAGCAGCCAGGCCGTTACAGCACTTTATTACAGCAGAAACTTCTTGAAAGTAATGCACGGCTGTATCATGATGTAAATAACACAATACGACAGGTCTATCATACAACTACCAGTGAGATCCGGACTTTGACCAGCCAGCTAAATAACTCACAAAATGGGATCATTAATGCATCTCACAACATTCGGCTTGCCCTTGAAGACTTGAAAGGGGTGTCTGATAAGATTGACATCATAACCAGCTGTAACCTACTACCTGATATCAGGATCTGACTGTGTAACCCAGCTGTACCTGATTGTTCCTTTATTGTAATGTTTCCAAGAAAACATGAACCTGTTTAAAGCAAAGTAACAGGTCCACTTAGAAACCCACTTAACTGCTCCTGCTTGTACGCACCTTCTCACATTCTCTCCCCTGTTGCTCCTTGCTCATCAGAACATAGTGAACTAGCCAATACCTTGGGGTTTAAATGCCTTGGGTTTAAGGGAGCGTGTCCTGTTCCTCTCATGATGCACTGCCAGCCAAAGTTGCCAAGCTCCCTGCCCGACAGCTGTCATTTGGGGGAAAGGGGGGACAAATATTGCTGTGTAATCTACAAACAGACCAACTTAGATTTTACACCTGGCTTTGGTGGTTCAGGGGGCAGCATCGCAGCAGATGAAAAGGAAGTATAAACAGAGAGGTAGTGAGCTTTCAAAAGGCAAAGTACAGATTGACCTAAATAGACCAGTGAGCCTAAAGCATGTAGGCTAGGTTCCAGGTTCTAGCTTTGCTTGTAACTTGTATTGTTTGCTTTGTACATGGTTTCTCATAAACCAATGGTTACCAGTTACATAATTTAAAAAAATGACATTTGCAAGTGTTTATTCTCAGACAATAGTGCTAGCTCTTATTAAAGGCACTTTGATAAATTAGGTGCATTGCAAACCATAGCTTTGATTTTTCTCACAATATCTACTTGTGGTTACTACTAATGTGTTCTATATTTTAAAGTAAACAAATATTTAACTCACATGGTGCTGATATGACCAGAGCACATAGCTCAAGCTAATCCCGTGATGCCCAATACATCTAGACTGTAAATACTGCACTATTTTTATTGCACAATCCAGAGGACACGAGCACTAATCTAATTCCACATGCTTGACCAAGAAGTTAAGCTTGTATGGCAGTTTTGCTAGAAAGAAGAGAAAGGTGGCTGATGGGTAGTTTGGTGGGCTACTTATGCAGTAATTGTAGCTGTTGTGAGACAAGGGCCAGGTTATGCTCACTTTTACTCCTTTAATAAAAAATAAAACAAGAGTAGAACATTAGGCAAATCTTTTTCATTTTGGATAGAGTAAGTATTTTTTTGCCATCTGTGCCCCATTGGGGGGGTTTACCTTCACTTTCTGTCCCATAGCTAAAACAGGAAGTGAGAGGAAAGTCCTGCAAAATAAGGGAATTCCTTGGGAACCCCCAGGTCACCAGAACTAGTGTCCCCATTGGAAGATTTTCCCTATATTGCTTTTCTGGGGACAACCCAAAGTTTGGAATTTTCTTTTACTTTAACTTTTAATGCTAATGGTAAACAGAACCAATAGAATGGGTGAATGTTCCTAACGGGGGCACAGAGAACAATAAAAACTGACACGTTTTGCCTTTGGCTATACTTTAATAGTTGCTTAAAATCATATGAGGAGGTTGGGTGAGTGATAGAAGCTTTCTTAAACGTCAGTAAAATTGATCAAGACAACCTGAAGCTGTCTGGGTTTTATCATCCAGCTTCTTCACAGATCCTTCCTCCAGCGGAGTCTTCCTCCTGGTTTTTGATCTTTGTTTAGGTTCCCCCTTGACCAGGCAGGACAGTTTCTGACAATCACTTCTAGCTCCATTTCAGACCTCAGCACAAAGCACACATTAGGTCTCATACAGGCCTAACAGGTCAGACTGCAGACAGCTCACCTGCCCAGGATGAAGCTTGGTGGAAGAGAGAGCGTCACAATGTCAGCCCCCTAATATTTATGTCATTCCTCAGCATGCACAACTGGCAATAAACCTCCTGGTTGTTGGCCACTTTAGACCGCTCTCAGCTGAAGTCACTGGAATCAGTCCAGGCAGCGCTTCATCCCGATTTAGAAAGTCTGGATTTGCCAGCTGCCTGGACTGATGGCAGTCTCAGCCTCTAAGCAAACCGCTGAGATGGCCGCTCTGTCCCTCCCCAGCTCATCGCTCCACTGAGCATGCAGGAGAGATGCTCACTGACAGCAGCTCTCCGCTAGGGAAGGTGAGAGAACCGAGCCATCAGCGATGTTCGGTGGCTCGGTTCTCAGTGAAGAGGCAGCGGGGGACAGATACAGCATCCCTCTGATGCTGCATCCACCTAGGTAAATATTAATCTGCAAAAAAACAACCCATACTTCTCTTTTAAAGTCAGCTTGGGCCATTTACCACACAGCAAAGTAAATTTAGATTCTAACGACACTCACGTGCACAAGGTCCTTGCAATACTGCTTTCCAGATCCACTCTCTGGATTCTACCTTTCACCATCATACCAAGAGTGCATGATCTGCCTGCTACAGTTCACTCCACTGACATTCCTGAGACTCCAGTCTGTTGCCTAAGTCGATGTCCATGTGAACCAACTACCAACTATCCAGAGCTCTGGCATCTTTGCTACTTTGTGCCTTGCACACCTGCCCCTGTATTTGTGCATGTTCATACCAGATCCACAAGGGAAGCATCATTATAAAATCTCCAATTGAATCCCAGTGCTAGTTCCATTGCATCTGCAACTCCAGCCCTGAGGAGAGGGGAGGTAATTTCCCCAAAAAATGTTGATTTCTCTTGCTTAATAAAGTTTTGGATTTAACTTTTTAACTGTTATGAACTTTTGTATTGGTCGCTCCTCAGCACTCACCCTAAAGCTGGATATCCACTGTACATATTCTTTTAAGACCATCAGGGAGGCAACAGCCCAAGACCAGAACAAAGCCTAGTCTACACTTCTTTACTATCTGTCAGCCACTTCAAAAGGTCTGACTCTAGGTAACATACCAATATTACACCAGTGCTACCACACACACACACCAATTATTCTAGCTCCTGCCACTAAGAGTTACAGTACAATCCTGGCATCAACAGAGGTGGAGCAACAGTGCAGGAGCATTGATTAGATAAGTAATCACTGAACACCAATGCCTATTCTTGTTTCCACTGACACCAACAACAATTTTGGGTGTATTTTTCTCCCGCTAACACCAATGATTTTAACTGTATTTTTTCTTATCATACATCACGGGACAGAGAGCCATAGTAGTTACCGTTGTGGGTTATAGGCCACCTTCAGGTGATGGACACTGGCACGCCCTAAATTAAAAAGTGCACTCCCTATATATCCCCTCCCACTGGTGGGAGTACCTCAGTTTTTTCACCCGTGTCTAAGGTGTTGGTCATGAGTAAAGATGTGCAGTGCTGAGCTCCACTAGAGCAATCCTTGCTGGGGCTAGCCATGCAGCGGGATCCATTCAAAGTGTCTTTTTTGCCGAATTGAATGGTACCCAGGCCTCGTATCCGAAGAAACGAGGTCTTGCCTGTATCGCTTCTCTTTTAGAGAGCTGGACCCCGGGATCCAGTACTTTTTGGTATTAAGGCCATAAAGTTTTACTGGCAGTGGTGCTATTACAGGTCCAGGATTGTGGGTTTCCTCAAGGATCCCCAGCTCCTGAAGGTTTAACGGAACCCACCGTGAAGGGTGAAGATTGGGTCTGTTGGTTTACCACAGAAAACCCTGTGGCGGGAAAGGTAAGTGGAGTTTTTCTAAGAAATTTTCAAAATGTTCTTATGAATGTCTCTTTTAATTAGTAAATCTTGTCATGCCTATGTGTCACCACTGGGGGCTGTATAGAGCACTTACGTCATATGCTTCTCAGAGAGCCCATGATGTGTCCAGGAAACAGCAGTTTTCTCTTCCTCCGGCCGGCAGCAGACCTCCGGTAAGTCTGGGGGGTTTTGCCTCCCCACCAGACGCCCCCCTGTGCTGTTTTTTCTTCAGGGAAGGAGCGCTTCAAAAAAAAAAAAAAAAAAAAAGAAACGCGAACGGCATGCCACTCGGCGGCCTTCGGGCCCCCTTCCGCCATTTTTTCTCTGTTGATCCCAGAGGATCGGAGCCCGCGCTCGTGTGGGAAAAAGCTTTCTTTTGAAAGGAGAGAGGAAGGGCCGTAGCGAAGATGGGGGGGAGGGGCTTAGCGCTGCGTTGGCGTCCTCCAACGCCCAGCGCGGGGAATGTGTGTATTAAAGGCTGCGGAGGGACACAAAAGCGAAGGTATGTATGAGGTTTGGTGACACAGGCATTCCTTTGACACATTTACTACTGCATCAGGCTGAGCGTAATAGCAGCAGCGGAACTGGACTATTGCTCAAGCAGTGCATGCATTCCTTCTGGTAGGACCTTAGCTTTGTGCATCGGGCTACGGTCGGAAGGGAGGTTAAAATAACCTCAAAAAGGGCTCTAGAAAGACTATAGTCACTAGGGAGCCTAGACCCATCTCAGAAAAGATGGCATCCTCCCCTGAGAGTAATATGGCTGGTCAGAATGAGCCATCAGGGAGCGCAAGTGTTGCAGCTGCTTTTAGCATTGCAGCCCCTGTATATATGACTAAGGAGGTTTTTTCTCCAACCATTCTAAGTTTGGAGCAAAAAATTGATGCTTTAATCGCATCCCAGAGTGGGAATAAGCACAACAGGTCCCCGTCCATTGCTCAGGACCCTCATGCTGAGGAACAAGGGGCGAGAGATGACAAATTTCTCTCAAGGGACCAGGAAGAGGCTGATGTCCGAAAAACCTAATAAGAAAGGATCAGGTTCGCAGGAAAGTTTGTTGGTACAGTCTCTCACTGAATTGGTCCGCTCAACATTTTTACTGCCAATGAGCGCAGTCAATCGATGAGCCCACCTCTGGTTTGGGTTCACTAAAGCCTCCTCAATCTGTTCACGTTTTTCCTATCCATTCATGGCTAAAAAAGCTTATGTATTCTGAGTGCGAGCACCCAGATAAACAGTTTTTTTCCTCAAAAAAAGTTTTCAATACTTTATCCTATGGAGGAAGAGTTCTATAAGAAATGGGGATTTCCAGCAGTTGACGCTGCTATATCCTCTTTACCTGACTTGTCCAGTAGACAATGCTCATATGCTAAAGATCCAACAGATAAGAAGTTGGAATTCCTTTTTAAAAGCTATATTTCGCTCGCAGGTTCAGCCTGCGCTGGCAGCGATCAGAGTATCTCAGTCTTTAAAGGGCCAGTTTATGGAGTTACTCAAGATTATTCCTGATCAGCAGGCCCAAGATTTGGCCGGGATATCAGAAGCATTGTGTTTTACAGTAGACGCTATGAAAGATTCTATTCTGCAGGCCTCACAGCTCATGCTAGGGCTGGTACATGTGCGTAGAATCCCATGGTTGAAAAATTGGTCAGCCAAAGCGCCATGCAAAAGCTCTTGGCCAGTTTCCCATTTCATGGAGAACGGTTATTTGGAGACGATCTGGATAGGTATATCCAAAGAATTTCTAATGGAAAAAGTTCCCTTTTACAGGTTAAAAAGAAGTTTAAGCATTTTTTCTTTTAAAACATGCTTCTTCTCCGGTGCCAGGGGCATTAGCCTCCAGGCAGTTATGATGGCCTCCACCGTCAGGTTCATGAGGTAAACCTCAGGGTCAGTCCCAGGGCCAAAAGAGGACCTAGGGGAGGAAACCCACAAAACAAAAGACTAAAGCCTCTTTATGAAGGGGCACCCCTGCTTGCTCAAGTGGGGGGGAGGCTTCTACAGTTTTCAAGGGTCTGGCAGGAACAATGTCAAGACCGATGGGTGGCTTCCTCAATTTCTCCAGGTTACAAGCTAGAGTTCCGAGTGTTCCCGTCTCCTCATTTTCTCAGATCAAACGTTCCCAGAGATCCAGTGAAAAATGAAGTCTGTCTTTCTAGCTTTGGATCATCTCTTGTCTCAAAGAGTGATATTGGTGGTCCCCTTGGAATAGCAATGATTAGGGTTTTTATTCAAACCTTTTCACGGTTCCAAAACCAAACGGGGATGTCAGACCCATTTTAGGTCTCAAAGATCTAAAATGTTTTTTGAATATCCTATCTTTTCGCATGGAGTCAATGCGATCAGTAGTCTCCACCGTACAAGGGGGATAACTTCTGGCGTCAATCGACATCAAGGATGCTTTTCTCCATGTGCTTATTTTCACCGCTCACCAGAAATTTCTACACTTCGAGGTAGAAAATCTTCATTCAAGTTTGTAGCTCTAACTTCGGTCTAGCTACTGCATCTCGAGTGTTTACAAAGGTCCTGGCTCCTCCTTTAGCCAGGTTAGGGGCTCAAGATATAACGATACTAGCCTACTTAGACAATCTACTCTTGATAGATCAATCGGTAGCCTGCTTAAACCCAAAGTTTGGTCACCACAGTCAGCTACCTGGAATACCTAGGTTGGATTCTCAACCTAGAAAAATTCTCCTTAAAACCATCAAGGAGATTGCAGTACTTGGGGCTGATCATAGATACAGCTCAGAAGAGGGTGTTTTTGCCCCAGAAAAGGATCAGTTCCATAAGGGAACGGATTGAGTTGATCAAAACAAAGAAGAATCCTATTCAACTATGCATGAAATTGTTGGGAAAGATGGTGGCTTCTTTCAAGGTCGTTCCTTATGCGCAGTTTCATTCAAGACTGCTGCAAAACCGTATCCTGTCAACTTGGAACAAGAAGGTCCAAGCTCTGGAATTCCCAATGCGTTTATCCCCCAAGGTGCGTCAGAGCCTCAATTGGTGGTTAATATCCAAGAATCTTCAAAAAAAGGAAAATCCTTTCTACCAGTTACCTGGAAGGTGGTAACAATAGATGCCAGCCTGGGGAGCAGTCCTGGAAGAAGCGTCCGTCCAAGGGAAATGGTCCAAATCAGAGATGACCTTGCCCATCAACATTCTAGAGATTTGGGCAGTAAGCCTGGTCCTGGAGGCCTGGACGCTCAGACTATGGAATTGTCTTGTCAGGATCCAATCTGACAATGCCACAGCTGTGGCCCATATCAATCACCAAGGGGGTACGAGAAGTCGTGCAGCCCAGAGAGAGGTGAATAATATTCTATCTTGGGAAAACAACATTCCTTGCCTATCAGCAATTTTCATTCCAGGAAGAGAGAATTGGCAGGCGGACCACTTGAGTCGCCAACAATTGTTCCCTGGAGAATGGTCCCTTCACCTCGACATCTTTCTGTCAATATGCTAAAAATGGGGAGTTCCGGACGTGGATCTGTTTGCGTCCAGGTTCAACAATAAGATCGACAACTTTGTGTCAAGGACAAGGGATCCGATGGCATAAGGAACAGATACCTTGGTTTTTTTCCATGGGATCAGTTTTTCACTGATCTATGCGTTCCCTCCTGTTCTGCTGCTTCCGCACCTTCTCGCAGGATCAAGCAAGAAGGGAAGAAGGTGATTCTTGTGGCCCCAGTGTGGCCCAGGAGATCTTGGTTAGCTGAGATCGTAAAAATGGCGGTAGGGGGCCCTTGGGCCCTACCGCTATGGCCAGACCTTCTCTCGCAAGGTCCGGCATTCCATCCTACCTTACAAACACTAAATTTAGCGGTTTTGCTATTGAGACCCACATTCTAAAAAGATTGTGGGCTGTTAGCTTCAGTAGTTTCTACTTGGTTAATGCTAGGAAGCCGGCCTCCAGAGTCATATACTATAGAGTCTGGAAGGCATATGTCTCCTGGTGTAAATCCAGGGGTTGGCACCCCAGGAAATATGTCATAGGTAGGATCCTTGAATTCCTACAGATAGGATTAGAAATGAGTACTATCAAGGCCAGATGTCAGCTTTATCTGTGTTTTTTTTTTTCAACAACCACTTGCTTCACACTCTCTGGTTCATAACTTTATTCAGCGGTAATGCAGATTAATCCTCCAGTCAGGTCACCCCTGAACCCTTGGGACTTAAATTTAGTCCTGTCTGCTTTACAGAAGCAACCTCTTGAGCCAATACGAGATATTCCCTTGGTCCTCTTGACGAGGAAAAATAATTTTCTTGGTTGCCATATCTTCTGCAGGAAGAGTATCAGAGTTGGCTGCTCTTTCTTGTAACGAGCCATATTGGTTTATTCATAAGGATGAGGTTGTATTGCGGCCTCATCCTGAAACCCTACCGAAGGTAGTATCGTTTTTTCATTTAAACCAGGATATTGTTCTATCTTAATTTTTTTCCCAGAAACTCGTTCTGTGGAAGAAAGATTACTACATTCTCTTGATGTGGTGAGAGCGGTCAAAGTCTATTGAAAATGTCCGCTCAGATTCATAAAACAGATGTTTTGTTTGTGTTGCCAGGCGGTCCTAAAAAAGGACAGGCAGGGGCGTGGCCAAGATGGCGACCAGATAGGACGTGTGTGAAGGGAGCTCCGTCCTATGCCGATACCTTATCCGTTCTTAGGGGACATATCCTCACCCTGACGTTACCGAGCGGTGGAGGAAACAAGCGGGTATGAGAAGGGGAGGCTCCGGTTCCCAGAGGAAGAGGCAACAGGCTACTGGGACCTCGCTCACATCCAGCGGTGCATGCGGGACGGCCTACACCAACATGGCGTCCCAGACGGAGCAAACCGAGTCGCCCCAGCTGGGAACTGATCAGTTCCAGGCGCTTATGCAAGCCATCACGGGCTGCCAAGCAACTCTGACCAACAAAATCGAGCAGATGCAGCTTGAAATGGGCCTTATCAGGCGGGACATGGACAAACACCGGGACCGATTAACGGAGGCGGAGCGGAGAGTGGGGGAGACGGAGGACACGCTCAGGGAACATTCCACCTCCCTACGCACGCTACAGGTTAAAATGAAGGCGATCGAATCCCGAGCAGAAGATCAGGAGAATAGGAATCGGCGGAACAATTTACGCACGGTTGGTCTCCCGGAGGGGGCTGAAGGGAGAGACCCCGAAAACTATGCAGAACAACTGCTACGTACGCTTCTCCCGCAGGCGCCATTCTCCCCCCACTTTGCAGTTGAGCGGGTTCATAGGATGCCATCCGCTCCGGGCCCCCCTGGCGCTCCGCCACGTACTTTTATTTTTTGTCTATTGAACTTTAGAGACCGGGATCTGGTTCTCAGAGAGGCCAGGAAGATTGGAGAACTGCGCTATGAGAACGTGAAGATCATGCTGTTTCCGGACTTCTCCATCGAAACACAACGACAACGAAGGTCGTTCGACCAGGTCAAGGCCCAATTAAGGAGCAAAGGTCTCAAATACAGCATGATGTTTCCAGCACGCCTTAGAGTGATCGACGGCGAGACCACCAAGTTTTTTGTTTCCCCGGAGGAGGCTTCCAGATGGGTTGAATCCCTGCCTAGGCATCATTAAGATGCCCGCCGCTTTGTTCCTCATTCCCCCCTGTTTTTTGATTGTTTGTTTATTTTCTTCTTTTGATCTCTTTGGAGGCTTCTGGTGAGGTGCGCGGCTGCCGGTGAGGTGCATGGCTATCTACAGATTTAATATGTGGGCTGGTTTTCACACAGGCTTTCCCGGAGGACTCCCCTGTTGGGCAGTTTGTTTGCTACGAGGACGGGAGGGGTGAGGGGAAGCAGCATCCTCGGTCTGAGGACACATGAGCTCATATTTCCATGACACCCAGAGGCTCTCCTTTCAGGAAGGAAAAGCCGACTACCCTTAGATGCTCATAGTGTCTACTACTGCAGGAATCCTCGCCTTTCCTCCTCCCGGCTGTGTACTTCTACTCTGAATGACATAATTTTCCTGACGATCATAGAGAGGGACTTAAAGAAGCCTTTCTACCTTATTCTGGAGAACTCGTATCTTGAACTAGCTTTGGGGAAGACAAGCCCCCCATCCTCAGCCGACACTCTATTACTGGCCCTACCGATACTTATGGGGGATCTCGAGGGTTATAACTCCATATTAATGTATAAAGTAATTTGGAAAGTACCCTTGGCTTGCTTTGGATGGGATGGGGGGGGGGATCATTGTGCTTAGCCGGGTTGAGTCAGGAATAGTAACTCTCTCTCCACAGTTGGGAGGTTAGGCATGATTTATACATTTCCTAGCCGGTGCCATTGGTCGGATAGGGATGTATTGAAGGGAGGATACAGATGCCTGGGTTAGGCTTTGCTCCGTGCCTCTTTCTCCCCCTGCAACAGGGGAAGCAGGATGTATCTCCAGGCAGACGTTTGCCCTTAGCGAGTCTGAGAGAAACGAAGATGATTTTGGCATAGGGGTGGAGATGTGGCCATTCACATGATCCCAGGTAACTGTGTATGATGTCTACAAAAAGTTTTTAAGTTTGTGCCCCTAGGTAATTCTAGGTGAACTGTCGCCGGGGGTCTCCTGGACGGTTAATTCTGTTGGGGCCCCCTTGGCGACAGTGGTCTTCATGACCGGTTGTGGGCGGGGCTCCCTAGCCCCGGCTGGGGCTCTAGGTCCTTGGTGCGCTTAGTAATAAGCGCCACCCCCCAAGGGAGATTTCTCCTATCTGAAATGTTTATTGGGTTAGGTTCGGGTATAAGTACACCCCATGAGTTACAAATGGAGGTGTGGGGTGGGTTGGGGGGGGAGTTTGATTTGTTTCAGTTTTTTATGTTTTTCACTTTAATTGCCTATTTTTATGCCTTACTGTCTATGAGATTGTTTTACTATACCCGCCATGACGTCTTTCAGTGCTCGCTGATGTCTCTGTTGGACCCTAACTATGTGGGATACTCTCTCTTCCGGATCCCTTCGATAATCCACTACATTATAATATATGATGGCTCCTATTAAAATTCTGTCCTGGAATGTCAGGGGCCTAAATCACAAAATTAAGCGATCCCTGGTCTTTGACTATCTTAAAAAATATTCCCCTCAAATCTGCATCCTTCAAGAGACACATCTGGTGGGTGGTAGGGTGATGGGACTGAAGAGACCTTGGGTAAGCCGACACTACCATGCCACTTACTCCAGCTACTCTAGAGGAGTTAGTGTCCTGGTACACAAAAATCTTAGTTTTGAATTGATGGATGTGGTTACGGATCCGGAGGGGAGATATGTCTTGATACATGCTAACATTGATACAGTAGACATGGTGGTGGTGGGAGTGTATTTGCCACCCCCGGCTAATATTTCTGTGGTGCAGAAACTGATAGGGTTGATTGCCCAATTTCAGACTGACAATGTGGTCATAGCGGGAGATTTTAATATACCGCCAAACCCCTATATGGATAAATTATCTCCCGATCCCGCTAGGGACTCCGCGTTGTCTAAATGGGCTGATGTGTACGGGTTGGTAGATATATGGCGATGGAAGAATCCATCAGAACGAGCTTACACCTGCCACTCTTCCTCATATAATACCTTGTCCCGTATTGATGTAGCTTATGTTAGTGGTGTAATGCTCCCCAGGATCATTCCCCCCTACTCTGCACAATACAAACTCACACTCCCCAAGCAGACAGACTTTGGCGACTCTCTAGATTCTGGATTGAACATCCGACCATAGAAATAGAGGTGGCCAAAGAGATAAAAGGTTTTTGGTTGACTAATGCCGCTTCCTCAGGGATGGCGATGGTCTGGGATTCATTTAAAGCCTATATACGAGGGTGCTATCTATCATCTATTACACGAGAAAGGAACAATGATAAAATTACACTAGAGGAGGCGGAGGCCAGAGCACAGGATCTGGAGTCTAGGTTCGCCATGACTTCTAATCCTATCGCGGCTCAAAATATGAAGGTAGCATATCGAGAGGTAATGTTGCTTAGAGTAAATAAGGTTCATAAACGTCAGCTTACCCAAACACAAAAGATATTCGAGCATGGTGACAAGCCAGGTAGATTACTGGCTTGGATCTCCAAGGAGCAGTCTCCAATCTCTACCATTGCGAGTTTGCGAAGGGAGGATGGGACTAAAGTGGCGGACCCGTTGAGCATCAATCGATGCTTTAAAGAATTCTATGAGGCCCTGTACTCTACTAGGGTAAATTACTCCCCAGATGAGCTGCACAATTTTCTAGAGGGGGTGACCCTCCCGACTCTCTCTGCTGAGGCGAGGGAAAATCTAGACGCCCCGATCACGATCCCGGAGGTGCGAGCGGCATTGAAATCTATGCAGACAGGGAAGACTCCAGGGGAGGATGGGATCCCCCCTGAATTCTATAAACAGTACCTAGATGACCTGACTATTAAAATGCATGACATGTTTACAAAATCACTGCAGGACAAAGACCTCCCACCATCCATGTCCCAGGCCATCATAGTTGTAATACCCAAACCGGGGGAAGGACCCACAGTTGTGCTCTTCCTACCGGCCCATCTCCCTGCTCAACTCTGATGCCAAAGTACTCACCAAAATTCTTGCCAGGCGTCTAAATGAAATTATACTTACCTTGATCCATGAAGATCAATCGGGATTCGTGCCTGGCAAGGGAACAGATATCAACCTGCGAAGGCTTTATGCAGTCCTGGCCTCAGGAGATGGGGGAGGGGCTGAGGAAATGGTGGCCTCTCTGGACGCGGAGAAGGCCTTTGATTTAGTAGAGTGGGGCTATCTCTGGGAGGTCCTCAACAAATTCGGATTTGGGCCATCCTTCATCTCCTGGGTCAGGTTGATATATAGGGCGCCGAGGGCCAGGGTGCGTACCGGAACAGTCTTGTCCTCGCCCTTTGTTTTGGGCAGAGGAACGCGACAGGGGTGCCCCCTGTCCCCGGGACTTTTTGCTCTAGCAATTGAACCTATGGCGGCACTTCTGCGGGCATCAACACAAACTAAAGGGATTGACAGAGGATCACTGCAAGAAAAGGTGTCCCTGTACGCAGATGACACCCTACTGTATCTGAAGGATGATGGGTGCTCGCTACAGTCGTCTCTGTCAATTATAGACAACTTTGGGTGTTTCTCAGGAATCAGAGTAAACTGGGGGAAGTCAGTGATATTTCCCCTACATTCTGGGACAGGGGGCCTGCAGATGGATGGACAGCTGCGGAGGGTTTCTCAGTTTCGATACCTGGGAGTTGAGATACATCGGGACTTAAGGCAGTTTATCCCTCTCAATCTCAACCCGGTGGTTCAGCAGATATCCCAGAGCTGTGCCAGATGGAGGTCACTCCCCCTGACACCGGTCGGAAGAGTTAACTTAATTAAAATGTCAATTCTTCCTAAGCTCACGTACCTTTTCCGCCAAGCCCCTGTACCAATACCACATAGCTTTTTTAAGAGGTTGGATAGCATTGTGATATCCTTTGTCTGGAATGGGAGAGCTCCCAGGGTGGCCAAAGTAAAGCTGCAGATGCCCACGCCGCTTGGCGGCCTGGCACTGCCGTCCCTGTTGAAATACTACTGGGCGGCGGTCCTGGTGACGGTCAAGTGGTGGCTGTCGGAGGAGCCAGCTAACCCTGCCTCTTCATTGGAGGCGGCGTTGCTGGGTTCATATGCGGAGCTTAGAAACCTGATTCATAGGGGCCCTAGATCTAACTCTCGGGTCACCCTTCCTATGATTGCGACCCTGAAGGTGTGGGACTCAGTGGCCAGACAGGTGGGTGGTTCTGGGAGGTGGTCCCCTGAGACCCCACTGTGGGGGAATCCTCGATTACCACATTTTCGCTCCATACCTGATCCTATTGCCTGGGCCAGATATGGAATAACAAAACTGAGCGACATAACGCTTCAGGGGCAGCTGATTGCATTTGATGCACTAAAACACGACCGTGATATCCCGAACCATATGTTTTTCAGGTACATCCAATTAAGACATGCTTTTAGATCCCAATTCCCCTCCTCGATCTCACTCGAGATGTCGCCGGTGGAGAAATTGCTTAGATCCCCTGATCAAACTAAAACGATGTCTACCTTATACAGTCTGTTTATTACGTTGGATACCTCTGGTGTCTCCCGGCTCTTTGCTTTATGGCAGAGGGATATCCCGGAGCTAACAGATGATGATTGGGAGGAGGGTGTCCAACAATATCTGCCCCTTGTGATCTCGGCCAGAGACAGATATATTCAGCTGAAGTTCCTCCACCGAGCATATTATTCCCCGGTTCGCCTGGCAAGAATTTACTCTGACCGCACGGCTACATGCCCCAGATGTAACTATCATGAAGCCGACTTCTTTCATATAACCTGGTCTTGTCCTGCAGTGACGGAATTCTGGAAAGAAATCCTAGCTGAAATCAATAACATTGGGAAATTATCAGTCCCGTACGGCCCGATTCCTCTTCTTCTGGGCATAAGTAACTTCCTTGACTTAACATGGGGTAAAAAGCTGTTCCTCTTCTACACCACGTTTTATGCTAGGAATGCTATTTTGCTGAAGTGGAACCAAAACTCACCACCTACTAAACAGCTATGGCAATCACTGATAAACACAGCACTCCCACTCTACAAACTGACGTATATGGGCAGAAACTGCAAAAAAGTTTGGGAAAATATGGTCGGAATGGGTAAAAGCAAAACACCTTACCATTCCATAGTTGTAATCTAAATGTTACCTAGGGGTAGGATTGCTCCGCCATTTTGCCTCCCCCCCCCCTTAGGGTAGATCCTGAATACCTCCTTGGTACGACAGGGTAGGAGTTGTCTGATATTACTCTGATAAGTACATACTAATGGAAATATTGCAATATGTACTGCATGTGGGGATATGTGAAGCAATTCTTGATATTTGTTTATTGGATGGTATAAACGGCAATGTAATGTTTTATTTTATTTTGTCTAAAATCTTTAATAAACTTTATGTTAAAAAAAAAAAAAGGACAGGCAACGTCAAAGTCTACTATTTCTAAATGGATTCGTCAAGTGATTGTTCATATTAAAGCGCACTTCTCCAGGGCTGTTAGTGCTTCTTGGGCAGTGCATCACCAAGCCTCCATGGCTCAGATCTGCAAGTCCGCAACTTGGTCTTCAGTCCATACATTTACCAGATTCTATCAAGTAGATGTAAAAGATCATGAGGATATCGCCTTTGGGCACAGTGTACTGCAGGCTGCAGTATGAGTCCTCTAGTCTCTTGGTGACCTATTTTTGTTGTGTCTCCCTCCCTTCAGTTGGCATTGCTATGGGACATCCCACATAGTAACTACTATGGCTCTGTGTCCCGTGATGTACAATAAGAAAATAGGATTTTTATAACAGCTTACCTGTAAAATCCTTTTCATTGAAGTACATCACGGGACACAGAGGTCTCTCCCTTCTTTGGTATACACGTGCAGGGCTTTTTTTCTCGGATAATAGGTGCAGGAACCCCCCCGTCTGAGTCACCCCTTGTCTCTGCCCCCTACCCACCTCTGACCACCGTCCCTTGATTCCACCCACTACCCACCTACCAGTACTGCCCCTTTTAGAGAATACAGAACTGAGTATAATTTTGTGGTGCTAAATCATTTGTATGGAACATGGTAATGATAAAAAGAAAAGCAGTAAAATAGAACCCCTGCAGCCAGCAACAATAGAATCCCAGCAATAGATCCCCACACAACAATAGACTCCCCCAGCAACAATGGACTCCACCCCAACAACAATAGATTCCCTGCAGCAACAGTGAACCACCCACAACAAAATATCACACCCAGTAACAAAATATCCACCCAAGCAACATTAGAACCCCCCAGCAGCAACAACAGATCTCCCAGCAGCCAGCATCAATAGATCCTCCAGCAGCCAGTAAAAATAGACCTTTCCCTCAACAGTAGATCCCTTCCAGCAACATAAGACCCCCCCCCCAGCAACAATAGATTCTCCATCAGCAACAATAGACCCTCACACAAAATCAGATCCCCACCAGTGACAATAGATCCCCCAGCAGCCAACATCAATAGACCCTCCAGCACACTCCACACCCCATGCTAATACATACATTCAATGCTGGAGGTGCCGGAACTGTATCCCCCCGCATTACCGCTGAAAAAAAGCCCTGTACACGTGTATTGCTTTGCTACAAAACTGAGGTATTCCCACCAGTGGGAGGGGTTATATAGGGAGTGCACTTTTTAATTTAGGGCGTGCCAGTGTCCATCACCTGAAGGTGACCTATAACTAACATAGTAACTACTATGGCTCTGTGTCCCGTGATGTACTTAAAAGAAAAGGATTTTACAGGTAAGCTGGGCCTACTTATCTCCCACTGTCACCCCAATATGGCTAATTTTATTCCACTGACCCCATGCTATTAAGGTATTTTATCTTCATTGTCAGTAGCAGCAAAATAAACACCACTGTTGATTTAAGTTGGAATAAAAGAATCTCCGTTAATTGGTGTCAATGGGCTAAATAATTACCCCACTTAATAATATTGGGGTCATTGGGATAAAAATAGTCATGCAACTATCTTTAAGATACATTTGAAAGATCTGTCAGCAACTACATTACACTGGCAGTAGGTCAAGTGGCTCCTCTGAGACATACAGTATATAAAAGCATTGGGTCTCAAACAGAGCCCCCGATGGCAACCCAAAGATTCACCCCACTGGTGGCAGATGTAATATTAGTAAAGCATATATACAAGCTGTACTCCATTTAATACATAGTCTTTGAGAAAGTGGGTGCAATGACAGCCAAAGATGGTTTCATATAATTCAATGCAAAATACATAAAGTCATCAGCTCTCCAGTAGTGTTACTTTCACCGCTTTGGTATGCATTGTCATATAAGATAATCTGCCAATGTTTTGGGGCCTCATAGGGATGTGATATTAAAAAAAAGCAACTTTAGAGATATGTCAAGGAGGTGAGACTCTAGAAGTCGAGATCATAGACAAGACAGTTTGAGGTCAGGTTACAGACCAAGGTCAGAGCAAATAGCACCCATTCAAGGCCAGGATAAAGGCCAAAATGTAGTGAAATGGCAATCTGGGTAATGGAACCAGCTGGTGAGTCATGTTGGCATACAAAATGCAATTTTCCTAAAATATTTTTTGGCTACATATAGGTAAAGTTGGGTGAATTGAAGACAACGGATCTAAAAAGGTTGTAAAGTTTACAATAAAGTATTTTTTTTAATTGACTGGTGTAGTAGTTATCATAGTACTGGTTTCTCTTGGTGTCCTAAATGGGATATATGATGTACTTGGGGTTGATTTACTAAAGGCAAATAGACTGTTCACTTTGCCGAGTCTGGGGAAGACAGTATGTCAGTTATTTCTGAAATTGTGTTAAATATTTTCTTCCAGAAGCTTGTGAAACTTTTACAAGCTCAGAAAATATGGTGGATGTTGAAGGGTGACAATCTTGAAGATAAATAGAGAAAGTTGATAAAATCAAATGCCACAAATGAATCAAAATTTGTCAAAGCTTTTAGGCTATATAACACCTCACATTTTGCAATAAAGACTTGTTAATTGTCTCCATCTGACCATTTACCTAGGATGGAAAGTGCATGTCCAAATCCTGAAGAAAGCTTCATAGTATTCTGCCTGGAGTGAGCTTTAAAGTTCCTTCTATAACTGACATTTGAATATAGTTCTTAGCTGTTGACGTATCAGATTAATGTCTTTTTTGGGGTATGTATACTGTGATTGTGGCTAGAAAGATGCTAGTGGCAGAGGAATCTACCATTAGAAGAACCAATAATTTATCACCAAATGTAAACAGTGTAGTGTCTGGGTTCTTGAGTCAGGTAGATAGATTATTGGGTTGGCACTAGAAAGAACCCAATTGTCATATACACACTAGCCCTAATGAAAAACTAGGTTCTCAAAATAAGGTTACGTGTTTTGGGGATCTGCAATTTTCAGATAACAATGCACTTCCAAAGGCCCCTCCATTTCACAGACTAGCCAGTAAGTGCAGACAACTCCAAGGCATAGCAATGCTTAAATTTTCAACCTTTTTGGAGTCTATTGATGGACACAGGAGTCTATAATCTTCATGTTATACTGCCAACTACAGGAGGATTGGACACTGGCAAACAAAAAACTGTAGGCCAGACTAGGATAACTCCTCCCACTAACAGCCTCAGTTTTGTAGCAAAGCAGTACCAAGAGCATGATCATAAACAAAGAGGGCTGAGACTTGTGTTCCTCAATGGTCCCCAAGAAGTGGAGTTTACAGTGAGAACAAAAATCCTATTTTCTTTTTCCTCCATTGAAGTACACAGGGAGTCTTTAACTTTCAGGAAGTTTCAAAACAGTGCAGCTGAGGGGTGGGCAACACTCCAAAAAAACTAACAGGTCCAAGAAAACAACAGAGAACTTTACAGCTCAAAAGCCTCCTGAAAAACCTTACACCCGAAGCTAGCATCAGTTGAAGCTGAAATAATTACCTTGTAAGACTTAGAGAAAGTGAGAACAAAAGAGCAGGTGGCAGCCTTGCAAATCTTGGAAACAGCTGCAAATGCTAAGGAGCCCAAGAAGTGCCCATAGATCTAGTAGAGTGCCTCTTGAAAGGAAATGATGGAATTCGTTCCTTGAGAACATAACTATGGATGATAGTCTGCCTGAGCCACCTAAAGATAAAGATAGGAGAAGCCAATGCTCTCTTACAGGGTATATTTACCACAATTTAAAGTGAATACGTCTTTCTGAGAGAAGAAATAGCTACATAGTTACATAGTTAGTCTGGTTGAAAAAAGACATAAGTCCATTTAGTTCAACCAATAAATAATAGCTGAGAGATAGACTTGCACAGCCTACAAATATATCAGCAAAGACATTGAAGTGAACTTTCTTTTAGGTAAAATGAAGCCAGACAGAGGAACAGAAGAGCAATGGGGTAGATTTACTAATGCTGGCCATACACTATACAGAAAATCGGCCGAACCCATTTTCGAAAAACGAACGTTCGACCGTGACCGCAAACGATCGTGCCATCATATAATGACCGATAATCTGTTCAGTGGACATGAATAAATAATTTTGTGTTCGTTTTTTTACATATACCTAGTGCAGGCAGTTCGGACGGGAAACACATTAACCTTGCAATTTATCGTACGTTCGGCAGAAATTTTCCAAACATGCCGTTCGTTTTTTTTCCACAAAAACGTCACAAACGATTATCGATTTGTACCCACTAACTTGCCGAAAAACGAACGAAGTGTCCATACGAACGATTTTTCGGCCGATTTTCTGTATAGTGTATGGCCAGCATAAAACTGGTGCACTCAGAATCTGGTGCAGCTGTGCATGATAGCCAATCAGCTTCTAACTTCAGCTTGTTCAGTTAAGCACTGACAATAAAACCTGGAAGCTGATTGGTTTCCATGCAGAATTACACCAGATTTTGCACTCTCCAGTTTTAGTAAATAACCCCCATAGTACTGGTTGAGATGAAAGGCAGAAACTTCTTTAGTCAAGATGGAAATTCTGGACCACAACACCACCTTGTCCATAGGCAGAACCAAAAATTGTTCTTTGCAGAATAAGGCCACCAGTTCAGCCACTCCCCTTGGAGAGGTGATAGTTACAACAAAATTCACCCTGTGGGCAAGAGTAGAATGCTGAATGTTTAATGGGTTACCCTGTGGGCAAGAGTAGAAAGCTGAATATTTAATGGGTTAAAACAGCGGTTTCTGAGCAGCTTCTACAGAAAGAACCACAGAGCAACAGGGATTGGACATGAGGAGCCAAATGGGAGACACCTTGTATGGAGGTCTTACAAGGAGTGAGCGGCCAGCAGTCACTGAAACAGAATAGGAAGGGCAGAAACCTGATCCTTGATAGTTGTGAGAACCAAACATTGGTTCAGACCCATCCGCTGGATGTGATGTATAAACTGTATGTAGCTGAGGCTACACAGAGGATATATCGAACTGTGTTCCAGGTGCGAGCCGATACCTTCCTGTCTCATACCTGGAACACAATAGAATATGTCTGAGTGGCACTCAGCCATTCATAGAAAGCAATGCATTCTAGCAATAAATACAAATCTTCCTCTGATTGGCTGAGTCAGAGAGGTTGGCCGATGATGTCACAACCTCTGACTCTATTGTGTTCCGAGTATGAGACAGGAAGGTCTCGGCTCGCAACCGGAACACAGTGCGGTATGCTGTATGTAGCCCCAGCTACTATACATACAGTTTATACCACACATCGAGCGGCCTCACAGGTTAGTGAGGGACATAGTTTGTTTGGGTCAGCTTGGCCCAAATAAACTATGTAAAGTGTAACAAAAGCTGGAGTTCAGCTTTAAATATATACTGTAGGCTGGTCAAATGTTTCATATTTACTGGTTGCTTTGTATATGGCCTGTCACGAGCCAACAGTTTTTTGTTTAACCACTTAAAGACCAGCCTCGTTTTGGAATTTAGGTGTTTACATGTTTAAAACTATTAATTTTTTTGCTAGAAAATTACTTAGAACCCCCAAACATTATATATTGTTTTTTTCTAATACCCCAGAGAATAAAATGGCAGTCATTGCAATACTTTTTTTTCATACCATATTTGCGCAGCGGTCTTACAAGCATGCTTTTTTGGGAAAAAATTCACTTTTTTGAATAAAAAAAATAAGTCAACAGTAAAGTTAGCACAATTTTTTTTATATTGTGAAAGATAATGTTACGCCGAGTAAATTGATACTCAACATGTCACGCTTCAAAATTGCGCCCGCTCGTGAAATGGCGTCAAACTTTTACCCTCAAAAATCTCCATAGGCGACGTTTAAAAAATTCTACAGGTTACATGTTTTGTGTTACAGAGGGGGTCTAGAATTATTGCTCTCGCTCTAACGATCATGGTGATACCTCACATGTGTGGTTTGAACACCGTTTTCATATGCAGGCACTACTCACATATGCGTTCGCTTCTGCGTGTGAGCTCGTCGGGACGGGGCGTTTTTAAAAAAATATATATTTTTATTATTTATTTTACTTGATTTTATTTATTTTTACACTGTTTAAAAAAAATGGTGTCACTTTTATTCCTATTACAAGGAATGTAAACATCCCTAGTAATAGAAAAAAGCATGACAGGACCTCTTAAATATGAGATCTGGGGTCAAAAAGTCCTCAGATCTCATATTTGGACTTAAATGCAATAAAAAAAATCATTTGAAAAAATGACATTGAAAAAATGTGGCTTTAAGACGTAAGGGCGGAAGTGACTTTTTGACGTCGCTTCCGCCCTGCAGTGTCATGGAGACGGGTGGGGGCCATCTTCCCCTCACTCGTCTCCATGCACAGCTAGGGAAAGGACACAGGGGGGCCTCCCCTGCCACTGATAAAAGTGATCTTGTGGCGAATCCGCTGCAGAGACCACTTTTATCTTGTAGCCGACCGCCGGCCGAAAACGGGGATACCAGGGTTATGGCAGCTAGCTGCTGCCATAACAACGATATCCGCCCCAAAGTAGGGACGTATATGTACATGCGATGGTCGGCAAGTGGTTTTTAAAAAAAATGCACTGGAAAATGACATTTGCAAGGTGATTGGTTACCCTCACACTATAGTGCTGGAACTTTTTAATGACACTTTAACAAATGAGGTTCATTGTGAATCATATCCATTTCTCTCACGATATCTATTGTTGCTTTTTACTGTGTTTTATATTTTCAAGTAAATAAATATTAACTCACACGGTGCTGATATGAGCAGAGCACATAGCTCAAACTAATCCTTTGATGCCCACTAATAAAACTCCACCCAGACTTTAAATAACTAAACGTTTTGTTTATTGCATAATCCGAAGGACAGTAACACTAAGGTTCTTCCCCTTTTTAGACCAGGTAGTTAAGCTTATAGCAGTTTTTGCTAGGAAAATACAATGTGAGCGAGTAGTTTGCTGGGCTGTTTGTGCAGTAATTGTAGCTTTTGAAAGACAGGTGACAAGTTATGCTCATTTTTGCTCCACTGTATTTAAGTGGCTGTAAACCCTGTGACTGGCCTCAGGTGATGCACAGAGGTGAAACAAATCCCACTACATAAGTTATACCTGTTTATCTGCAATATTCTTTTCTCTACATTCGTTCAAAGTCCAACATTTCTAAAGCTTGTCTGAGCTTTCAGAAAATGGGGACGTAGAGCTGAAATGACACACTGCAGAGTTCAGTTAGAAGAGTTGAGAGCTGATTGGAGGGAAGGGACACCCCCTCCTTCACACAGCACAAAGAACATAGCTGAGGCTGTCAGTCACAGGTTGTGTGCTGGAGGTCTCTCCCCGCCCCGGTCACCTTTCTTCTTTTGATTTCAGGAACACCTGCCAGAAGTGATTCGTACTGATAGCAGAGGAACTAATCAGCAGACAGAAATAACATTTATTGCTCTTAATTGAGACAAGTACACACTATAGAGGAATATGCTTTGTTCATATTTCATGTCTTAGGTTTACAACCACTTTAAACATTTAAGTTGCTTAAAAATCATATGAGGAAGTTGGATGGGCAATAAAAGCTTTTTTTAAAGTCTATAAAATTGATCAAGGAAACCTGCAGCAGTCTAGGTTTTTTTTTCATTTAGATTTTGTTGCTCCACGCCATTATTGCTTTAACTTTTGAGGCAGTGATGGCATTTTTTAATTATCAGTCATACAGGCTTTATGTGGATGTAAACTAAAAAAAAAAAAAAAAAGATATACTGCAGGTTACCTACCTTTAGTCTTGGTTCAAATCTGTGTATGCGCATTTGCACGTGCACATTGTGGGTATGGCAGCGTATTAATTTCAATGGGCTGCCCTACCCATAAGAAACGTAGGGAAAGAAGTCCTCGACTATTTTTTATAATCATGCTGCACCAAGCCTCATTGTGCAGCAGTACCATGCGGTTTTGCACTTGTGCTAACGTGCCATAGTTGCGGATGCATGGGGGTGACATTTTAAATGAATGCCACCCCCGACGCATTTTTCTAAAGAGCAGAAAACTTCTCTGTGTGTCAGAAAGCATGCAAAATCACAGTAATGTGACCCTAGCTACATTATTTTCTTTTTTCAGGCGTTTCTCTTAAAGGGCTTGTAAACCCTTGTGTTTTTTCACCTTAATGCATCCTATGCATTAAGGTGAAAAGACTCGTGATGCTGACCAGCCCCCTGTTTTACTCACCTGAGCCCTATCATTCCCACACCGGAGACGCGCAAACCCTCTCTGGCCGAGTCCGTTATTCCGTGTCTATGGACGCAAATGCTGGACTCGGGAGCGCGCGCAGTAACCCCCAGGGAGAGCGCTTCTCCTAGGGGGTTTTCCGATGCGGGGAGGAGCCGCGAGTGCCGTTGGGGGACCCCAGAAGTCAAGGATCGGGGCCACTCTGTGCAAAATGAACTGCACAGTGGAGATAAGTATTTTCCACAATATATTTGTGCTAGGTAGGTAGGAGCTTCATGAAGAAAACAGTTTACTTTGGCAAGCCTTTATTTGCTTTCTTTTCGTGGGTAGAAGGTAATAGGAGGATTTGCGTAGGCCACGGCTATGGATAAGGAGACATGCTGTGACTTGCTTTTTAGCTTAAGTTCGCTAAGCAAAATACAGTATGCCTCTTTACTGTCTTTAAAAATAAACTTTATAAAATCAAGTTGAAAAAGACACAGATCCACCGAATTCAATCTTTCACAAAATCAAGCAGCTTTGGCCCAAAGGAAGGCCAATCAGCCTATGTAGCTAAAGACCATTGCTTTATTAACCACTTGCTTACTGGGCACTTAAACCCCCTTACCGCCCAGGCCAATTTTCAGCTTTCAGCATTGTCATGCAACACTCCACCCAAATGAAATTTTTATAATTTTTTTGTTACCACAAATAGAGCTTTATTTTGATGGGATTTAATCACTGTTGGGTTTTTTTATTTTTTTGCTAAAAAAAAAATTAAACAGACCGAAAATGTTGAAAAAAAACGAAACAGTTTTATAGTTTGTTATAAAATTTTGCAAACAGGTAATTTTTCTCCTTCATTGATGTGCACTGATGGACACTGATAGGCTGCACTGATTGGCTCTGATGGGCTGCACTGATAATGTGGCACTGATGGACACTGATAGGCTGCACTGATTGACTCTGATGGGCTGCACTGATAAGGCGGCACTGATGGACACTGATAGGTGGCACTGGTGGGCACTGATAGGTGGCACTGAGAGGAGGCACTGATGGGCGGCACTGAAGGGCATTGATAGGTGGCACTAATGGGCACTGATGGGTGGCACTGATGGGCACTGGTAGGTGAGACTGATAGGCAGTACTGATAGGTGGCACTGATGATGAGGCACTGATGGGCAATGATTGGCAGCACTGATTGGCATTGATAGGCGGCACTGGTGGGCACTGGTAGGTGGCACTGGTGGGCACTGATATGTACTGGCAGGCGGCACTGGTGGGCACTGGCAGGCGGCACTGGTGGACACAGATGAGGCAGTGGTGGCTCTCCCTGTTCAGGACCGATGTCCCTTTGACAGAAGCTGGCAATCGGCTTTTTTTTCTCCTCGCGCTGTCAGCCGAGTCTCATTGACTCGGTGATCACAGAGCGTGCAGTGCAGGCAGCTCATGCACAGGAGGACATCTATTGACACCCACTCGGCAATTAAGTCCTGCACTGTAGCCGTCTTTCAGCTATAGCAGGGACAGAAGTGGTTAAAGGGAAATTTGTTTCATTTGATTGGGCTGCCCAATAAAGTGGGTTTTGTTTTAATTACTGAAAAGCACATATGATTTTAGAATATACCATGCAACACAATGAATGCACATTTTTCAGTTAATATTGGGTCATCTGAAACTGTGCGTAACCAGTTATTAGCTGCCAAGATGTTTCATTGAAAGATATGGACCCAGCTCTTCTCCATTGCCAGTAAAAAGTAGAGAACTTTTTACTGGCATTGGATAAATAAATAAATAATTAATTTGGCTTGTATCTGACAATGTTTGCATGCAGTTACAGTGCCTTGCAAAAGTATTCACCCCCTTGTCTTTTTAACCAATTTTGTTACATTACAGCCTTTAGTTCAATGTTTTTTTTAATCTGAATTATATATGATGGATCAGAACACAATAGTCTAAGTTGGTGAAGTAAAATTAGAAAAATATATACATAAAACAATTTTTTAGAAATTAAAAACTGATAATTGGTATGTGCGTATGTATTAACCCCCTTTGTTATGAAGCCCATAAAAAGCTCTGGTGCAATCAATTACCTGTCACATAATTAGTGAAATGATGTCCCCCTGTGTGCAATGTAAGTGTCACATGATCTGTCATTACATATACACACCTTTTTGAAAGGCTCCAGAGGCTGCAACACCTAAGCAAGACGCACCACTAACCAAACACTGCCATGAAGACCAAGGAACTCTCCAAACAAGTAAGGGACAATGTTGTTGAGAAGTACAAGTCAGGGTTAGCTTATAAAAAAATATCCAAATCTTTGTTGATCCCTAGAAGCAACATCAAATCTATCATAACCAAATGGAAAGAACATGGCACAACAGCAAACCTGCCAAGAGACGGCTGCCCACCAAAACTCATGGACCGGGCAAGGAGGGCATTAATCAGAAAGGCAGCAGAGAGACCTAAGGTAACCCTGGAGGAGCTGCAGAGTTCCACAGCAGAGACTGGAATATCTGTACATAGGACAACAATAAGCCGTACGCTCCATAGAGTTGGGCTTTATGGCAGAGTGGTCAGAAGAAAGCCATTACTTTCAGCTAAAAACAAAATGGCTCATTTTGAGTTTGCGAAAAGGCATGTGGGAGACTTCCAAAATGTATGGAGGAAGGTGCTCTGGTCTGATGAGACTAAAAATGAACTTTTTGGCCATCAAAGAAAACGCTATGTCTGGCGCAAACCCAACACGTCATATCACCCAAAGAACACCATCCCCACAGTGAAACATGGTGGTGGCAGCATCATGTTGTGGGGATGTTTTTCAGCAGTCGGGACTGGGAAACTGGTCAGAGTTGAGGGAAAGATGGATGGTGCTAAATACAGGGATATTCTTGAGCAAAACCTGTACCACTCTGTGTGTGATTTGAGGCTAGGATGGAGGTTCACCTTCCAGCAGGACAATGACCCCAAACACACTGCTAAAGTAACACTTGAGTGGTTTAAGGGGAAACATGTAAAAGTGTTGGAATGGCCTAGTCAAAGCCTAGACCTCAATCCAATAGATAATCTGTGGTCAGACTTAAAGATTGCCGTTCACAAGCGCAAACCATCCAACTTGATGGAGCTGGAGCAGTTTTGCAAGGAGAAATGGTCAAAAATCCCAGTGGTAAGATGTGGCAAGCTCATAGAGACTTATCCAAAGCGACTTGGAGCTGTGATAGCCGCAAAAGGTGTCTCTACAAAATATTGACTTTAGGGGGGTGAATAGTTATGCACATTGACTTTTTCTGTTATTTTGTTCTATTTGTTGTTTGCTTCACAATAAGAAAAAACATCTTCAAAGC